>NC_071289.1:70903411-71213027 GCF_943734705.1 Anopheles coustani | reverse complement strand
GGCAGAAATCTACGTTGGAATCTCAGGCAGAAAGCTTCACCAATTTCAACCAAACTCGACAAAACAGCGATTCGTTCATTTGTCGCATTTGCCAGGCCTCCACGGACGAGTTGAGGTGAGTATCGTTGGATACTACAGTTAGTTCAACACATTGAATTCATGCCATACTTTTCTCGCACCAAATCGACTAAAGCCTGATATCTCCCTGTCTGTGCAAGGGCTCGATGAAGTACGTACATTTGGGCTGCCTCGAACTGTGGTTAAATCGCTCGGGACTAACGCGGTGTGAACTCTGTCTTCACACGTTTCAAACGCATGAAACACTTCGGTTAGTATCTAATTCTTAGTACAGTTACGTTCACATCTACAGGCTTCGAAGTAAGGCTGGACTTAGCTTTCTCTGTAATCCTTTGTTTTATGTTCTTTCGTGTAGCTCTGGTCTTTTCAATCAGTACACATAAATTACATAATTATCCATAAGAACTATATTTACTATGACGATCACGTACACTTTAAAACACAGGTCCTTGCCTAAAACTTAACGGTAATTGACGATACATAAAACGGACGCCTCGCGCGGCTCGTCCGTGCCCGATGCTCTAGCGATCCCCAGCCGAAGGCAACTGGTCGACGGACGCTGCGCATTGACCCCGATGGATAGCAGGAACCCACATCAGCTGATAACGGCGAGTTATCAGTGAGTGGCCCAAAGCTTATCCATCGGGTCAGGTCCTATCACAACACTTTGTGCACGAAACATGAAGGATCATTGAAATCTGCAAGGTTTTTAGGTTCTGTGAGAAAATAAATTTACTCTACTACTTTTTTCGTTACGCAGATATGGATGCTGTGAGTCGTTGCTTGTGTGGTACCGAAACCAGGAGCACCGAAATTTGCTTATGGTAAATCAATGGAATGAAACATAATATGTTCCCAAACTATATATATATATGATTGTGTTCTTATCTTTGCCTTACAGTCCGATCTGGTGATTTATTCCATCTTATCGTTCGTCTGCTTGATGCTAACGCTGGTATGCTTGTTAGTACTTCGATTGCAAGAATCCGGGCATGAGCCATTTGGAGAGGAGCTTGCCAAAGCCGCTGTTATCTGTTTTCTTTCGTTGGTGGTAGGACGTCCTGTTAATCGACTGTTATTTTTTGGCCTTTTTACTATTTTTGGAACAAATTAATACTTCAACTGTTGTTTTTAGATAATCGCCTACTCGGCCAACGTCATTATTATTGCCAGAGATCATGTGCTACCCTGGTATCGGTATAGTAAAAATATTACTCCACGTGTCGCTACGCATCGATGAATGATTTTAATTTGTGCTCCTTTCTCCCAAAAGATGGTGGAAGTCGGCTAGAAATGTTCGGTTGTCGCGTTTTGAAATTGTTGACCATGGGATGGAGCTAGTATGAAAGGTTAAGTTTTTGGAGGTTCCCGAGTGAAGTCACTATTTATTTAGGGAAACCGCCGTTTTGTATGTCGCCACAAGTTCAAGTTTGATTGCTGTTTGAGGACCAAAATAAAATGAAGTTAGATCGAAGTAAAATCATTTTAGGTACTGGAGCTTAAACTTTTCACAATTTGCTCATCGTTCTCATACTTCTTTCCGAACCGGAGTTACCGGATTCATCCGGATTCGTCCGAACCGGATTCACCGGTGCACTGGATTTATCCAAACCGGATTCACCGGATTCATACAAGTGTAAATTTTAAAGTTGTTTAAATCTGATTCAGATTCATGAATCCGAATGAATCTCTGTCTTATAAGGGATTCATGAATCTTTCATCGAGAGATTGATGAATCCTGAAGACACAGCAACTGATGAAAAGTCACCAGCCAAAAATGGGTTGAGGGACCCGTTTTTTTGTTTTTTTTTGTCGCATTATCCACACCTATGAAAGAATCGGGGAGATTCGTGACAGATCCTTGAAAAATTCATGAAGATTCATTAACGTTTCGAAAGATTCATTAATCTTTGAAGATTTGAATCCGCAAAGATTCATGAATCCATCTGAATGAATCTTAGATGAAAGATTCACATGAATGAATCTCGCGAAAAGATTAATTAAGCACAACACTAGTAAATTTGTATCCTTGCAAAAATTATAGCATGACCGGGCCGCTACACGAACCGAAAACTCCAACCGAGAACTCAAAAACCGTATAAGTTTACGTCAAAATCTTCTCGGTTCGTGTAGCCGCGTTTTGTGGTACCAATTCTGTGAGCCACGCTACACGAGCCGCAAACTCAAAACTTTGCGGCGCAACGAGGTTTTTGTTTTTGATTTTTCAGTTAACTCAAAAATCTTCCTTCAAAGCAAACAAGATCTTATTTCAATTCACACAAAAAGTAAAAGATGGATAATCTGTTGAAGTGTGGCTAACTACCCTATCGCGGGTCATCGAGTTGAGTACCCAAAACTTGCAACAACGCAACAGGCGTATTGTGCGGAGGCAAGAAGATGGCAACCGTTTGCTGGACAATACTGTAGCAGAGCAAGCAAATGAAACTATAATTAACTTTCTTCGCATGAAGAAGGAAGATTTTGATGTTCTCAAGTTACATAAAAAGTGGTAGAATAAAATATTTTAATCTTTATCATTAAACTTTTTGAAACTTTTAGATTTTGGAATCAGTTGGTGGGCCGGACTTTGCGAACCCCTGATCTATAGTGAATTTATAATTGATATTCTAGCTATAAAATAACAAAATATTAACTAACCGTAACTACAAAAGAAACACGTAAATTTATCACCATATGTTCGTTTATTTTGTTTTTGAGATTTGTTATGTTTACATTTATTTCTTTTTCGTCTTCTTCTTCTGACGCATTTGAGTTTTCGGTTAGCTGCCAAAAACTTCTCGGGTGCAGTTTTCAGCTCACGGAGCTGAAAAGTTTTTGACGTAAACTTCTCGGTTGTTCCCCTCTTCTCGCCGAGAAGTTTTTGAGTTTTCGGGTCGTGTAGCGGGGCTCTGATACTGAATGGGTTGAAAAATGCTGTAGATTCGTTGAAACATGCCTGAAACCTTGTGCCAAATGTAGCTTGAACTCCACTTGATGTTATAAACGAGCAACGAACATTCTTCATAGGTTTGTCATTTTAAATGAAGTAAACAAAACATTTTGCCGGATTCAGTAGTGACTTGAAGTTGTAATTCAACATGGGTTTTCTGACCATTCTTAAGAAAATGAAACAGAAAGAAAAGGAAATGCGGATACTCTTGCTGTAAGGTCAAAGTGAAAAATTTATGAAAAACTATTTTAATCCCCCATTCTCTTACAGAGGACTCGATAATGCAGGCAAAACAACCATCCTGAAGCGATTCAACGGGGAGCCAATCGATCAGATATCTCCCACCCTCGGGTTTAATATCAAAACGCTGTACTATAACGATTACGTCCTCAATATGTGGGATGTAGGAGGCCAGAAATCACTACGATCCTACTGGCGTAACTACTTTGAGTGCACCGATGGGCTCATTTGGGTTGTCGATAGCACCGATCGGATGCGTATGGAATCATGCCGGGAGGAGCTCATGGTATTGCTGCAGGAAGAGCGACTAGCTGGTGCCACGCTTCTGGTAATGGCCAACAAGCAGGATCTACCGGGAGCGTTGACAGGAAATGAAATCAAGGACATTCTGGAGTTAGATAAGATCGAAACCCACCACTGGTCGATACAGAGCGTCAGTGCCGTAACCGGTGGTAAACTAGTGGAAGCCATCGACTGGCTGGTAGACGATATTTCCAAAAGAATTTTCACGCTAGACTAAAATGTAGCTAACCATATTTTAATCTCTATCTATAAGTTAACAATAACTTTATTGATATTCTGATTTCATAATACTACTCCGGCCTTGTTGCATTATTCCATATACGGTGCTTCGTTTTTGCGTTCTTTTTATCACTCGCGCTTAGCGGTGTCAGATGTGCCGAATCGACGATGTTCCTGCAAGAGACAATTGTTGTGCAAACAAATGTGCATTACACTCAAACTATCTTGAGACGTTGGGCTACGGCGATTCTTGTTGAACGAACGGAAAAGGTGAAAAAGCTTACTTGAAGTCTTCATAAGTTTTAGATGATAGCGCTGCTCGTAGCTTGGCATCGTTTCTCACGGTGTACAGGACATCCTCACGGATTTGTTCCAAACACCGTCTTTCGAGCTCCAATATATCATTACGGGTAATCATAGTCCACACACCACTAATGTTAGCCATGACAGAAAGTGTTAAACAGCAAAACTACATTATCGTTGCCAGTAGCAACCAACTGGGTTACTTTTGGCTATCATGGATATACATAATACTGCAGCCCATAACAATTTGTTCTTATACGACGTAAGTTGATTTATTCAAGATATATATTCACTCAATTACAATTATTTATACATCGACATGACGTGGAACATAGAAATTTAAAATAGTTGTTTTTTATTATATATGTTTGCTATATACAGATTAGATTTTTCAAATGTTAGTTCACTACTGAACTGTATTTGCCACACATCACTGCAGTGAGTTATTTGCGCAAAACACCCATACGAAATACTCTTCGACGTTTACCTCTGTCTTTCATGAAATGTTACACTTTTGCATGATCAGGTCTTAAGGTAGTGTACTTGCTACAGCTTAAATACTAACTCATTTACGATTTCAGCGTTTCTACGTTGGCATTTTCATGATCTTCAGAAGAAAACGTATTATGCGCCCCTACAACTTGTTCAACATCATTGGACGTGTACGTTTTCCCTTCCGTGGTTTGCTTTGTTGAGGTAACCATTTCAATGTCTTGCATTTCCTGTTCTGGCGCCGGTTTACCCAACTCTTCTACGGACAAAGTTGAAGTGCTTAATAGTCCCTCATTAGAGCACCCTGGTCGATCCGTATCTTTACAAACACGTTTATCCTTATTTGTGCCATCCTCTTCCTCATCCATCAAGCACCTACGGGATTCGGTTGAAGGTGTAGTATTCAACTTTCCCTCATAGGAGCAACCTTGTTGATCGATCTGATTGCAGAGTGCTTCATTCTTGTTTGTACAATCTTCTTGTTCCATCGAGCACCTAGAGGGTTCCGAGGGACTTAGAGTAGCTAACTTGCCTGCATCAGAACACGTAGTCTGTTGATACATGTCTTTAGAAAGAGTTGCTTGATGGGCTTCTTTTTCAGTGAAGAGATTAGAGGAGTCAGCGGAATTAGAAGTATTCAATTTTGGTTCATCGGAATCTACTGGCTTTTGTTCGGCTTTTTTATAAAGTGGTATTTTCGTATTCACCCCATCCTGTTTTTCCGACGACCTTTCAGAGGGTTCGATGACGGGTTCAACTGGTTCCATTACTACATCCTCTAAGCTGCATGCAGTATGTTCATCCACAACACCAGGTAGCGTTGAGTCGTGAACCTTTGAAGTTATACAATTTTCCGTTGAGTCTGGGAGCGTTGGTTCCATTGTGGTTACCTTGAGTGTTGGGTTGAGTCCTGTAGTAGAACCTACTTCAGCAGACACATCGCCACTCGTTTCCCCAGCCAAGGCTACCTGTTCTTGAACCGTTGTCACAGAGGCGATTCTCAGTTCAGTAAACACCCGCTGAGCAACGACGTTTTCCACCGTTGTGGACTTCGTACCGGATAAGGAAGATTCTAGCAGTGCAGTATCAGAGGCGGCCGAAGTGGCCTGAATTTCTTTATTCGGTTCGTTTTCTTCTGAAGCTTGCGTGGGAGTATACGCTGCCTTGTTGCCAGCAACTGGTCCATCGAAAGAATTTGAATCCGATGATTCCATTAAACGATCGTCTGGATCGATTGACGCAACCTGCGCTATAACTGGCAACGATAGCTTGTCCACATTTGGATCGGATTGTTCGCTGGGTAGTAATTCGGGTGCGTTCGCCATAGCTAAAGATTTCTGTTTCAGCAACGCAAATGGGTTTATCCTTTTACTCGACTTACGATTTGCTGAACCGGCTGAACCACTTGCGCTGCTGGAACCCACCGGCCGTTTATGGATGCCAGATCGAGCATGCTCTGCTTCGTTCACCACATTACCTGGTGTGGGCATTTGTTCATCACCGATACCATTGCTAGCTGCAGCGGGCCACATTGTCATGGCTCTCTCTTCATTGCGCTCACGTTTGATACGTATTCCGTCAAAAGCTATTTCTGGCTCATCATTGTCCTCGTCGGCATTTAGTTCATGCGAAGACCGATTCGGAATCGAGTGGTCAAGGTTGGAATGTACAGACAAGGAGTCGAGTGGCTCCTGCTTAACACAAACACCACCAAATGGTTCCTCCTGGGCTTGTGGTGCATCGTCCTTCTCGTGCTCCTGGTTGTGGTCGGGATACCCATCCGAATCAAGTCGTTCTTGTTTGATGATAACTTCTTCCGTCTCTTCGATAGGCGCAGGCCTCATGCGCATAGGGCGAATTTTGAAATGATTGGGTGCGTTTGCTTTTTTCGTAGGTTTCTTTTGCTGCTTCGATACGACTGTGCAACGCTCCGGCGGCTCGGTAGCATCTGGCGCTGGAGGTGTTTCGATAGGATCCGGTTCTTGTCCAACAACCGTTGCATTGAGTAAGCCTTTCTCTTTTTTTATCTTTATACGAAGTGCTTGATAGGAGGAGGAGCCATTCTGAGGGTTCTTTCGCACGCTCTGGCGAGGGGCGTCTACCGCTGCGTTCCGTACCGTGGCGCTATCCTCTTCGATATTTTCCTGTTTGATTGCAAGGCATGACATAGCCATTTCGTAGTCACCAGCATCTGCCTCCGATTCAGAATGATAAGCTATAGGCTCTTGTTTGACTTGCACTCTAGGCGACAAAGTTTCCGTGGCATCGCCGGTTGTTTCTTCCACCTGGGAATTACTGGGTACAGCCTCCCCTTGGTTGTCATTGGCGGAGCACGTTGTTTCGTCAATTTCTGGTCCACTATCATCCCTGTCCATATTTTCGTTAGTCTCGTTGTCATCGTATCCAGCAAAATCATCTTCTTCATTGGTGCCTTCTGCGTTGTCAACGTTACTTTCCACATCCTCATTGCCATCCATGTTCGTTGTTATGGTATTTGAGTCGTTTTGTTCGTTTACTTCCATTGGTGCGGCGAGTGCCTCCTGGGGGAGACTACTATTTTCACATACTTCGGGTTTGATATTTGCCATTGAAAGCATTACCATAGGCGGTTCAGCCCCCACAGTGGGGGTCGCGGATTTTTTCTCTGCCACAGAGGATGTTGCCAGATGCTTATTCTTTTTCTTTTTCCTCACATTCGAAATCGTAGCGATGGCCTCGTTCACCGACGTTAGCATTGAACTAATTTCGGCTAAATCTGAATTTTCATTCACCTCGGCTCCGGTGCGTAGAAGCGAGTTTATTCTATCGGCTTCCTGTTCAAAGGTTACTTTTGACCGTTTTCGACTCTCGCCTTCAGCATTCCCAGCATCCGGTGTCTGGCCAGATTGATTTCCATCGACGGAAGTATTTTCCAACTTCAACTCTGGAAGATCCAGTAATGGTGGAAACGGTAGCTCGGTGGATTCTTCTTTCATTTCCTCCAACATCCGGTTCTGCGCCACAGGACCCGGTGGACGGCCCCTTCTTCTCACTTCCTTACCCATCGCCGCTGTCGGAGAAACTAACGCACCTAGACCATCCGAAATAGGTGGTATTGGTTCTTCTTTAACCAGCAACGACGGATCCAGCGCAGGAAGACTTGCGATGCAGTAAGCCATGTAGTGACGGGTAAGCAGATTTTTTTTCAAGAAATATTTCCCACACTTGGGACAGTTGGAACGGGCTCGCAAGAAACAACCGTGCCATTCATAGAGATTCTGAGTTTTGAATACCTTGTTGCACAGCTTGCAGCGCAGGTCGGGAACAAGGGTGATTTTAGATTTTCTTCCCACCCGTGAACAAGCGTTCAGAAGTAAGTGCCTGCAAGGTGTAAATGAAGTAACATAATTTACTAGAACAATTTTAATACAGTGCTCCAAGATACTCACTTGTTTAAGGTGCCAGATTTCACAAACTTTCGCTTGCATCGGAAACAATAATATGGAGTCCGCGTCAGCTTGTGCCAAAGGTTATGGTCCTTGTACTCTGTAGCGGTATCGAATAATTCGCAGCACGTACCGCATCCATATTTCCGTATCAATGGAGTATGTTTCAGCACGAGATGTCGTTCCAAATCCGAACTAGTGTCGAACACATTGTTACAATACTGGCAAGCATGTTCTGTCTTGATCCGTTTTTCAGTGGACACACCAAGAAAGTCCTTCGTATCTACATCATCATTCTTACGGGCCCGCGTTTTTGCTCCTCTTTTCACATTTGTTTTGCTATCAGAAGACGTTACGGGTGGCTCAGATACGGTTGCCGGTACTTCTGTGGGTTCTGCTTTAATCTGCAACTAAAACAAAATGCCGTGAGCCGCATATGTATTCGAGCTGGCCCATGGTTATACTTACCAAAACACTAGTAGGCTCAACGATGGGTAAATTCAGAATGGTACGCGTTTGGATGTTGGTCGCGGCGCACATCGAGCGATATTCATAGAAATCGTTCACCTTATCGATACATAGTGTACAGATTTGCTGCGGCATTTGATCATTTTTGTAAACCTAAAAGCAGGGCAACATAAATTATACACTAGAGGAACCAGTACCAAACTGTAGTCGGATTTCGCATACCTTTAATCCTACACACTCTTCTATCTTTTTCACCAACGAAGTTTCATCGTCGTCTAAACAAATCACTTCATCTTCATCAATAATGGGTAGCTTGTCTGGATTGTCCACACCGCACAGTCGACAAATGTTCTGTATTTTTTGGTGGAGAATATTGATCGCAAACCGCTCCATTTTAGAAGACAACACAGATCCTTTGAGAATCGGAAATGAACTGCAAACGTGCCACTAAACACTGGTGATCATCTGAGTATTTTCATTGAAATTCACCTGCGAGTTAAAGGGAAATTGTATGTTTTTCAACCACTCGACGGTTCACCAAAGCTAGCTTTTCCAATCTAGTGTCGAGAATTCTTTTTAGCACCCAGTAGGTTCATGTCATTCCTCGTAGCGGAACGAGGCTTGCAATCTCTGGAAATGGTATGTGAATTTTCTTAACTTTTTCTGTGCACACTTGACCAGCCTCGTTTGTAATGCACCAACAATGCTTTCTAGTGATATAAATTCCTTTTCAAAAACCACGTTCGCGCTTCAAACGTAACACATCGTAAAGAATGATAATTATTGCATGTTGTCTTTTCTATGGCGTTTTTCACGATGGTAATGCAAGCAGACTACCAGCTTCACCATTTGGTCACGAAATACAGCACATTCGCTTTAAACTGGGTTCGGATCACAGTAGTTCCTCGTAATGACGTAAGTGGGAAAGCAAAATCCCAGCATACGTTGCAGGCATTGAACTCATTATACTGATTTTTTTGAGGGCTGGCATAAAAAAATGTATGGCAGTTTTGCGCTCTAACTGTATTGTTTTAACTCTAATGCATTTTGTCATTGTTGAGCCATACACAATCAATGATATTGCAGAGTTTGAACAGCAAGTTACACGATTGTAGCTGTCAATTTCAAAGGCCGTTTGACAGTAAGCGTCGAGTGAAAGCTGCGATCGTTTGAGACTCGACTTTGTTGTCTGGCAACACCGCACGGTGTCGAAAAATCGTATCGATTTCCAGCCGACCACATCATTTTGGAGTAATGTCAACACTTTCATTTGACAGCGGTCACATAATATTGGATGTAAACAACCGTCAAATGGATGGTAAACAAACTCCACAGGGCGCGTTATACCCTTATTAGACAAGGAATGTATCTGTCATATTTTTCCAGAAGTTATCTGCCAAACGCTATTGACAGATACATTCCTTCCTCAAAATCGGAATCAGGCATGACCGGTTCCGATTTTATTTCGACTGGCATTTATATGTCAAAGTGGCGATTTGTTTACTTTTTGCTTTGTTGTTTGCAACGGATTTTGTTCGTTACTCTAGGATGAACAATACGCTAAATTCAAACATGAAAATGATCAAATAACTGCAAAACCCATTTTGTGGAACTTTGCGTTATTACACGAGCGGTCATCATTTATATGTCAAACGCCCTGCCAGAGCCTACTTTGACAGTAAAAGGATGGAAAAATATGACAGATACATTCCTTGTCTAATAAGGGTATTACTGTACGTACGAATGTTCAAATCAGTTCCAGTTCGGCAGTGCATCAGAGCGGATGTTAGCAGTGCACAAGTTTCCTGAAAGGGTTAGCGGAAAAGTAAGGTTACGGCACGACCGCGTGGTCACCCCGAGCTGGAGCTCAGGTCAGAAAAATCCTAGCTGCCGCACATCTCGTTCTGTTTGAGTCAATCAAGCGGACCACGAGTTCTTGTGTCCTGACAACGGAAGGAATTATCCCTTCCGTGGCCGGCGGGTGGACATATGGCTATTATTAGCCGGTCCTAAAGGACGAGCCCCTTCATAGGAGTTCGGACAGAGTCGGTACGCCTCTGATTACGAGTAAGGGAACAAACGTTCGACTTAGCGTAGGAGGATATACCCCGACTCGCATAGCGAAAGAAGAAGAAGAAGAATGTTCAAATGCAGAACGAAAGAGAGGGCATAAACAGGCCAGTCACACGCGAAGGGACTGGTACAAACGCGCATGTCGTAAAGCGTTGTAAGCACCATGAATCGTACGGACGTCAAAGTGTTAATGGTCAATGAAAAACATCATTGCTAGATATGCTTAAGTTATTGTTATGAGATAACGATGCTATCTGTCATCTTTCTCGGCACATTTTGTCCCATGCAAAAAGTAAACAAGATCACAGTCCGCGTCGTTTTGTATCCGCGTTTCTCGCCGCGGTTAGTAATTTTTTTTACGATTTTTCATGTGTTGTTTTCTTTTTGCTTGGAGTTTTGACAGGTCGTGCCGAGAAAGTCGACGGTGCACGTTTTATCTCTTGGTTAACTCAAACATTATACGATATGCACATCACTATCAACATCTAAATAATGGAAGGAAAATGATCTTGGTTAGCAACAAACACTTTTCTTCGTTTAATCAATTTTGCTAATCTAACTAAATGTGTTACAACAGGAATTTTTTTTTTCAATAATCTTACTGTTGGAATCCATCACTAGTTTTGGAAGAGGACGCTTTCAAACAAGTACTTTTTTAGCATCTCAGGAGACAAAGCAGTAGAACATGATATTTCTCATGCACCCTAGAACTATTATTGTGAAATATTTGCCTGTCTTTTTGCTTATACTTGGTACAATGCGTTTACCAGCAAACGAGTGTAGGATGAACGAGTTAATGTTGTACCAGCAATGTTTGACGTCATTGACCTTTATTTATATCTCTGATGTACGATTTAATCATATGCATTCGAAGAATCGAGCCTTTGGTGGTGTAAATTTATGAACCATTCTCATGTATAGTCGTTGGTATTATTGGTTGGTAGGTCGAAATGCTTTAAAATAATATGTACTGTAGAGCAAAGTAGAGTGCAGAGAATAATTCTGAACAAGCTGGGCCGCCTCTTTTACTTATTTTTCTTTCCCGTTCCTTTTCTCCATGAACCAAGATCCGTATATTTCCTATCATTCCCCATCACTATTCCGTACGTAAACAAAAAAACTTATGTCATTTATGTGACGTTTAATTTTCGAAAAATTGTACTACTTCCGAAAATATCTATTTTTAAATATTTTAAGTAACTGTCGCATGTAATGAAAATGATATAAAAGAATATCGAGTCTCTGGAGTAATGATTCAGAGTAAACGATAAGTATCTAAAGAATAGTAATATTATGCATGCACTTACTATCTCCATTCAAACCGTTAAATAGGGTCATTTTGATTCAATTACAAGTGGAAGTTTGCATTTATTAGATCGCTATGAACCAACGCCTTTTCGGCTTGCTTATAGATTCTTATAGACTGGTAATATAACTACTATCTTGTTCATATTTTAATCAGCACTCTTCTTGGACAAATACTCTTCCCACTTTTTGTGATTCAGAGTATCAAAATCATCACAGTGTTCGGCAATGGCTCTTAGATATTTAGCCAGCTTTGGAAGCTCCTTATCCTTGTGCCGATTTACATGCGCCTCGGAGAACGGTTTAATGCGCAAGCCTGACTTCGGATTCATGAGAAAGTTTCGACGCAAATCGTCAAACATTATAGTGTTTTTCGACGAGTATTGGCTATACTTGCCCCAAATTACGCCCAATGGTTTCACCTCAATGACACCTCGCAGCGGACATAATACTGTTATCATGGCAGCATCGTCCAACATAAACACCAGCTTGTAGTCGCGGGATTCGTCGGTTACACCGAGTAGTTTCATTTTTTCCACTATCCATCTCATTGAGGTTGCAGACCATATTGCAATGTCGTAGTGCTCATAAGCGGCCGTTAAAAATTCGTGCAAATAAGGTCTCATCAGCTCAGCTCCTGTAACGTTCAGAAGTACAGGTAAGTTTATCATCGAGTTCTTCACACTTTAGTAGCTTACCATTTTCCGCAACGGAACGATGATCAAATATCGTGTAATCGATATCCAGCACGAGCAATCTTTTGCCTTCACGAGGTGGATTAAGCTCCTTGATGGTATAATCTTTAATTCGCTTATTTATCTTGGCCAGATAGACTTCCTTGTTTTCCAACGGCACATTATCTTCGTCTTCATTGTCCAGATCGTTCACGACACGGCCAATGTCCGTTGGTCTTGAAGAAGCCTCTATGATATCTGCCTCAAGGGATCCAACCTATTAAAATAAACATTTTACAAATTTCACAATGTTTTGCTCCATGTTGGCACTGAAAAACTTCCGGCGGGTCTTACCATCATTACTTTGAAGTTTGCTTTCAGCTCCAAAGCTCCAAGCCTGATATCGTCGGTGACCGGCTTTCCTGTAAGAATTGCCATTCATGCGAATATAATGTTACAGCCCATCATAACATTCACCACGAGTCAATTGCAGGTTTTTGGCATTGTGTTGCTTCCTACGTACCTTTGTGCTTCAGATTTAGCAGCTTTTGTCGCTCGGGGCGAACCTGTGTTTTTTTGCAAATCTCATGCTTGAGCACCGCAACCGTATCATGCTCGGTAAGATCTTCAATCGGATACTCTTTTCCACTCCATTTTATGATAAATGTGACTTCCTTCGTATCCATTTTTGAGCGTAGAACGTTCCAGTGAGGTGGTTGTTTCTTTTCTGTAGTTTCCTCGAACTTACTGACAGCAATGCAGCCGGTTTTGTGTGTGAATGTGTGTGTAGCTGACGGTCTTTCATGCTCGGCTTTAAAAACACGTCTTTCGAAAAGTCAAAATAAACAACAAAAAATGTTTTAAATTTAGGCCATAAACACAGTTTAGTTTATTTTTATGTACGTCCCGAAGCTATACTGTATGTTCACGCATTTTAACGAAAAAGTATGGAGCTGTTTTTGTCGAAGAATCCGCTCTTGGTACAAGTAAAGCCATTCCGTTTTGTAGGATTCTATAAACAGGTAAACTGAGATCTGATGCTTGAACTATTTACATGCGCATGTTTAGATAAAGTAGCTACCAATGTTCTTTATTTGCAGATTTTCAAGTTGGAACTCCACTTTCCACAATTTCCAAACACCGAGAACCATCGTACCAGGATATTTCGCGGAAGCTCCGAGATAAACGCTTGTTCAAATCTTTCATCGATCGTCGAAGTAGATGCTTTTGTCGTAGCACTTTTCGAATCATTGGATCAACTTTTATCCAAACATAACTCCATTGCTAACTCTCCCACGCAACAAGAATCAGTCTGTTTGTCGAACGTGGCATTGCAAATATTATCGATACAACAAGATTACGGTTTGAATGTTTCATTTGATAAGAACCTTACGCGAATAGAAATTACTGGGTTCGATGCTGCTAACACGCACTCTCTCGCCCTTCAACGCACAGTAGAGGAGCAGTTTAAAGTGATAAACTATACGCTTCCTGAACTGGCCGTTACGGAAATTTTTAAACGACAAACTACCATCCACCGCCATGTGCAAGTGTTTATGGATATGCTTGATCAACTGGAGGAATTTTACAACAACCTTAACACGATCGATGAGCTTTGCTACGTCGTACTCCCTATGCGCATCGATACAAAGACAACGTATAGGGTGTTCAAGTACAATCAGAAGGTATTTTTAAAAATATCCCTTCATCCTCTACAGCCAGAAGCTGTGGACTTAGTATTTATTGGTCCCACGAAGCAAGTTGCAGATCTTCGGGAAATATATAACGAAAAGCAAGACGAGTGGGACCCGGAGTGCAATGTCTATACAAACCTGCTGCGCATCTTCGACATTATTGCTTTTCCTATGCGACCTACCGATCAAGTAGACGATGGCACGAATAACGAAGAAAACTGTGGCATCTGCATGGGCTATCGGGATGACCAAAATCGCATTCCCATCATATCGTGTGACAATGATAAATGTTCATCTATATTTCATATAGACTGTTTGAAAGAGGTAAGAAGCTGAATGTTAGGTTTTGTTAAGGTCATAGCTTTTGTGTATAATTCTAGTTTAAATTAATTCGTTTCAGTGGTTTTCGACGCAGCGAGAAAGTAAACAGTTTTTTACCATTTCCATTGGTCACTGCCCGTACTGCAAGCATAAGATTTCATCTAGTTTTGAAGGCATGATTACTCTGTCCGCTTGAAAATAAAAAATAATAAGTTAACACAGGTTTGGCATGAATTTTATTCTCAAATACCTTTCGTTCGTTTAGTGTTGCTTTTATAACGTCTTCTCAGACTTTACTATGCGATAAACCGTGGTTGGGGTAACCTTCACTCCAAACACTTCGCTTATTTTGCTGGCCAGCTTTGTAGGTTAAGGTGCGATCCGCTACATGCCACTGTTTCACACTCTCTGCTAGCTCTGGAGTTAGTTTTTTCATACATGGTACATGTCGTTTTGTTGCATGTGAGAACCCAGTTTGCTTGTATTTTTGAATGATGCCAGACACCGTCGTGCGTTTTAAATTGAAAATTTCAGCAATTTCCTTTATCATGTATCCACTTTCGTATGCCCGCACAATTTAGGTTTTTCTTCCACGTTTTCTGCAGTAGGAAGTCGATCGCCAAGAAAAGGCTTTGTAGCTGCATCGTCACCCTCCGTGGTACACGCTTGTGCTCCTCCGTTCACACAAGCCTCACTCCTAGACAACATTGGGACTTCTGTAGGCTCTGTTTTCTTCTGAAATCAAAAACGATTTTTCATAACAGTCGAATTGCTATTGAATGCTCAAACCTTTCGTACCGCTCGCTTAGGTTTACTTTTACGATGCCATCGAGGCTTCATTACCCGGCAAATTGTGATTGGGGCAACCTTTACACCAAACACTTCGTTTACTTTGCTGGCCAGCTTCTTGTAGGTTAAGGTGCGATCCGCTGTATGCCACTGTTTAACACTCTCCGCTTGCTCTGGAGTTAGTTTTTTCGTACATGGTATACGTCTTTCTGTTGCATGAGAGATCCCTGTTCGCTTGTATTTTTGAACGATACCACCAACGGTCGAGCGCTTAAAATTGAAAATTTCAGCAATTTCCTTTATCATATAACCACTTTCGAATGCCCGCACAATTAGCTCTCTATCACCATTTGAGGTTACGAGATGAGTTCGAGCTTTAGGTTTTTCTTTCACGTTTTCTGCAGTAGAAAGTCGATCGCCAAGAAAATGCTTTGTAGCAGCATCATCATCCTCCTTGGTACACGCTTGTGCTCCTCCATTCACACAAGTTTCACTCCCAGACAACATCGGGACTTCTGTGGGCTCTGTTTTCTTCTAAAACCAAAGACGGTTTATCATGATAGTGGAATTAAAATTTAAAAATAACACGTTTCGTACCTTTCGCTCAGTCTTTTTTTTATAATGCTTTCGAGGCTCGATTATCCTGCGAACTGTTGTTGAGGTAACCTTTACACCAAACACTTCGCTTATTTTGCTGGCCAGCTTCCTTTCGGATAAAGTGCGATCCGCTATACGCCACTGTTTGACAGTCTCCGCTTGCTCTGGAGTTAGTTTTCTCAAAGATCGTGGTACTGTTGCATGGGTGATCCCAGTTTTTATGTATTTTTGAATAATACCACCAACGGTCGTGCGCTTAAAATTGAACATTTCGGCAATTTTCTTTATCATGTGCCCATTTTCATATGCACGCACAATTCGCTCTCTATCGTCATTTGAGGTGGCGCGACGAGATCGAGTATCAGGGTTTTCTTCCATGTTGTTTGCAGTGGAGAGTCGATCGCAAAAATAATCATGCGTATCTGTATCTGTATCATCCTCCGTGGTACACGCTTGTGCTCCTTCGTTCACACATTCTTCACTCCCAGACAATACCGTGACTTCGGTGGGTTCATTTTTCATCTGAAATTAAAAACGAGTTAACATGGAGCATGCTTCTGAATCGTCAAATGGTTTTTACCAAAATTCTGGCAGCGTCTTCGGGTGCTGAGTTCAGAATAGCACGCATTTGGATGTTGGTAGCTGCACACACTGCGCGATATTCGTAGAAATCATTCAGCTTGTCGATGCATTGCAAGCAGATTTCCTTTGGCATTTGATCATTTTTGCAAACCTAAAACAGTGGAGTAAAATGATTTAAAGAAATATACTACCAGAACCGGTCGTAAATAAACTGTCGAAAGATTATCCTTACCAGTATCCCTACACATTCTTCTATTTTTTTCCACAAGGGGGCAACATCTCCATACAATTCTTCGTCTTCTTCCAAGATGGGTATCTTATCTGGAGTTTCTGCACCACATAAACGGCAACTATTCAGTAATTTTTGTAGTTGATTGCTCATTGCAAGCCGTTCCACCGTAGGTAAATCGCATTTGACCCCTTGAATAACTCTGAACTATTTACTGATGTATTGAAGTTGTAAAGTAAACAAAACAATTCTGTCGTGACCTTACCTAGTTGTACTCCATATTCCTTGACGAATTGTTTACCACGCTTGAACGTTAACTGTCAACTTTACATACGCCATTCAAGCGCATTGAACAACAGAAAACATTGCAACAGCAAGTACGAACACGAAAGAACAAATTAAGCAAAAGAATGTCCGGCGGAAACGATATTTTTGGGAATCTTGATGATTTCTTAGAAAGTGAGAGTTCAGTTGATCAATGTGTAAACCTTTTTAAGTCCTATGTTTGAACATCTCCTTCCAGATTTCGATGACAACTGTCTTGAAACGAGTAAACTATCGGATGTCGAAAACGATTTTGATCGTTCCGCCAGAGAAGGGGAATCTTCTAGGGGCAAAGCAACCATGGGAGAAGCAAAAGGAAATGGTCAAAAGAAAAAGAAGGACAAGACTAAAAAAGTTCCCAAACAACGCGCAACTGTTAACAGAATGTCTGCATCTGTCCGTCCGAGTGCTGCATCTGTTCCGCCCGTTACTGTGGCTGACTCTCGAAGTGCGGCGTCTGTTCCGGCGAGTGATGCCCTAATATCATCGGCTGTGCCTGCCACATCGAATGCCATATCTACACCTTTCGTTGCTCCAAGCATACCAATTACGACAGCTCCTCCCTCTGCTCCAGCTCCTATAAATGGAACCAATGGAATAAGTTTACTAGGTATGTATTGTAATCAAGGATCGTTTATTATGTGTTTGAACGACTATGATGCTTCTACTTCTAGCTGAAATGCAAGAATTGGCGGGAATGTATGCTTATTGCTATTTAAATCCCGATCCTATGGTGGCAATGCATTTAAAAAATGACCGTAAGTATATTCTATCACAATACTGAGGTTAATTTATTATATTCATATATTTTCTTGTTTATGTGAAGGTCTTTACGCTCCAACGAAACGCAGTTACACGTCCTTGGCCAATAATTTCCATCAAAAATTACCCGTAACCTATACTGAAATAGCGAAGTTTAGGAAACGATTGGAACAAGTCCATGCAAAGCTTGCACAAATATGTAGCTTAATTCAAGTATTCATATCGATACGTGCACAAACCTCAAGACGAAGTACTCCTGCGGCCCGTCGTCGTTCCAGACGATTAGTAAATACGGTACAGAACTCGACCGTTGATTCATCGGTTGTGGTACGTATAGACTTTGTTAGATATTTAAATATTGATATTTATCTTTACGTTGTCATATTATTTTGTAGATAACACTAGATGACGATGGCCCGTTCAATGCACCAGTACCAACGTCGACAACGAGCGGACAGGACATTCCTGTTATTGATGTGGATGCGCTTCCAAATGTGGTACGTATATAATCCAATTTCCGCTTTTTCCAATCACTTCAATTTTGTGTGAGTGTTTTTTTTTCTTTTGCTTAATCCCAGATAACATTAGATTCTGAAGACGAAACCCCACCCCTAGAGTCGTTACGTGACGAGGCCGACAACTCTTTTGAGTCAGAAAACTATGAAATGAGGATAAAAATCAAGTGGGTAAATCGCATTGAGATGTTCACTCTTCGCAAGCATCAGAAATTTGGCGATTTAATCGAAAAACTAGCTACGAAAGAAAAAGCGGATACTAAATCCATTTTGCTGAACTTGAATGACCGCATCATATACGCCGACGATACACCAGACTCTATCGGCTACAAGACATTCCAATTTATTTGTAAGTCCTCGTCAAAAACACGTACACTTGTTTTGAGTACTGATATATTTTGTACTCTTTACCTCCAACCCAGCTGGACGCGTTCTACGTGATAATGCTCCCATAATGACGAAGACAGCAGCGTCTTCCAACGTGAACAGTATTTCACTGAAGGTGCAACTCGCCAACCGGAAAGCGCCGCTTCGTCTGCAAATGGATAAAAATCAAACCATGATCGTGCTGGTAATCAAATGTGCCGAAGAATTGAAATGTAAGCCCGAGGATATAAAGCTTTATTTTGACGGCGATCTGGTGGATAACGGCAGCAAACCCGAAGATCTAGAGCTGGAAGGAGATGAACTTCTAGATATACGTTTGGTGCGCTAAAGGCGGGGTTTTTGTTTTATTATATAAGGTTTGTTTACTAAACTATAATACTATTATTTTAAATCTTTTTTATTATCTCAAACTCGATGACATGTTCCACAAGTTCACAAATATCAGTTTCAGCTTCGACTGACTCAAAATAGATGTATGTAATGTTGGATGTACAGGTCCTTCATGCAATTTTGACCGAACATTTTAGGGGTTAAAGGTGAGCTACGGGCAAATTGTTTGGGTGGTTTGGGATGATTAATAACTTTCAATATTATGAAATAATAATTGATCTACATGCCTATGACTATCCATGTACGCAAAGGGAATAGTCTAGTAAGCCCTCAATGGGCTGGGAAATTACCTAAGCCGATGGTTAAGCCAAAGAAGAAGGCGATATTGTTCGTAATAATTTTAACTTGCTATTAATTAGTTGAAAATATAAATTCCAAAAAAGGGTTTTGAAGATGTTTATCACATGCGAATTCGTTGATAAAAAGCTACGTGGAATACATCCCATTGGGATATAAGCCATAATCCATCACCAATGTATTCTCACTCACTGACGTCTTTTTTTATTTAATCTTGTACAAATGATTTTTTGCTAAAATCTACCAAAAAAGCCGTTTAGACATTAAACTAGATTCTCTTGTGAGTGAAATGGTCAAACAAGGCAGCGAACATGCCTTTCCGATGTTAATTCCGCACTGATCTTACAATACTATCCAACATAGCTGACCGTGTTTCCAGCATCGTTACTCATACCTTCCTTGGTGTGCGTCTTGAGAGCGCCGGAGAGCTGTTTCGCGATCACAGCTTGATGACGGGTTCGAAGATGATCATGGCATACATCTTAAGAGAGCTTTTCCTTCGCGCTGAGCGCAACACGGTTTGACCACGATCGGCGCTTGTGCGAAGGCGTCTCGCGCGTGTGGACTCTCCGGCTGCAGCCCTAGCATCGTCGACTTCAGTTCGCTTCTTGCCGTAAATGTAACTGGCACGCAGGGAAGGATCGTTCGCGAGTGTACAGTGCGTGTTCCGTGTCCGTATGTTGTGCTGTAGATTCGGTCTAACGGCCACCATCATCTTACGGTAATTGTGATCTTCGTGTGCGCCAAGCGCGCTGTGTGTCCAGTGCGCCCACATCGGTACCACTTTTCGCGCGGACCGCCGTCATCTAACGGGTTCTGGTAGAAGGAATTCTGGGTGCCCTAGTAAAAAAGCCCTGGTGCCAGCTCCTCACCAACCTCCGGGAGGTGTACCAGTAGTTCGGTGTGCCGCGAGTTGAGCTGTTTTGTGTCCGACATTCTTCATTAATCGTGTGTTCAAATGTAAGCAAGTACAGTGATCATGAGCTTATATGGGATATTGGGGATCGAAAGAGGTGTAGAAATAGTGCAACGAAGTCAAAATACGTCCTAATTCTGAAAGTGAAATTTCAAAAATAGTTTATTAGAGTGGAGATGTCTCTCTAAAAAAGCTGCCAGCAAAAGCAAAAATCCCTTAAATTATTAGGCACGTTACAAATCAAGACGCGTACATGAAAAGAAAGCAGAGTCTTAAAGGAAGACACATTGGAATTGAGGGACGATTTGATGTTTCGTATGGTTGTGGAGGCTTCTTCGCAGACACCCTACCGAACACATCATCATCATCAACTCCGTACGCGCTTACCATTGATCTCGCATTCCAATCGAAATCCATGCCAAGATACGGCATCTCATCAGCATCATCACCATCATCATGATCATCATCGTCGTCATCGTCCGTTCGGTCCGTCGAAGCCCCTTTCGTTATCGAATTCTTCGTATAACCAGTTTACCACTTTCGAATTTTTCATGCATAGCATGCACACACCATCTCCCGGCACACAAGGGATCCGGAGACTACGCCATGGGGCGCGGATCATGTGTGTCTGTTTTTTCTTTCTTCTGCTTCATCTTATGCTTCTCTGCAGTTTTTTTTTCTTTCTCCCGTAACTTTATTTTCATTTTACTTTTGAGGTCAACACTAACACCAGGCCAGCGGTCGTAAAGGGATTTTCGAAGCCTCCGTTGGCTCTGGTTCCCGCACAGTTTTCCCCGTTTCCCGTCTCTATCGTTCGCGCGTGTGTGTGTGTGTGCGTTTTTAGGGGCCTGTGTTGCTCGCGAGAGAAGCTGCAAGGGTGATGCTGGTGCACAGGGCCCGGTTTGTTAGCTCGTTTTGTGCGGTGTCGCGGGTTTTGATCGACGCATTTCTCCCCGAAACAGGTGGTACGAGTACGAGCGAGCGCTCGCCTAATCCGCGGCCCGCGCCCTGTCGTACCGCAGCGGTGCGACGGACCGCTTCGACGAATCTCGCGAGAGAAAACGAAAGACTTCAACGGGCAGGTAGGCGACGAACCTGTCCGTGGGCTTGTGTAACGCGTCTCAAGTTTATTAGCTTTGTTGCCTTTCTTTGGCATTTTTTTTTTTATTACTGCCCTTACACCACGTCGAGCTGTTTGCGGCATGAACCGGTATGGCAGATAAAATTTACGCCCCGACGAATTTTGTGCGGGCCCCTCGGTGCCTATATGGTCACGCACAAACCCATTGGAATAATCTGTCAAAATGTTTGTTTAACCGAGAAATGGCAGGATGGTGCGACAATGGCGCAATTTTCATCGGCTGCTATGTTTGATTTGTATAATCCTTCAGTGAGCGTGCGGTTTACGTTAGCATAATTAGAGGCACCGAATACCCCCGAAAGTCGACACTCTTCACGTCTAACGCATTCCAAGGATTGTCGGGTGAGAGGGGATCTTTAAAGGAAAATTCAAACCCGCCGTCCAATTATTATAAGCGTGCAGTCGCGCGGGCGCGAGCATGAAAACGACCGCCCCGGCACGCCCATTGAATTATCAGAGCGCGTGATCATCGGAAATCTGCATCTCGATCCGCGCCGGAGCCGCGTCGGTGAAAATCGGTTTTACTTCATTTGATTTCTCTTCGCTTTACTTCGCGCTTTTGTTTTCTCCACGTTGAAGTTGAACGTTTTCTTTGCCATTGTCGATCGCGAAACCCATTCACCGCCCGCGCACTCTCGCACACAAGGCCGGCCGTCGATCGACATCTCTTAGCGTTCTGCAAAACCTCAACGGCGAATGAATTGGTGTCGGGCCGCTCTGGTCGACCTTGAATCCGATTGAATGTTGCCACATTTGTTTGCACTCTATCGGCTTTGCAAACACACGCTAATGAAACCTGCTTGCCACAGGAAACCAATCGATTTCTGCTGTTTGAGTAGGTCCCAGCAGGGTGGTTTCAAGCATCCTGGTGGCATGGCTCGAGAAATTTTTGTCGGCTCTGTTATGCGGCATTCTCAAATGTGGTGGGTTTTGTTTTGTCCGACCCTGCTCACAGCATTTAATGGAATGTGAAGTAACAAAATGATGTTCTTTATCCAAATTTGTCAAAGAATGAGCAAGTGAGATAATGATACGTTACACAATCGCCTTGTATGTTGCCTATAATACCGCTTCTTTAAGATTCAAATAAACAGACGTTTATTTACCCGAAACTCACACATAGTTTGAACTAGTTGATTTTCAATCTCTTCCTATTTTTGAAAGATTATAATTGCACTAGGACAAAACCAAAGTGGCATTATGTTTTAAAACATGAAGAGTTGTTTCATAAAACCAAGCAATATGTTTTTTTATAAATGTTTAATGCGGAAATGATGTTCTTCCTTGAATTACTCGTTTTTCCACCACGAAGATGAAATCTTGCATGCCTATCACTGAGCGATTAACCCTGTTTGTTTTATTGCACAACAACCTTTGAGTTGCTTTCACACCTACTCAAGAGGGTCGTAAATCAAAAACAAATTACTTTTAGCATTTTTTTATATACACTCCAAGGGATAAATAAAACTAATCAGATACGATCTGATGGATATACTTTTTTTCGCTCGTTTTCTGTACCTCTTCCATCGAATACACGTGAAACTTTCCACCTCAATCCGACCTGCAGTAAACCAATCGATGCCTTTCTCCCACTATTAGGTGTCTTTGACAAGGCCAGGAGCAGCAGCACCCAACCCAGCGCCTAAATATGACACCAATTACAATTGCCAATAATCCGTTCAAGACGCTGCTCCTACTCGCGTGTGCACTAAGCACCGTTTCGTGTGCGTGGCGCGCGTGCACCGACCTGGACGCGCTGCTCAAGATACCATGCCGGTAAGTGTTCCAAATTTAAGACCATCAAGCCCGGGCGACCAAAGCAAGCGAACCCCCGGCCATTCCGTCATGCCCTGGCGTGGCCCTTCCGTCCTTCATCCGACCATCGATCGATCCACCCTAGTTTGTTGGCCTAAAATTTCACACCATTTCGTTTCGTCTCGAGACGAGGGCCACCGAAGGCTGGGCATGGCGGAAAGTCATTTTTAAACTATTGGGATCAATACGGGGGTTTTCACGGCCAAATCCGTTGGAACGTTTCGTGCGCCGTTTCCTCACTTGTTTTGTTTCTTTCTTCCTTTACCACCCGGTTTTCCTCACCTCTCTCCAATAGATGCAACATCGAAACCGCCGGTAATAACAGCCAGCATGTGTACGTGAACGTAAACTGCGACCGGACGACGCTAACGGCCCCGTTTCCGAATGGCATCCCGATCATTTCGTTTTCCCAGCGCAGCAGTGGCCACCAAACGTTACCGGTAGGTGTTCGGGAGAGACTGCGGAGATGTTTTTTTTTGTTGAGGATTTCTATTTAAAAAGGGTGGTTTCACTAAATCGATCAAGAATCAAGAATGCGGCAATAATTCTTCAAGCGTGGCTGTTATTTTATACGGGATATTTTATGTGAGACGTTCTCCTAAGTTTTCCCGATCGAACAAACAGAGAAAGTCTCATAAAAAAAAGAATAATGTAGAAATACGTGTTAAACATTTTTTTGGTATTGGCACTAGAAATGCCGGATCAGTTAATGTGTTATATTATTTTTACTGGTGCGGTTCCTTTCAACTGCAATCAATTGGTACAAACTTGGTGAATGCATTAAAGTAATTTTTTTAAATTAAAGCTACAAATAGATACAATAAAATATCCTCTGCTACTGATAGTTGTGTGGCGATCTAACCAGCGTTGTCGAAACGCGACTTAAGGAAACCACACGCGCCATCTGTGGGAAAACGTGATAACCACAGCGAACACTATAAAAGCGCAATGCACATTGCCCACTCTCTCTCTCTCGTGTCCGTTCTTCGCGTTCGAAACGTTCCTCGTAACCTGTACAAATTAACAAATAAAAAAGGAGGTTTTATTCAAATCGCCAAACGTTTAACCACTAAACCTCCACACTGGTGACCCCGACGTGATCGGCGAGATCACGCACCACAGGTTAAAAAGTAGTGTTGTAAAAGTGAAGTGCAAGAACTCCGGAACGTTCTCAGTGCACAGAAGCCGCGATATCGACCACGTGAAGTTCCAGGAATCGCTCGCTACCGGCTAACACTTCGCAGAACGAACGGTTGCTACCAGCAGACTTCCACGAAGCAACGCTCGCCAACGGCTGAGGTTTCCGTAAAAAAACGACTCTACTGGCTCACCATTCTACGAACGAACCAGCGTGCTCCTCCACGAATTATCCGCTAGCTGACCAACGGAAACCACCAACGGAAACTGATTACGGATAACGGTTCTAGTTTTACACGTAAGCCAGTAAAATGTTGACACGCAGCACTATTAAGCCCAATCCGAACGCCTCGCCGCCTGCTGACCTAGACCACACTAGCGATCCCGACACAAGAGCAGAGTCGCCAACAGGAATAGGGGAACCATCATCCGTGCCACCTGCCAACCCAGAAAACGCCCACCTCGATAATTACCATGTACGCCTACCGCCCCCGGAGATGGATACTCGCGATCTACAGTCCTTCTTTTGGGTGCTCGAGCATTGGTTTGCGGCGACCGGCATTACATCACGCATGGACCAACGCCGATTCCATATTGTAATGGCCCAACTACCAGCGAAGATCCTTCCGGAAGTGCGACCGCTGTTAGAACACCCGCCAAACCAGGAGCGCTACGACTTCGTCAAAAGAACACTGATTGCTCACTTCGAAGAATCGCAACGGAGTCGTATGCATCGGCTTCTATCCAGTATGGAGCTGGGGGATAGGAAGCCCTCACAGCTGCTGACGGAGATGCAAAGGACCGCCACGAACGCCATGTCCGAAGCAATGCTCCTCGACCTCTGGATTGGTAGGTTGCCTCCAAACGTTCAAGCCGCCGTAATTGCCGCCCGTGGAGATGCAAGAGACCAGGCACGCGTGGCCGACGCGGTCATGGACTGTTTGGTTAGCTCAGCAAACCACGGAAGTCGCTACCCCGTATCTGCGGTTCACCAACACGACGATCGGCACATTGAACGTGAACTTGCGGATCTTCGTCATCAGGTCCAAAAACTTACGGCAGCCCTACAACGAGAACCTCCCCGTAAAAAGGATTCCCAATCACGCGCACGAACTCCATCGCGCGGATCGCCATCACCTGTGTCAAAGGAGTGCTACTACCATCGCCGTTTTGGAGCTGGGGCCCGGCGTTGCCAGCCGCCTTGTAGTTTCAAAAGCCCGGTGAACACCAACTCTGACACAGCAAACAGGTAGACTCCGTGGCTAACGAGAGAAACCGACTCATCGTCGTGGATCGTCGTACTCATCGACCCTACCTGATCGACACGGGCGCTGACGTTTCCGTCCTACCCCGAACATGCATACCACAAGAAACCAAGCCTTCTCTGATGCGCCTCTACGCCGCCAACGGTACCCCAATCACCGTCTATGGACAGACGCTGCACGAACTGGACCTCAGCCTGCGGCGTCCCTTCCTGTGGAACTTCGTCATTGCAGACGTTGGTTCTGCCATCCTGGGAGCGGACTTCTTGCGCCACCACGACCTCATGGTGGATCTGCGAGGGGGGTGTTTGATTGACAACAAAACGAAACTACGTGCTCCAGGAAATACAGATCAGACTAGCGTGGAAACCATCCGCACGTTTGACGTCACGTCCAGCATTTCTGACCTACTTCGTAAGTACCCGCAACTAACCTCTCCAGACCCTCTTGGTACCACACAACACACGGGAGTATCGCATCGGATTGAGACCACCGGCAAACCTGTTTCCGCTAGAGCCCGCCGACTTGCTCCGGACAAGTATGAGGCTGCTAGAGGAGAGTTTGAGGCCCTTATGCGACTCGGCATCTGTCGCCCGTCTAATAGCTGTTGGGCCAGCCCTCTCCACATGGTCCGGAAGGCGGACGGTACCTGGCGTCCCTGCGGTGATTATCGCGCACTAAACGCACAGACCGTCCCCGATCGCTATCCACTTCCGTACCTGCAAGATTTCACGATTCACCCACGAGGTAAGTCTATATTTTCAAAAATAGACTTACACAAAGCATACCATCAGATCCCGTTACACCCGGAAGATGTCCCAAAAACGGCCTTAATCACACCATTCGGCCTGTTCGAGTTTATCACAATGCCGTTTGGATTACGAAACGCTGCCCAAACATTCCAACGATTGATCCATGGTGTGATGAGAGGCCTAGACTTTTCATTCCCTTACGTGGATGATATTATAGTCGCTTCTTCATCAACCGAGGAACACGAACATCATTTGCAGCAGGTTTTTGATCGACTCCAGGAGCATCAACTAAAAATCAACCTGGCCAAGTGTGAATTTACCAAACCCGAAATAAACTTCTTGGGACATCGTGTAACAACTAAGGGGATCCTACCACTGCCTGAAAAGGTAGACGCCATCCGCGCATTTCCACGCCCGGAAACGGTCATGGGCTTGAAACGTTTTCTAGCCATGATAAATTTCTACAGACGTTTCATCCCTCACGCGTTGGAAAAACAAGGGCCACTGATAGCAATGACACCTGGAAATAAAAAGCGCGATAAGACGCCACCAGCTGGACCCCCGAAACTATCGTAGCTTTCGAAGAATGCAAGTCTCAACTGGCTGAAGCAACTCTCTTGGCGCATCCAGACCGCGACGCTGAACTTTCTCTGTGGACGGACGCCTCCGATTTTGCAGCGGGAGCAGCTTTACATCAAATGATCGACGGAGAGATGCAGCCCTTGGGCTTCTTCTCCAAGAAATTCAAGGCTGCGCAGCAAAAATATTCAACTTACGATCGTGAGTTGACCGCCATGTTCCTCGCTGTCCGCCACTTCCGTCATCTCCTAGAAGGGCGAAGTTTCCACATCGTTACCGACCACAAGCCACTAGTGTACGCGTTCCAGCAGGCGTTGGACAAGGCCTCGCCTAGGCAGGCGCGCCAACTGGATTTTCTCGCGCAGTTTACGTCCGACATACGGCATGTGAAGGGACAGGACAACGTGACGGCCGACCTCCTGTCTCGGATAGAAGGCATTCAGTCTGCGACCAGCATAGACTTTGAGGAGTTGGCCGAGGACCAGACACAAGATCCGGAGCTGGCAGACATTATCAGCGGGAAGACTCGAACGGACCTAGTCTTACAAGAAATCGCAATACCCGGCAGCACACGCAAGCTGTTCTGCGATTGTCCGACTGGTATTGTTCGACCATACGTCACCAAACGGTTCCGGCAACCTTTGCTACACTCCATACACGGTATGAGCCACCCCGGCGTAAAGGCGACAACAAGGTTGACCACGGAACGATTTGTTTGGTTAAACATCCGTCAGGACTGTGCAAAGTTCGTTCGAAACTGCCTCCAGTGCCAAGCCAGCAAGGTGCAGCGGCACACGAAGAGCCCACTACAGCGTTACACCCCACCGGAGAACCGTTTCGCCCACATCAACATGGACATCGTTGGCCCGTTCCCGGTGAGCAACGGCAACCGTTATTGCCTTACGGTCATTGACCGATTCACGCGCTGGCCAGAGGCGTTCCCGATTCCGGACATCACCGCGTCGACAGTAGCCTCAGCATTACTGAGCGGTTGGATAGCCCGTTTCGGAGTGCCAGCCTACATCACGACGGACCAAGGGAGGCAGTTCGAGTCAACATTGTTTGCTGAACTGACCAAGGCACTGGGAATCAAACATCTCAGGACCACGGCATACCATCCACAGGCGAACGGCCTCATCGAG
Organism: Anopheles coustani; assembly: GCF_943734705.1. Classification (NCBI taxonomy): domain Eukaryota; kingdom Metazoa; phylum Arthropoda; class Insecta; order Diptera; family Culicidae; genus Anopheles; species Anopheles coustani. The sequence continues at coordinate 71,184,866 of NC_071289.1, read as the reverse complement.
CGGTGGCACCGGACACTGAAGGCAGCCATCTGCGCCAAAGGCAGCATACATTGGGCCGAGCACCTGCCTATCATCCTTCTGGGCCTACGGACAACGGCGAAAGAGGACCTACAGGCATCCCCGGCGGAACTAGTGTACGGGACGACGCTAAAAATCCCAGCACAGTTTTTTAATTGTCCACCACAGACGACACCCCCGGAGACATCAGACTTCGCTCGATCCTTCACAGAAGCCATGGCCCATCTACAAGCACCATCCACAGCATGGCACTCCGGTACAAACACGTTCGTGCATTCTGACCTGAAGACATGTACCCATGTTTTTATACGGAACGACACCATACGACCGGCTTTGACACCGCCATATCAAGGTCCCTATTTGGTCATCAAGCGCGGCGAAAAAACTTTCCTCGTGTCGATCAATGGTAAAACCTCCACCGTTTCCATTGACCGCCTCAAACCGTGTTACCGCCCCGCAACAACCTCAGAGGAACTGCCAGCAACAGGTACTGGAACACCAGCTACTTCATCCAGAGCCCCAGCCAACTTGGCCAACGGAACATCTCCGACGACAACCACCGGTTGCGCGAAACCAGCGGCGACGACGGACCAGTCGCAGCGCAACTTATCGCCACCTTCTACAGATTTCTCGACCGGAGTTACACGATCCCAACGTAGAGTTTTCATCCCAACGCGTTATCGGTAACTCCCATCTAGAGGGGGAGTACTGTGGCGATCTAACCAGCGTTGTCGAAACGCGACTTAACCTTCAGATCTACAACCGCCTACCCGGGTAAGTTTTGCCCTTTTATTTTGCAATCACTTCGAATTGAACAGTTATATCGACTCGAAATTCCTGGAATGCCTCAAGCAACATGTTCTCTATCATTCTGCCGAAAACCGACCTTTTATTTTTATTCTAAGTATTTTTTTACACCATTTTTCTATTTATACCCCTTAAATCTACAACCGCCTACCCGGGTAAGTCATACGTTTTGTACGAGAGTTTATATTTTTCTGTACCAAGACAAACCACCAGTAGGTGAAAGGAGGTGCCTCTCGGGTTTTTCTTTTTATATTTATATTGAAAACAATCCAAATTTATCTAAGACACACTATGAAAGACTGTTTTACTCCTCGAACTCCTCGAACAATTAGTAATCAGATAAACTCGAAGACGATGTACAAATATGCAAATTATGCTACATTTTGGACCACACAGCGGCAACGAAAGCATTCTAGGTGAACTTTTATAATTTTCTACACAAAATAATAATTTATTAATTGCAAGAAAATCATGATGCAACGGGTTGAATTAAATACAAAAGAAACTGTTATCGTTTGAAACAAAACGATCGAATTTATGTATATGAGCTAAGTTTTAAAATGTTAAGGCTTAAATATTAGTTGTAACAATGTATAATGAAGAATTTTCTCCAGATATGCCACTGAATTTACTGAGGAACATGAACATTTCCAAAACGTAAAATTTAATAGAAAAATATTTCTACATCTTTGAAATTTCAATTTATAAGCAAAAATGTTGAAGGCACCAAGAAGTTACTTCACCAGAAACTTAATAAGTATAAACAAACACAATAACTTATTGAAAATGTATGGTTTACAGAGTTGGCGATTGTAGATCCATGGGATAAAATATATTTGAATGAAAAAATTACTTACTTATCGAATTTTTAATATTATTATTTGAATGGGATGTGTTAGAAAACATTCTTAAGTATCATTACTGAAAATTTCAACTCACTACGGCATCTAGAACAAAAGATATTAGCTTTGAAGCACAGCAAAATGCAAACCCCCATACAAAACGTATGGCCTACCCGGGTAGGCGGTCGTATGTTAACGTAGGTATTTTTGGTCGTAGACCTGAAGGTTAAGGAAACCACACGCGCCATCTGTGGGAAAACGTGATAACCACAGCGAACACTATAAAAGCGCAATGCGCATTGCCCACTCTCTCTCTCTCGTGTCCGTTCTTCGCGTTCGAAACGTTCCTCGTAACCTGTACAAATTAACAAATAAAAAAGGAGGTTTTATTCAAATCGCCAAACGTTTAACCACTAAACCTCCACAGTTGTAATGTTTCATGTTATAATACTGAAGATATTTTTCAGTTTCTTTAGAAAATGTTCAAAATGATTAAAAGTTTATTTTCATCATGCATTTTTGGATTTGTTTTTTCAATGAGGAATATTTGTTTGTACATTAGAGGCATGAATGTTTTTTTCTAAGTCAATTTGTTTAAATTCCTTCACTAATGTTACATGTAATATTTACCAATAAATTGTTCATCTGGCAGGATCTGTCCATTCTGAATACGTCGGTGCGAAAGCTTGACTTTTCCAACAATGCCCTCCGGTCGTTCGGCACCAAAGCCCTATTTGCCAGCGTGGCCCAAGACTTGACGGAGCTACGGCTGGCCAACAATCTGCTCGGCGACAGCCTGAATCCCATCCTGTCCACCGATGTTCTGCAAGCGCTCGGTTCGCTCAAACTGCTCGATCTGTCCGGCAACCACATCATCGCCCTGGAGGAGAGCATCTTCGATGGTAACCGGCGGCTGGTGGAGCTGTACCTTGACCAGAACAAGATTGCCACCGTACCGGTGGCCGCCCTTAAGGAGCTGCCCGGCCTGAAGCTGCTGTCGCTACGTAGCAATCGCATCGACGCGCTTGAACCGGACGCGTTTAACTTCACCAATAAACTGGAGAGGCTGGATCTGCGCAACAACCGTATCCGGAGCATCAAATCGAAGGCGTTTGCCAGCCTGGCCAACATGAAGGAGGTCCTGCTGGCGGGCAATCAGCTCAGCCACCTAGACGAGCGGGCCCTGGTTGGCATGGACATGCTGCAAAAGCTCGATCTGTCCGACAATCTGTTGCCCGAGTTTCCGTCGGAGGCGCTCGGATCGGTCGTGTCGCTGAAGGTGCTTAACATTTCGCTCAACAACATCGCCAAGCTGGAGTTCAACCATCTGGCGCAGCTGAGAAATCTGCAAATTCTAGATATCAGCCGCAACACGATCGCCACCATTTTGCCAGGAACGTTCCGGGAGCAGTTGCTACTGAAGTATTTGGACCTGAGTTTAAATTCCTTGCGAACGGTAAGTTTCCAGCAATCCTTAACATCTTGTGAACTCGATTCGACATGCTAAACTAATATCCTAGTATTTATTTTTGATTTTTCTGTTTGAAATTTTGCTCTATACCTACGCCTTTTTATATCATCGGAACGGATTTCAGATACGAATTGGATAAATATCCAATGCTTCTGTCTCAAAGTTTTTATTTAACAGAGCATATCCGCGCTCTTACGTTGGTTAGAAATATGTAGTATGTTGGTTTTCTAATTTGGATGTTGTTGAACGAAAAATATTCAAACATAATTCGAAAAACAATCTTCTACAATAGCATTTTCTCTATTTCTATTCAAAGATTGAAGATGACGCATTCGAGGGATTGGATAACTTACAGACGCTCATTCTTCGCGACAACAACATTCTACTCATTCCAGGCAGTGCGCTCGGTCGCCTGCCGAAGTTGTCGAACTTGTACTTGGACTTCAACCGGGTGGCGGCACTCTCGTCGAGCATTCTGAAATCGATCAAGCCGGAGAACATCCGTTATCTTTCGCTTTCACGCAACGTGATCCGCGAGCTGCCAGGGGACAGCTTTGCCGCGTTCCGCAAGCTCATCTATCTCGACATCTCCGGGAACAGTCTGGGTGTGATCAGTGAGGACACGTTCAAGGGTCTCGAGGGAACACTGCTGGAGATCAAGCTGTCGTACAATCGGATCGCCTCACTGCGCAAGATAGCGCTGCCCAAGCTGCGCCGGTTGGATCTGAGCTCGAACAATATCGACGATCTAGCGATCGACTCGTTCCACAGCCTGACCAGTCTGCTGTATCTGAACGTGAGCGGAAATGAGCACATCGGACAGGTTACGCGCACTATGATCTACCCGCTGACCAAGCTGCAGGTGATCGACGTGAGCCACTGCGGACTGAAGACGCTACAGGCCGATCTGTTCCACAACAATTCCGACCTGCGCATCGCGATGCTGAACCATAACCAGCTGAAAGTGATCGAGGAGGGTACCTTCCTGAATCTGAACAACCTGTTCGAGCTGTCACTTGCAGGGAATGGACTGGAGCACCTGAAGCCCCGATCATTCGTCAATACGGTCAACCTGCGCACGCTTAACCTCCGCCAGAACGCGCTGCATGAGATGCGGGCCGATATGTTTACTACCGAAACGGCTCTAGAGGTGCTGGACGTTTCGCACAACGCCTTGAAGAGCTTCACCGTGAACACACTAAAGATTCATCCACGATTGCGCAAGATTCTCCTGGCGCACAATCGACTGGAAGTGTTCCCGCCTGAGCTGATCGCCGGCCTCGACCATCTGGAGGTTATCGATCTGTCCGGTAACCGCCTGTCCACCATCCAGCAGCTCGACTTTGGTCGGCTGGTGAACCTACGCGAACTGTATCTGCGAGAGAATGTGATCGATTCCGTGGCGGACATGGCGTTCCATAACTCCTCGCAGCTGCAAGTCCTCGATCTAGCGGCCAACAAGCTCGAGCGGCTCTCGGAACGTTCGTTCGAGGGTACGCTTCGATTGGACACGCTCGATCTCAGCGATAACAAGCTAACGTCACTCCCGGACCACGTGCTGGCAAAGAGTCGCGTACATCGTCTCGAACGGATCACGCTGGCGGGCAATAAACTTATGGGAGTACCAGTGGCCGCCTTTGGCGATCAGCACGAATCTCTGCAAACACTGGACCTGAGTCGCAACGCAATTCGCGAGGTCCCGCGAGCAAGTCACATGCTGATGATCAATGCGAAGAATGTCGACTTCTCGTACAATCCACTGTCGCCGGAAGCGATCGCGACGGTGTTGGGGCAGCCCAAAACGGTGCGCGCTCTCAATCTGGCCGGTACGGGCGTTCGTGAGCTTCCAATCCTGGAAACACCGTACCTACGGAGCCTTAACCTATCCCATAACAACATCTCCGCCGTTAGCTCGAAAGCGTTCGAGAAGGTGACGCTCCTGGAACAGCTTGATCTCTCGCACAACGCGATCGCCGATGCTGATGGACTGCGGGATATTTGGCCAAAACTGGGTCTGCTCGGGTATCTGGACCTTTCGAGCAACCCGATCCGGACGATCACCGCCACAACCTTCGAAAGACTGGATGGCCTAACGGAGCTGTACATTCGCGACTTACCCGAGATTACGCGTCTTGAGAAGAACGCCTTCAAGCCGCTGAAGGACCTTGGCGTCCTCGAGGCTTATCAGTTCGCCAAGTTGGGTTACATCGATGTGCAGGGAATAGTGAAGGAGCTTCCGGTGTTGGCTGCAGTTGACATCGAAACAAAGGACGCCAACCTCGAGTCGGACCAGCTGCAGGTGATTCACCATCCGAAACTGCACACCCTCGGTCTTCACGGGTACGCTCTGCAAAGCATCTCATCGGGGGCATTTGCCGGGTTGCGTAACAAGTATCTGACGGTGAGGCTGCACAACACCTCACTGACGGCGCTTCCTCCGGCTCTACTGCTTCCACTGCCACGTTCGGCTCACATCGACTTTAGTGTCGCCGGGTCGAAGGTAAATACGTTGACCCAACCATTCCTGGGTTCACTGGATGACCGAAAAAACACCATCAAGATCGATGGGCTAGCGACGAACCCGGTAAGGTGCGACTGCCAGGCACGTGCCTTCCGGCGCTGGATTCTAGCGGCGAAGGTAAACGATGTGCGGTGCGCCAGTCCACCAGCGGTGGCGGGCAAGCTGCTAACCGAAGTCGGCGATATTGAACTCGTGTGCGAGGGTAAGGGTTCGACGACGCGAACGACGATGGCATCATCGTCCACAGCGACCACCGGTAGCCGGACAACACCCACGATTAGCTTCTACAACTACACCTCGGAGGTGCAGATGACAAAGACGGCCGCCACCACCGAGCATGACATCATCTGGAGCATGCCGCCACTGTCCTCTTCGTCGTCGTCCTCGACGACAACGCGAACGAAAGGTTCGAAATCGAAGATCGCGTCCGCCGCGTTGCCCCCACTGAAGAAGATGCCATCGGCGAATGACGACACACTGATCATTGGCATTGTCGGTGGTGTCGTGGTGTTCATCTTCTTGCTCATCATCTGCATCTGCATCTGCCGGCTGAAGATGAACAACGATAGCTACCAGCATCATCACCATCAGCACCACCGTGGGCCACCGATGGCAATGGGTGTCCCCGGTACGCTCCAGGTGAACTATACCGGCGGCAAGAAGGGACAGCAGGCGGCGGCCGCGGCAGCAGCAGCGGCAGCCATGTACCCCACGCTCGGACCCCAGTACGCCCAGAGCTACGCCACGCTCCCGTACAAACCGAACGGGTCGCCGACGCAAGCCCGACCCAGCTACTCGACCATCGGGCGAATACCGTACCAGTACCAGAACCACTCGCTCATGTCCAGCCAGTCGGCACACCACCATCACCAGCAGTCGTCCGGTCCGGGAACGCTCACACATTCTTCTCACAATCCGTACATTGTGTACCAGGACGATAAGGTTTACCGATAGGGAGCACTAAGCTTCAAAGTGCTTGGAAACTGGCCATCAGGGAGACGAGCTGCTTCCTCGGGCTGTGTATGCCGGGGAAGTGGTCCTCCTCCTGGGTGCGTTGTCCGTTTCACTTGTAAAAGTGTGTTTGCCTGTGTTGAATGAGTGGGTTTTTTGCATGATCGTTAAGTGTGAGTGGTTTTAATTGTAACTCTACAAAACTATTATAATTGTTCATGTTTTTGCCTTGCCGCTTCTGGTGGCGTGTGAGGGCGAGTAAAGCGAAACGGTTTGAAAAGGGAAGTAGTACCTAAGGGTCGAACGTGAAACGGAATTGAAAGACTATCCTTTCTTCTCCATGCACTGTTTCAAGAGAGATATGGAACCTAAGTTTACAATATCTTTGAACAGCGTTTTGGATAAACCATACCTTCCCTGACAAATTCTTATAATGATTAGTTTTAACATGTTACTTGCCTCAGTTTCCTTTAATTCGGCGTTTGTCAATTCAGCCCGCCCCATGGCATAACTCTGCCGTAAGAAAATGCTCAAAATAATGTAATGAAGAGAAAATGACGATTCATAGTTGGTGCTACACTTAATGCATCGTGCATGGTTAGTATGTTGATCACAGACGTGTGGCATGGATGAAGGTGTCCGATTATGTAGAGAAACATTTTGGAAGAAAAGTACTTTTGTAAGTAAACCATAAATCTGCGAAATAAATAAAAATATATAGAAAGTATGCCAATCCAACGTAGTTTGAAATACAAATCCGGCCTCTAAATAGATGACAATAGACTTCCAAAGGATATGGATTAAGAAAATAACACGGTTTTGGTAAAAAAATTCATTTTTTCGAATTTCGTATTTTATTTCATTGTATTTATTTTTTAATACCCCGAATGATCCACATTTTTGCACCGAATAATCTATTTGTCCATTTAAATGATATATCCTGAAACGTGGCCTATCTTCGGTTTTTCGCGAACAATAATGCGAACAATTTGTTGGAACTGTATTTTAAAATGTGAGCCTGTTTCGCAAGTGATCTATTATAAATAGTATCAACGCAGATTTTCTGCATTATGCTAATGGACGCAAGTTTTCTGAAATTCAAAGACAGTCGGAACTCTGCTTTCAATTATTCAAAATTAAAGATTGCTTTATATTAAGCTTTTCTAATTCTCTTTTCAACCAAATTTAAAACATCAAACAAATTGTCAAATTTATATTAAACCATGTAGGGCTTAGTATTCGATTAGTTTAAAAAATAGTGTTATTGTTTTCTCGTATTTCTGTCATGCTTTTTACACCTTGGTTTATTAGTTTTGTGTATGGTTTCATTAAGATAGCACTATTGTAGCTATTAAGTAAACTTCTGCTCAGAACTTGTTGGCTCGTGGACGTCATGCACCATTTCTAAGACATTAAAAATTGCTTTCTATGGCCAAAGGCGGTTCTAAATGCTAGAATATCTCTTGTATACCAACTATGGCAGTCCTCTTTAATTTCGTCGATTGTCGAGAGCACTTTATGTTTTTGTTTTAGGATTTTTTCATTAAATTCTTCACCTTCGCCATAAAAGTTTTTCCTTTGCGTTCGATTAGTTTGGAGTTCGCGATAATCTCGTCGAAGCTAGCCGTATGCCAGTACTTGTTTTGCGATTTTTCGGTAATCTTTGAATTAAAGAGACTATAGTCAAAGCTGCCCGCTGAATGGGAAGTATTCTTTAGAAGTTTTGAGGCATGCCAGTTTTCCAGAAAATCGGCAAACATTACCGTTTCCAGGAAGCAGTTGAGAAAAAGTTTTGTTTCTTGGTTGTCGAAACCATTCAAGAATTGGGATTTCTGTAACAGAATAAATATGAATAGAAAACGTTATTAAAATTAATTTCTTATATGTAATCACAAAGAGCCAAAACTTACCTCATAAGAATAAGTGTCCAGATTGGAAAATAACTCAACAAAAAAGCGAATAAATGCGCCACCGATCAGCACACTCGCGAGCCCTTTAGAATCCTCAAACGCTTTGACGAGCCCCAGGGACACCCGGAGCGGTTTTTTCAGTTCACTCGGAAGTATGGAAAATTGCTCCTTTTTCGTAGTGCGAACCGTTCGCTTATCGAGATTCACGTAGCAGGCTTCGCCACTTTTCCACACCTGTTCCGGGACGGGCTGTAAGGTACCGGCTAACATTGGCACTGGTGCTTCTAACATCTGTTGCAGATGGTCCGGAATGATCGTTATCAGAATATGCTGCCATTGGAATGGATAGAGTATTAACAGTAGTCCCTGCACGCACGACGCCAGCAGAGATAGATGTTCGCTAAATAATATCACCATTTTCTCGAGGAGTAAGCTTTCGAACACCTCGATCAAACCATCTGGTCCGAGGCACTTGAAAATATCATACAGTTCGGTTTTCTCTAACCGCAAATCTTTGGGACGGCTTATAGTCAGCGTGAAGGGCAGGAAGGCTTTTTGTCGGAGTAGCGAGTGAGTATCGATGCAGGTTGGCAGGGTGAGCGATATTTTTTCTCCGGCCAGCGGTAGTTTTTGGTTATAGAACTGTTCCATAAGCTGTTCCGGTACCCTACCGTTCCCGTGCTGACTTTCGATGCATTGCAACAGCTTGTAAAACACTGTCGGCTCGTTGTACTTCGTCACAAAGCAGTAGGTCAATGGGATGCAAAACTCGGACGATTCCGGAAGAACGCGCCGGCAGAAACCGTACAACCGCTGGGGGTAGTCGGTGATGATTATACAGTATTCCTGATCACTCCCTCTAATTAGCGCGCCATTGTCGGGATACACAAACACTTCGATCAGTTTGTGCAGGGACTTCTGTGGCGGATATTTACTTTTTACATACGGTTTGTTCTGCATAATGTCGTACCCAACAACGATACAGTAGTTGTATAAACTTTGCGCGGCAGGAATCACAGCATTTTCGACAGTACAGAGCTTATTGTAACGCTCGATCAATCCTTTGGTATCGGGTGTCTTGTCTTGCACATCATCCGTCGCATCCCGTTTTTCTACCACTTCATAGGCACGGATCGTGCCGTACTGCTGGGTGTAGCAGTTTAGTTCCGCACACCGTGACAATCTACGAATTCGTTTGCGATGCTCTTCACTAACGGGTTGCTTCAGGGAAATCTGTTCCCGCGTAGATGACTCACGTACTAGCCCATTCTCTGGTTCTTGGAAGGCAACTTCGATGAACATATTCACGTCTTCATAATGCTCGGAATCATGCTCTCCATACAATGTGTCACGCGTTCTTTTCTCCTGGATTACGATTCTCGGTGGCTTCTCTGGCGGTGGACCCTCCGGAAGCGGTTTGTTCAGGGCTTCACGGATGCTTTCGGAATGGATAAGCTGCAGGTTGGAAGCGTTCGTCAGTGGAACATTATCGCCATTCATCGTCCCAGTCTGTGAGGTGCTTCGGCGGAAGGCTTGCGAACGTTTTATTCCTCTTCGGACGTCCAGTTCACGTGGTGGTGGAACACTGAACCGTTGATCTCCTCGTTCAAAACCCGTCCGCTTGGCAGGAGATTTATGCATGGAGTGGAGCTGCGGTGAAGTAATAACCTGTTGCTTTTGCGATGTTATGAGTGTTTCGAATTTTTCCGTAATCTTTTGCACCCTGCTATTTCCTCCATCCTGCGCGCCGATCGATTCAGCTGATTGATTAGACATACTGCGTAATACATAGCACACTTTAGTTTAGTAATGTTAGTTTCCGAATAGTTATCACGAACTTCATGATAAAATTATGCGCATTCTGAAGGAACGCTGAAAAATTGTACCGTTTTCATGACAGCATCTTCATGGAAGACTGCAGAGAAATAAAAACAACTGGGTGAAAGTGAGATGACCAGCGTCTGGTGGCTCTGCTTTTCTCACTCGCACTTTGCTTATCAGGTGCTCTCTATTTTGATTTAAATTAAAACGTATTCGAAATATCTGAATGGTGTGAAAAGCTTTTATTTTCATTTTGTCATTTTATTTTGCGTAATTATCTGGTTGAATGTTGCGCAATACACAATGAAACAATAGAAGGTTGAAACAGGTGATTTATTTGAGGGTATAGTTACCTTGTTTTATTTCATTTCTGGAATGTACAAATCTTGATACAAATGTCACAAGTTGACGTTGACAAGTTACCAAAGAATTAGAGAAATAAACACACGCGGCATACGAGCCAAGAGAAAATCAGTATCCATTAGAATAATCTCCAAAATTTATCTAATACTAGCCAAATCGTAATGGACGAAGGGTGCGAGGATTTTTTGGGAGATATCGAAGATCTTATTTCGGCCGACGATCCATCACCGAAGGAGCGTTATGCCAACAAAAAGGACATCACCATTCGAGCGAAACGCGCCAAAGTGATTCGTGCAACTCCAAAAGATGTTACCGTAGAAAAGCCGCTACTAGACAGCGTTATCCCGGAGACACAGCATATCTACATGAAAACGTGGGGATGCGCGCACAATACATCCGATACCGAGTATATGGCCGGCCAGCTGGCCCAGTATGGGTATAATCTAACGAAGGATAAGGATGCCGCAGATTTGTGGGTGCTTAACAGCTGTACCGTAAAGAATCCTTCGGAGGACACGTTTCGCAATGAAATCGAAGCGGCGCACCAGGCGGGCAAGCATGTGGTCGTGGCAGGATGCGTACCGCAAGCAGCACCGAAATCGGACTATTTGAAAGGCCTGAGCGTAGTCGGTGTCCAGCAAATCGATCGTGTAGCGGAGGTTGTGGAGGAAACGTTGAAAGGACATTCAGTACGTTTGCTACAGGCAAAGAAGGTGAATGGACGAAAGGTTGCTGGACCGAAACTGTCGCTGCCAAAGGTTCGCAAAAATCCCCTCATTGAGGTGATCCCCATCAATTCGGGATGTCTAAATGCCTGCACATATTGCAAGACAAAGTTTGCCCGTGCCGATTTGGTAAGCTATCCCGTGGAAGAGATAGTCGATCGCGCGGTTCAGGTGTTTAAAGAAGGCGTATGTGAAGTATGGCTCACTTCCGAAGACACAGGTATTTCTTGCAATCTAAAACCCTTAATACCCTATCGGTTAACCGTTCATTCAATCCTATAGGAACCTATGGACGAGACATTGGTTCGTCATTGCCAGAGTTGCTGTGGAAGCTGGTAGATGTGATTCCAGAAGGATGCATGATGCGCCTTGGTATGACCAACCCACCGTACATCCTGGAGCATCTGGAAGAGATGGCAAAGGTTCTCTCCCATCCACGAGTGTACAGTTTTTTGCACATTCCTGTGCAAAGTGGGTCCGATACGATCCTCGGTGAAATGAAGCGCGAGTACTGCGTGAAGGATTTCGAACGTGTGGTTGATTTTTTGCGCCAGAAGGTCCCCGGTATAACCATCGCGACCGATATCATATGCGGATTTCCTGGTGAAACGGAAACTGATTTTGAAGATACCGTAACACTGTGCAGAAAATACGAGTTTCCGAGTCTTTTCATTAACCAGTTTTTCCCGCGCCCCGGAACACCGGCGGCGAAAATGGAACGTGTACCGGCAAATATTGTAAAGACTCGCACCAAAAGGTTGACGGAGTTGTTCCACTCGTATGAACCGTATCAAAAGTACACACCGGACTCGAAACAAACGGTACTGGTCACCGAAGTTTCCCACGACCAAAAGCACTACGTAGGGCACAATAAGTTCTACGAGCAAGTTCTTTTACCGATGCATAAGAATTTGCTGGGAAAGCAGGTTGAGGTAGGTGGATAATTAATCTTGTTTTCTTCGTGTTTCTTAATTAACACAAAGTCCTTTTCTTGTAGGTTGCCATAACAGGATGTACCAAATTCAGTATGTTCGGTAAAATCGTGCAAGCAGAACAGGAATGGGTGAATTGTAGCAAACCGATCGCTAATAGTATCTCGACCAACCAACTATCCGTAGCTGAGGATTCGAAGTATCGCTCGATATTTGCCTTCTTCGTTTTTTCGTGCAGCTTGGCGATAATTTCCAAATACATGTTCATGTATTTCGATATCTAGTTACACGGAACACGTGAGAAGATTAAATTTTATGGTTTGTAAATAAGAAAAGAACTTATAAAAAAAGGATTTTTAACCTTTTACTTTACGGTCGTTAAACGTGTTTATAATCTAAAGTCTAATCAATTGTCATAAAACCATCGGCATTAGATAGATACACATTTTCCTTCTTTGTGTTGGCACCGACGATAAAGTGTGGACCGACCAGACAATTCTTCAGAACCGATCCACTCTTCACTACCGCCTTTTCTCCGATGATGCAATTGTCGATGATTACACTGCGGAGAAAATCAATGAAATCATATGAAACCATATGCACAGAAATAGAAAACATGAGTTGTGTTACCTCTCTTCCACCGTGACGCCATCCATTAGAACGCTATTATTGATACGAGTTTTCGGTTGGATCGAACAACCGTTCGCAACTACGTTCGTGTTGAGTGAGGTTTTTTCACTGATTGTAGTCATGTCGCCAACCGCACATTTCGAAATCTGTGTCGATTTAATCGAACTCGTTTGCGAGACCAGTTCTCGCTCGGTCAAACCAGTCAAGGCAGGAAAGCGTTCGAAGATCTGTTAACAATATTGAAGAATACATTCAAATAAAGGAACCATATTTCGATGAAGAATACCGTGTATACCTTCAAATTACAGGAAAGAAATGAACGAACGTTATTAACTCTCAGTCCAAAGGTGTTTGCGTCAGCAAAATGTGCATAGCACCGGATGGGATGGGATAATTTTTGCTTGTTGTAATTTGAAGCCTTATGGATTTTCGTATCAAGCTCAGTGTGTACCGCAAACTGTAAAGGAGAAATAGTATGCTTTGTAATGTATACTGACATTTTAGGTAGAAACAAATAAAAAAATACCTTAAAAATTTCATCCGTTTTTCCATTCACATTGAACTCGGATACTCCTTCTCCTTCCGGAATGGCGGGCGGCTGCAGCATCTGCTTCTTTATAATATGCGGTAACAGCTCTCCTTTTACCGCAGATAGTGAATCACTCACGGTGAGGTATTCTACAACCCATTTTTTCATTATGTAAATGTGGGCATCAAGAAGACTGGAGGAAATGGTCATTTCTGGATTTTCTCGAAGCAAATGACCGGGTAATTTCACCGTTTCCTCAAAATCACTTGCGGAAGCCATGAACAGCACTTTGCTGGTTGCCTGGTCATACCCGATCAGATCTTTCTCGGCTTTGTACTTCGATTTCGGTCCTGGAATAGTTACATCTTGATCCTGACCACCTTCTACAAACAAAAGCTGTATTGAAGCATCCCGTTCGCGGAACTTGGATAACAAGTGATACAGATTAGCTTCCACCACGGTGTCACAGGACAATACCACCACATCAGCCTTGAGTCTGAAAGGATATCGTGGAAAAGGGTATCAATAAGCTGGTTCAGTGGAAACGAAAAACAGGCGAACTTACTTATCAGAAACAAGCCTCAAAGAATCAGCTGTTCCGCACTCCGAGTCCGTTGGGATGCAGTAGTAATCAAGCTTAAGTTTTAACTGCAACCGATCCATTCGTTGCTGTATTTCGGACTTTTCCGACTCTTGCACTATCACTAGCACCTCTATTGAAAAGGAAATGGATATATTAAGTAACAGTCGTTAGAATTTTTCTCATCGAAACCAAACTTTTCCTTACCGTTGAAGCCATGTCGTTGAAGAAGCTGCAATGGGTACCAAATCATTGGATATGGCCCGATCGGCAGCAGACATTTGGGTCGACCTTCCAAGATTTCCGGCAGCCTGGTTCCCTTTCCTGCTGCCAGTACAACCGCTTGAAATTCCTGTTGTCCCATTGTTTGAGGAGCACACGAAAGAAATTCTAAAAGATAGAAAGTGATGATCCGCGTGTATTTTTATCCTAGGGATAGTCGCGTTTTGCAGTCGTGTTATGACAAGCCGATAATTGCAAAATGCCACAAGGTTGATAGACGCTGGTATCACACGATTGTTGTGTTCTCTAAAATACGTTAAAATACGGTTATTTGGGATAGCATTCAAGCATAAAATGATAGAAACATTGCAATAGAATAACACCCTTGTAGCTGTTTTTATGGAGAAAGGAAAAGGTGAGGTACAAACGGTTTTGAAACGAACTTCCCCTTTTATCTACAGTGTAGTAATCTTTGTCGAAAGAGCCGGTTGCACAGCTGACGAGAGCAGATTTAGAACGACCATTATAAACATACGCCACACGGCAGGTATTTTTCCTGATGTCAAATCGTGCCGTACACAGAATTGAATCTGCACGCTAGTTTGTGAAAAGAGAAATATGTCGGTCAATCAGCTTAATGCACCACCAAGTTCTGCATCATCCGACAGGTAATTTATCGATAACAAAGTGGGTCAACGATTCGCACTGGTGGCGTTATCTTGCCGGTGCTTTGTTTGTACCGAAACGGAGAAACCCGAAACAAGCGAAATACGCATTACCGTGCGTGCCGTACGTGTGTGCTTGTGCTTGATGCTGTGCTAATTGAGGATACGGTGTTAAAAACCTTCCGCGTTGCCACATTATTGTCTCTTTTCACAGTGACGCAAGTGAACCGAAGGAGTGCGAAGTCCTCGATTTCAACACTGGTGTACATTCGAGCGACAGTGGATATGATGCAGAGATCCCCCCGGACTGCTGCCCGGCCTCGCCGGCCACGGTGCCATCGAAAACGACACGTTCGAATTCGTTCGCCTCGCAGCTTCGCTCTCCGAAACCACGTCGTCAACGGACCACTTCCGTTAATCAGAATACCATCAATTCGAACGAAGCTATCATTCGCTCGAACAATCGTACGATCTATACGGCGGGTCGGCCACCCTGGTACAACTGCGCTGGTCAGCAGGTGGAACCGTTCGTAATAGGTAGCCCACGAGCAAAACCGGTTCAAAACAATTAACTAATGATAGTTGTTTTTTTTCTTCTTTCCACATTACTACCACCTGCAAAGGAATTTGTGGCGGAAGTGCATCGGGTAAAACTACCGTTGCACAGAAGATCATAGAAAGCTTGGACGTACCATGGGTTACTCTGTTGTCGATGGATTGCTTCTACAAGATACTTAACGATAAACAGCATGAACAGGCAAATCGCAATGAGTACAACTTTGATCATCCGGATGCCTTTGATTTGGAGTTGATGAAAGATGTCTTGCAAAGGCTCAAGGAAGGTCGAAAGGTTGAGGTGCCTGTGTACAATTTTGTCTCGCACTCCAGAGAACAGCATACGGTAAGCAAAAAAAAAACGCATTGTTAGGGGTTTGCAATAGTTAAAACTACACACTATTTTAATATCGAAGTACGGGAGATGCATGGGTGTTTCAGTTTATTTTATTAAATAACTAAATTTGTAATTTTGCAGAAAACCATGTACGGCGCAAATGTTATCATTTTCGAGGGCATTCTAACGTTCCATAGCAAGGAAATTCTCAAGATGCTCGATATGAAAGTTTTTGTCGATACTGACGCAGACATCCGACTGGCGCGACGCCTTAAGCGAGACATCCAGCAGCGTGGACGTGATTTGGAAGGTGTACTTAAACAATATTCGACCATGGTGAAGCCGGCATACAGTTGCTATATTGCCCCCACAATGGCACATGCTGACATTATAGTGCCACGCGGTTCTAGCAACATTGTTGCAATTCAGCTTATCGTACAGCACGTACACACACAGCTGCAGTTGGTAAGTGTGTCTTTTACTGGCAATGCCGGGACGTGCTCGTTGCAATTAAATACCCTCTATTTCATCTTTTTTTTAAAGCGTGGGTTTAAACTAAGAGAGGCGTTGGCTCATTCGTACATTGGGCAACCGATGCCGGATTCGCTGAAACTGCTCCCAACCACCCCGCAGGTCAAAGGACTTCACACGTTTATTCGCAATGCAAACACAGCACGTGATGAGTTCATATTCTATTCGAAGCGCTTGATTCGGTTGGTACTAGAGTATGCACTCAGCTTACTGCCGTTCCGAGCGGTCGAAGTCGAGACACCGCAGAACGTACCGTACAAGGGTAAACGTTTGGCTTGTCAAAAGATTTGCGGCGTATCGATCCTGCGTGCCGGAGAAACCATGGAGCAGGCTGTAAGTGATGTCTGCAAGCACATCCGCATCGGAAAGATTTTAATTCAAACGAATCAACTTACTGGAGAGCCAGAGGTAAGACCGCAACTAAAAGTAAAAGGCAACGACCAATCAATGGCCTTCATTCTTACTGTTCTTTTCAGCTGTACTACTTAAGGCTTCCAAAGGACATAAAAGATTACCGTGTTGTACTTATGGACGCCACCGTTGCTACGGGAGCGGCAGGTAGGTTTTTTGCTGTTTCCGTTATTTTCTAATAACGTTAATTCAAATCTAAATTAATCTTTGCAGCAATCATGGCCATTCGGGTGCTATTGGATCACGATGTTCCCGAGGAGAACATACTTCTGGTGTCGTTGCTAATGGCGGAAATTGGTGTCCACTCGATAGCGTACGCTTTTCCAAAAGTTCAGATCGTTACGTCCGCCCTTGATCCGGAGATCAATGAAAAGTTTTACGTCATCCCCGGCATAGGCAACTTTGGCGATCGTTACTTTGGTACTGAACCGACCGACCCGAACTTGCTGTATGAGTAACCCGGAACAGAGGGTGGTGCAGTCAGAAAGTGAGTGTTGCGAAATAGGCAATAAACTTTTCTCTTCTGCGCAATTTCTGTTATGCTTAAAACTAAATTTGACATGTTCCGATACATAGGACAACTAATATCTCTTTGAATACTTAATTTTACTTGCCTTTATTTTATCTTACTGGTTTATTAGAACAATGTAGCATTAGGTTATGTGAATTAAAATAATTAGGTTTCCATCATTATTGCTGTTTCGCAATCTTTGTTTCCAACACTATCACTGTTAAAATTCTCTACAAAGATGTTGGAGCGACGTCTTGTATAATAAAGACTTCCAGTTCCGACGGTTTGCCGAATATTGTATTGTATTTGATAATGTTGTGCACGAGCGGCAAGCGCCTCGTAAAGAAAATCATGGCGGAAGTAAGATGTATTGCTGCACGAGAAAATTTTGATTGATTGAATAAAATACCATTGAAGATAAAGATAAATAGATAATTCTCCAAATGAGAAGAAGCTGGTGGAAGGGAAAGTAAAAACTACTTTTTTAAATTTATCGTTTTCCTCGCTTCCGTTCGTGTGGAGGCTAAAACGTGTATTTAACTAGTGCATCCTTTTGACAGGATAGCGACACGAACAAACCGACAGTCTGTACAGCGATAGTGGTGGCCATATATGTAAAGATTATGAATTGATTGATTTAACGTACTAGGTTCGGATCCCTTGGATTGGAATAGAGTCCTTTCAAAAATGATTGTATTCCCGCTAGGCAATTTCGAGCAAATCGTCCTCAAAAACGTCCTCCATGACACAAACATCGAGCAGTTTTGTATGGTGAGGAGGACAAGGAGGACGATTGCTCGAAAAACGTCCTCCTTTTGTTTCGTCCCCATACAAAAATGGAGGACGTTTGTTCGCGCGGAGGACGTTTTGAGGACGATATTTCGAGCTGCCTAGCGGGTTTTACAATGCAAATGAGGCATGGTATATTATAAAAGTGTTTCTTATAAACTCTTTGACGTCCGTACAATTCACGGTGTCGCAACGCTTTACGACCAGCGCGTTTGCACTAGTTCCTCCGTATCTGACCGCCCTGTTTGATCAGTTTTTTTCAATTTTTATTAGAATTTACATACGAACAGCAACGCGCCCTGTGAAATTTGTTTACTTTCCATTTGATATTTATTTACATCCAGTAGTCTGTGGAGCGTGTTAGGAGACAGCGTTGGCAGCTCACCAAAATGATGTGATCGGATGCAAACTAATACGAAGCTATTACATTTATGCGTGTATCCGGACGTCAGAGTGTTGAAATTCGGCCTTCCTTTGTATGTTTCCAGAAACTCTTTTCGCAGTGTCACTTAGTTTGATTCTCCATGTTCATGTTCTTTCTACCAAATTAGGAAGCAACCCAACGAGCCGTTGACAACTTATTCAGCTAGGTCCGGCTTTATGTTTATTGTTCGATTAACCTCCGTATGTTGTTCTGTCTGTTGTTAATAAGTTATACTGTTTTAAGTTAGTTTTAAGTTAACATTTTCAATAGTTTTCGGTAGTTTTCGTGCGTTATCAGTTTCATAACCGGCTATAATCTCAATGGTCTTTCAATTGGTACGTGCATAACTCCTTGATAGAGTCTTATTGGATGGGTCATTGAGCTACTCAGTCACTGGGTGCTTCACAGTTCCTTTGCTCGCTAGAACGCCCCGTTTAAGCTGGGTGCAGATCGATACGCTCTACACTATGCGTTGACATTGTGCGCTGTGTGGAAGTGCTTCGACTCAAAACATTTCCGTCGCTAGTTGATAACAGGCTTCACGTTTGTCACGCTGTGATCTTCTGTCCGCGACGATTCTCGTTCTCGCCCGTTCCCCGTGCCCGTGTGGCGACGACGCTGGCTGTGTAGTCTGTGCAGCAGTGAGAAAGGAATTCCTACCCAATTTCTTCTGCCTCCCACCTCAGTGACTGCAAGGCGAAGTGCTGCGCGCTATCCAAATGAAAGTTGTCTAGCTGCTTAGTCCTACTCGGGTACCCGTTCCTTGAGCAGACATTCGTTTATTTCTTTCATTTTTTTTAACTTCGTGGAAAGCATGCAAAAGATTGTTTCGTTCCGTGTGTCCCAGATTTGCTGCTAAAGTGTCGCAGCATTATCAGATTCTCCCGCACGGTGAGCTAGCAACTTTTCACTCCTCCGCAAACCAGTAAAAGATCATAGCTGGACGAAGCAAGGCAACAAAAAAAACAACAAACAAGAATTCGCAAAATAGTGGACCCGTGTGTGCGTGTGTGCGTGTGTGTATATTTTTTTGTCGTACCCGTTCTGTCCTCCGTTCACTTGGTCCAGCGCTGTGGTGTGGTGGAAAGTGGGCAGCATAGAATATGCGAAACAAGATTACCGTGTGAGCCCAGCCAAAGAGGAGGTGCGTTTCGGTGCGGGTTGTTTTCGCCCGCCCGCGAAGGAACCGAGTCGGTTCCCAATCGTGTACGCGAGTACGTGGAAACATTCGACGGGCACTACTAGGTACGTCCGCAGTCGTATTTCCTTTTGGGGGAAGAGAAGAGAAAAGAAGTCCGGGGGATCAGTGCAACAGTGTCGTTGGTGCGATGGAGGGTGATAAAATTAATGAATTTTTATTGGACAATGTTCCAACACGGGCGGAAGATTTCAAGATATATCGGCAATGGGTTGATACAACATATTTATGCTCACATACACATCTATGCTCCACGTACTGCCAGAGGAGTGTTTATTTGGTGTGGGCACACGTGCATATGTCCGTCCGTCCGTCCGTCCGTCCGTCCGTCCGTTCGTCCATCGGTCTCGGATTGCCGTCTGCGCGCACATATTAAAACCCCGGAGCTGTTGAAGCTGTGAAAGTAGAGAATGCGGAATTTTTTAAAAACAAATTATCGATTATCGTCTACGACCTGCAAAGCCGTTCCGCCCTACCTTCCTTCCTTTCTTGCTTGGGGAGTAGATTGTAGAACGCACGAAACACGAATAAGAAAAAGAAACACAAAACAGCCACACAGGTATTCTTCGATGCTGGAAAGGTCTTGGATTGTCTCGCGTGAAAGTACGGTTTGTAGGGGTTGGGAGTGGAAGACGGGAAAATTTGACCTTATGGCAAATTGAAAGTTATAGTACGGATTGTTTCTGTTGGAGGTAGCTTTTTCTTTCGCGAAACTTTGGCTTGCCAACCGACGAGACGACGGAAGCAATACACTGTGACATTGCGTACCGAATCGGGACCAGCTGCTGGTTCCATTGGAAGGGGGGAGCCACCAGAGGGGTGGGGAGATCTAAACGCCAGGGGATTCCGCTGAACATTCATACACGCGCTTGACCCTTTGAAGTCCATTTCAGCGTCGATAGCGTTCGCGTTTCCAACATGACGTCCTCTCTCCCCCCACCACTCTGTTGTGCCCCGCGAATGACGTCAGAGCACATTCGGTTCATCAAGCGAGCAGCAAACTAATTCCCCACGCGAAGTAGCCTCCAAACCCCAAAATTAATTGTTTTTATTTTTTATTTTCTTACCCCCCTATGCCTTGACACAGGGATGCTGCTTGTGAAACCTTCCAATTGCACTGATCACGTACCGTGTAGCGCAAACGGCGTGAGCCTGTGTGTGCGTTAGTAGTGTACGCGCCGGCCTCGACCACCAACCGTGACAATATGGTTGCGAAATGGATGGAGTAGTACGGGGGAGGGAGCAGTGGAGAAGGGAGAGCGTAGTAGCAACCGTTGTCATCCGTCTAGTAGTCAGTCTGTTGGTCATGGCACACTTTGAACTCGTCTTCCATGAGACGGCTCCACCGAGAGACACGACAAGAAACTTCCAACAGCCAGATACGGAACAGTAGGCACGTGCTTTTACTTGCCGTAACATCCAAACCCAGTCGGGTGGCGCCATCTGAATGTCTGAAACATGGCAAGAAAAATACAAATAAACGCACACACACACACATTGCTTCCTAGGGAACAACTTTTCCGGGAAAGTAAAAGTCACGCTTATCACGCGGAAACATGTGTTCGGCGCCGGGAAAACATTACCACACGCTTCCATCACCAACACGGGATGGGCGCAGTCCCCGGGTGATTAAGTGGTACCCTTTTGGGTATATTTATAAAACGAAACGAAGAAGCCCACAGTAATGCCCTTCAACCTGTTGAATTTATTGTTTCATTCGATTTATTTGCGGCGCTCACCCCGCGTGACGTGAAATCGATCCCGGATTTGACGAGGCAGGCTGAGGGGTTTCGTTTCATTTCATGTCGGTTTTCGCTTCAGAACTGTTCTCTTCCTTCACCAGCGTAATCAGGTCATTTTTCTGATACGGATTTTTCATTTTTTTTCTTCTCTATTACAGAATCCTGCTGGACGGACGGGGCATAATCAGCAGTAGTGACATGTCGTTGTTATTGTTGTGCCTGTTGCGTTAGAGTTTCCCTTTCTCGCTTTCTCACTCTCTGTCTGTGCAGTGTGTCTCGCCCAGTGTCCCACTCTTCCTGTTGTGTGTGCTTTGGTGCGCGCGTGTTTATTGCTGTCCTGTAGCTCCGGCGCACACGTAAAACGGTAGTATACGTTCCAGCTACCCGAGATAAGACCACTAAGCAAGGCTCATATTTTCATAAACAATATATATGCTGACCGTGTAAGACATCATAGCAGGCTAAGGGGAGGAGGAAGGCTACATGATTGCCAGTGAAGAGTAAAAGAGTTCCAATTCTTTTGATTCGTTTCTTTGGTTTGTCCTTTATCGTTGCTGAAACCGAGCTGTGTGGCAACGGCTCTGCGTTCTGTGAAGCCTGGACACGGTGTATCGCTACCTCGATGCGGCCATCATAAACCGTGTGTACTGCCTGCAAAACCGGTCGGAGTTAGTAGAGTAGCGATAGTAGTGTTGTAGTACTGGTAGGAACAATCGGACCACGGTACAACGCCCAACCGAGCGGTCCCAGTGGCGTTTTGAAGGACAGTTTGTGGCATAAAATATCCCTAGGAGCGGTGAAAAGCGTACGGACGATAGGGCGGGCGAGAGGATTGCAAAGAAACGGTGCCAAAGCATCAAAGGATAGGCATAATTTAGTTGCCTTGAGAGAAGAAGGGTGTAGTACTCGTAAGGACACGAATTGGGCGCCAGTATGCCTCTGTTCGGCAAAAAGGATTCCGGCAAAAAGGTGCGCAAGGACGTGAAGGATGGGTGTGAAAAGCTGCCGAGCATCGACGACAAGTACGTCATCAAGGAGCTGCTCGGGACGGGCGCATTCTCGGAGGTGCGGCTGTGCGAGCACAAGGAGTCCGGTCAACAGTACGCGGTGAAGATCATCGACAAGAAGGCGCTCAAGGGCAAAGAAGATTCGCTCGAGAACGAGATACGCGTGCTGAAGCGCTTCAGTGCCGTACGGAGCGATGGGAGCGGTGTGCACAGCACCGGGCCGCCCCTCGTTGGTGGGCCCCGCTTCGCCCATCCGAACATCGTGCAGCTGCTCGAAACATTCGAGGACAAATCGAAGGTCTACCTTATCATGGAGCTGGTGACTGGCGGTGAGCTGTTCGATCGGATCGTCGAGAAGGGCTCGTACACGGAGCGGGATGCATCGAACCTGATCCGGCAGGTGCTGGAGGCGGTCGACTATATGCACGAGCAGGGCGTCGTGCACCGGGACCTCAAGCCGGAGAATCTGCTCTACTACAGCCCGGCGGAGGACAGCAAGATCATGATCAGCGACTTCGGCCTATCGAAGATGGAGGACTCGGGCTTCATGGCGACGGCGTGCGGTACACCCGGGTACGTCGCACCGGAGGTGCTCGCCCAGAAGCCGTACGGCAAGGCGGTGGACGTGTGGAGTATAGGTGTCATCTCGTACATCCTGCTGTGCGGCTACCCGCCGTTCTACGACGAGAACGACGCCAACCTGTTCGCCCAGATACTGAAGGGCGAGTTCGAGTTTGACTCGCCGTACTGGGACGAGATCAGCGACTCGGCCAAGGATTTCATCCGGCAGCTGATGTGCGTGAACGTGGAGCGACGGTTTAGCTGCAAGCAGGCACTGGCGCATCCGTGGATTTCGGGCAACGCGGCCAGCAGCAAGAACATTCATGGTACCGTTTCCGAGCAGCTTAAGAAGAATTTCGCCAAATCGCGCTGGAAACAGGCCTACCATGCGGCCACCGTCATACGTCAGATGCAACGAATGGCCCTCAGCAGCGGGGGCAGCGGCACTGGGGGTAGTGCATATGGGCGTAGTGCGTCGCGGATAAGCAACGCACCCTCCGCCGACGGTGGAACGGGCACCAACGCCGAGCACGAACATCAGCAACCAGGGCAAACAGATACTACTGCCTCTAGCAGTAAATAAAAACAGAAAAAGACGCATGCAACTAGCCCCCATATCCCATTGGCCCACAACAAAAGTTCAACGTGGGGAGAGGAATGGGAGTGTATGAGCGTACCGAGCGAGCGCCGGTCGGTTCCGTTTATGCTAATTTTATGGCACATTCTGACGAAGCAGCAGTTCCTCCTACTGTATTGGTTTGTAACTAACTTTATATTTTGTTAGATGTTTGCAGTACTCCTAACTTTATTTTTACCTCTCGGAATGTTTTACAGTGCCCCTATGCACTGACTGGTACGTAACCACTGACACATTGTAGCCTACGGTGGTACTTCAATCGTCAACCTATGCTTTGCTTGGAAAAGGAAATAATGTCGGATAATACGCCCTCGAAATGCACTATTGTGTTCGACACAACTTGAGCAGTCCGTGTTCTTCTGTTTGTGAGAGTGGAAAACAAAAACGCTTCCGCTCAAACGACTCTTGGAGTCTTTGCAGACCACCGACCCCTCCCGGGACTGTAGCAGTTCCGTTCTGCGATGGCAAGGGCAAAGTTTTGTACCACCGGTTGAAAACACACTGAATGAGCGATAAATCCATCTGTTTTAACTTTTAACCCCGAGGCGTGTTGAACTTAAAACAACTAAACCAAACGCACTCCGAGCGTCTGATTTTGTGCCGAAAACAAAAACAAAAAGCAAACACAACACACATTAATCAATCGTGCATTTAGGTGTTAATTTTTAAGGGCGCCTTATACTCTCTCGGCAGCTCAAGGTTTGCTGCAGCAGCTAGTTTTGCTTGCCAATTTGAGCGGTTTTGATGTTAATCGGTTAGGTTTCGTTACCATGACAACAACAACAACCACACAAACATGCTCCTGATCAACACCAGATTTACATGCTTCATTATCGTTAGGTTTACAGCAGGCGGGTCTAATTGTTACGATGGTGCGTTCAGCCGGCATTGTGGCCAGACCCTGAAGCACATGACTTGGATGGAACATTTAGCAACAAAACGGGGCAGCTACTATTCGTTCCTTTGTCCATATCAGTGGCATTCGGGAAGAGTTTTGAGCTAAGTCTTCTAGAGCTCCCTCGGTATAGTTTACGTTTGTGAGTCCGTGACTGGACATTTATGAATCATTGATATTTGCGGGAACAGACGGAAATTTCACATTCACTACTCTAACTAGAGTTAATTTAGATTGTACTTTTATCATTTATTTGTTCCGATGTTTCTCGACTTTTTCTCACTCTCTCTCTCTCTCGTATATAGATTGTTAATCTCAAAAGAGTTATTACGATTACTTAACGATTGTTGACAGGTCAGGAAAGTTATGTTTAATGCTAGCGTAATTCCATCGGGTTGGTCGGGTGGTTGAAGATTAATCTTAAATATTTGAAGGCTGCGTAGTGCATCTGAAAAGCTTTTAAAACGATGTTTTATTGCGTGTGTAAAAGCTCGTCGATTTTACTAGTACATCGTGTTGTGCGCGCAACGCACAATTTACGTACGAGAAACAAGAAGAACATGAATTCCCTCCGGCACGTGGCGCAACTTACCATTTTTGAGGTGTTGGACAAACTGAACACTTAATAATAACGCATCCATATCACTGACATGACGTAACGTTTAAATCTCTCTGTACTCTGTTACTTTTGCGTAATTTACTTAACTACCTGTGTTATTTAACCTGGTTAACGTTTTTTTTTAAACTTTATTTCTCTTTTTACAAGAAAACAAACATCCTTTCTCCCTTATCCAACGTTATGCTTATCAGGCGACGTCACATCAAACGAGTTTGTTAGAAACAAGTTAGAAAGACTCATTTGTGAAGCGATGAGTCCACGTTGTGAATCAACGGCTAGAATAAATATTGTTAATGTAGCTTTTGGTGATTCCTACGTGATAAACAAACACAAACCAATATGAAGGCGCAACACAACAAAACAAACTAATGTAGACAAACTCCCAAGCAAAAGGCGTATCCTTTCGCGGCCGCAGAAAAAAAGAACCCCCGAAGGAGCAATATTTTAAACAAAATAAAAATTTAAACCAGAAAACCCGACAAGCATCACCCGCGCCCGTCATCTTGATGTACGTTAACTAATATTTTTAAAGACAGCCAGAGTCAGCAAGCTATACTGCTTATCCGCGCCCAGCTAATAGTTATGCGGTGGTGTAAGGGACGAAGCAAGTACGAGAAACAATCGTTCATCGTCTGAGGCAAAACTGTACAACAACATCATTAGAATATGGAGGTAAATTTCTTATGGTAGAAAAATAAACCTGTTCAATAGACAGCGCTATGCATATAGGAACGTAAAATAAACTAAAACTACTGTCATTTGATATTGAAAAGATGCGGTGATTGATTGTGTAAGCTCGAAGAACAGCAGCACGGCTTAGGCAAAGCATAAAACGCTGATCCGCATTTAAGTGGGAAAACAGAGAGCTGCGTTAAAAAATGGAAAACTAAAGCAAATAATACAACCTTATCATAACCAAGCGATAGAAAGGAGTGCCCGGACGGAAAATGTACAGTGAAAGGGCCAATGCGGTACGGGAAAAGTATGGGCCACCGAGTGTAGTAAAGCGGTGTCGATTGTGCGAAAGGATGCAAAGAAGTAAAGGAAGCTTTTCGTGTATAGTTTTTACTTTCCTCACGCGGCCCACGTTGGCGTGCCACAGGGCGTAGAGTAGTAAAGCACAGAAGACAACAGCACTTGAAACGAAAGGTGGTACTGGGCATCCAGCGGTTACTAACATTCCAGTTGCGATACGTTTGCCAATACTAATACGTAACGCCATCCAGCATAATTCTGTTCGTTTTGTTTGCATTCCCTGTCTTATTCTTCCTTTTCGATATCCTTTCACATCACTCAACTAGACCATAGCTAGGGAAAAGCGGAAAAGGGTTCCGCTCTAGCAGCGTTCATCCTTTAGTAGCTAAGCAATGCGAACGATAGAGCAAAATGGTATAGCAGATGAAAAAACAAGTAACAAAACGTTTTGTGTTGCTGCACGCATTCAGTTCCTACAGCATAAGCACTATGCTTTCCGTTTTCCATGGCCACACACACGGTGTCATGATGTTGTTGTTGGTAATATTATCTATGCTGTTGCAGTCGATGTTGTTTCATCCGTGGGTTCGTCCACCAAACATCTAATATTAAACAAAACAAAAACGTAACAACACGATCACACATATGCACACACAGACAAAATATCAGACATTGGTTTAAAATGCGGAAATGGGAAGAGAAACACGTGAGGCTGCGGTACTAGAAAAAGTAGAAACAATGAACGAGAGCTAGGAAAAGGAGAGAACAAAAACAAAACAAGAAAACGTAAGAAAATTACGCGGTACAAAAAAAACGAAGTAGCAAAAAAACACGGTAATAGACGTGTAAAGAGAAGTAAAACAAACATAAGCAAATTTGAATCTCTACTACAAAATCTCGATGGTGTTCTCGGTCGATATCAACGGTGGGTTTTTTTTGCAGCATTGTGTCATATTTTAGAGCCGTTTCTCTTGCCAGATTCGGTATTTGTTATGTGTTGTACATGCACAGAAGGTATGTCCATGTTTGTGCGCGTGTGTGTGTGTGTGTGTGTGTGTATGTGTGCATGCAAGTGTGTGCGTGTGTGTGTGTGTGTGAACGTGACAAAGTTGTACTATTAAACGATCCGTCACTTTACGTCATCCATCGTCCAAACGCGAGTAATTGTTGATTTGTTTGAAGTTGAAAAAAAAACAATAAAGGAACATAGCAAAAACACAACAAAAATAACAAACAAAAAATAATCATTTAAACAAAAAGATACACATTGTAAAGATCGAAAGTTGGAAAGAAAATCGCAACGGCGCAAGCTGTATATTTAAAGATGAAAAAGGCGAAAGACGATAGCGAAACTTACCAGCGTGTCCGTAACAAAGTTGGATAAAAAAGGGCGACAGAAATAGTGGATCTAAGCATTTTTAATACCATAAACCAACCACCGTCGAAATAAACAGGAACGTCGATCAGAAAGTGGTCGCAAGTAAAGCGGAAGAATTTGTTTTTCACTTGTACGTTTTAACAAGCAGATATATTGGTAAAGTCTGGCCAGTCCGCCGAATGAATGCTGGGAATGGTGGTTAATTTTGTGTATTGGAAAAATATTAAAAAAAAAACCAGGAAATATCTCTTTTGCACACATGAACGGAAAGGCAATTTGAAGCGAAATGCATAGCAGACGAACAAGAAGGAAGCACACAAACAAAGCGGTGTAATAGGGAAACAAGAGTAAATAAGTTCATTGGAAAAAAAAACAAAAACAAGAAATAGCTGTTTGAAAACATGAAATTGCATGATATATGACATGTAAGCGGAGCGATCAAGCGATAGAACGTTCAACTAATACAATAATTTTATTATGTGGTCTATGAATGTGATCTATATTATAAAAAAGTAAGAAAAAAGAAAAAGTAACAGCAACTTAGTGCTAGATAAGTAGGTGTTAATATTAAGAGCGATAATTAAAAGAAGGGTAAAACAGATATGCGGTATGCAACAAGTACTTGTAAACACAACACAGCGGATACTTAAATGTTGTTCCTCTGCTTCTAATGGAGGGCTGCTATTACTTGGAGATAAAAAAAAAATGCTAGGAAAAATAGAATACGAGAATGGGAGAGCCTGACAGTGGTTGGCAAAACTATCTAACGCGTGCAGAAGGCAGAGAAGGTTTACAGTTTGTGGAAGCATTATACAAAAGGGCGAACTTATCGTTTAGGCCACTCTATCATTCATCATTTGACTGGGTTTACAATTTTCAGACGCTCAGCAACATGTCATGGTTAAAACAAACGGCGAAAACGGGGTAACCTATAGTAAAAGCTACAAAACATATACATATATATATACATATTAACGAAAAATTTAAGCTGACTACAAGCAACAAAAAAAAAATCAACAACAAAACATATTAAAATAATCTGGTTATACGAGATGCTGCTTGCTGAATGGCATTTAATAATCTCAATAAATTCGTTCATTGTGTAACTGAAACCAAGAAATTTGAGTTTTCTTTCTTCGACGTTGTATGCTGCATTTCAATTTCTGATTGTACGTGTTATATATTTCTTGTTTCATTTAATTTGTTCGTTCTCGAAACAAAAATATGTTTTAGCTGATATGTTTTGGCTCTTTCTACATTGCGGAGCGGATTTTTCTCCATTTGTGGATTGAAATATTTGTGTATGAATCAATTTCCCATACTATCTACTAACCCATCTCTAACGATCGCATTATCCTTCTCGCCACGATAAACCAACCCGTTTGGAAATGGAAAATGTCGCTATGTGGGGAAATTTTACAGCACATCAAGAATCATTTCAAAATCCTGCAACACATCATTGATATACAATATGTATTACATACATCAGATTCCATCAGTAAAAACGCGCAAGTATGGCTGAACTTTATAACTCGTACCAACATAGTTCCCGTAGGTGCTGAAAAAGTTTTCACAAAATATTGTCCACCGTCAGTGTTAAAGCATTGACTGGCTTTGTCCGTAAAGCAAACGGAAAGACCGGTTTATTTCGAACTCCGGCCAAAATATTCCCGCCAATGTTTAGATATGTGGCATCGTTTGTATTTGGTGGGAGAAGGTGTTAACAAACATTATATGTGAAAATTGGCAACTTTTAGTTAGCGAATTAAGCATGTACAGGTAGGTACAAAACGCCCATCCGAAAAGAGGGCATCCGACTACCGCCGAGGAAACGGTTAACGCCGAAAACGTTAAATAAAAGCCATCATAATTCGTTTTGCATGGTGAACGGCCAGCGCGTGAAAGATTCGTTATTCTATTTTCGTCCAACGACCTACACATATGTGGCTTATGATAACATTTACTTGGAGGTCACTGGGAGGTGTTACTTTGGGGCTCTTTAATAAGAGAAGAAGATTTTATTGGGTTAGGTTTAGAAACATATGGTAAAGGCAAGAAGGTTAGGGAACAGATAACCGACTGATGAAAATAACCTGATAAATGAATTGTGCATATGATCTGGTCATAGTGTCTGCAAGGGTAGATGGCACGGTTTGGAAAGACTTCGCCGAAAACCGGATTGAAGAACAAAAAAAAAAAAATACTATGATTTAGTGAAAATTTATTGCGAAGAATATGCTATTCAGGATAAAATTTTAATTTGAAAAAAAAAAATTTTGTAGATATGACACAATTAACACACAAAATCAGACACTACTCCAAACTTAATCAAAGGTATAAAATAACTTCATTTTATTTATTGTATGAAATGAACATCCCAAAACTAAAGATGTGAATTAGAAAAATAATTAAACGATCGACAAATCGCGAGATCGATAAAATAATAAATGCGGTGTGATAGATGTAGCATGAGGTTATTGGGAGCTATTTTTAATGCCGGTACTTTAAAATAAACATTGGGTGCTCTTACTTACACTTGCACGGGATGTTAAAGTACACGGTGTTCAAAATAAACTACTCTGTAACATACACGCGGATGATTTCACCAGCGAAAATCTGGTAGATTGTATTTTGATAGTATGATGCACGCCAAAAGTCACGATCACCGTCGATCGTTATGGTGGGAAAGTTTGGAATATTGTTTGCACGAATATGGACCATAAAATTATTACCATAACGTCAGGGGCACCTAGAATGCAAACGTGCATCTCATCTGCAGCACAAACCACGATCAGTTAGCATCAATTTAGTCCTGAAATCACCGAAATTGAGTATTTCGTCCGTCGGACACTGCTGAGCAACTACACGAAGGTAGGTATGGACAGGTTCGTTTATTTGTACCTTAAGTTTATTTACGAATTAGCGACATTTTTGTGTACCTATGTTAAACCTGCAAAATCAATCTACTATCTCTCTACTTGCTCGCAACCGTTACACGCCGTTCACCGTCCGGTCAATCTATACGGTTATTACTTATACGCATTGTTACTTAATATTTGTTTGTCATTTTTCCTTTGAATTATGGTTACGTTACGAAAGAAATTTTTCCCTGGTAGTATTTTACACGTGCTGTGTGTTTTCGTTTTAGATTCTCCATTTAATTGTCGGCATTTTTTTTACCACGAGAGTGCTGCTTAATGTAGAGTCCTAATTTGTTCTCTTTTGGGACCAAGGTATTCTTTAGGGGATCAAAAGCTAACATACGGCTATCATTTGCTAAGAGACTATTGAAATGAATGAACATAAAAAAACCCAGAATACCTTTCACTACACAGCAGGAAACTAAAACAGGAGTGATCAAGTAGAGCGGAGCCATTTTTCAGCCACATCCATACATTAACACAACCGCTTGATACAGCACATTCGACTGGTTTTGATTTTCATAAATAGAGAAATTGATGGTCTAAAATCTGTCTCCTCAGCCAATTTTGCCCATTTAAAGTCGTTGCAATAATAAGTACGAAGATCTTGGCAAACAATAAAATCCTTCTAACCTCTAAAGGAGGTAAATGTAAAGAGTGGGAATGGAATTCATGAGTGTGAACGAGAAGTTTAAAATGAACGATGGTACGAGGAATCTTTATGCCTGCTCCAGCAGTGCTGCCCATTATCCTTGATTGTACGGACACGTGGGTCCATGCGCAAACCCTGTTCGATCCTAACGGAACTAGCATTCAGTCAGCAATAGTACGCCATTATCATTGGTTTGTATTGTGGTTCGAACCGAAATTTAGTTTTAATTTAACTCATAACACTAATACCACGTTGTCATTTTGGTGTCTAATACTTGTTCCAGATGGCTTCGCGGCGCACCGGGTCAAACAGAAAAAATAAACCCACCGATTGTTGCAGGATGATTCTTGTTCTGAGCTCGCTTCATTCCTTAACAGCTAGCAGAAAAACTATACAGTCGGTTTTGTACGTTTTATTATGAAAAAGAGAAAAGCGAAACATTCTTATTTACTAGAAACGATTCGCTCCAATACAGTGGTGGCGAAAACTGCGTAAGAAAATGTCGAACCAGCTGAAGGTGCTGATGGAATTCGAAAAGTGCTCGAAGCACGAGCGTTAGCAACTTAAGTTCAGCATACGTTTATTCCATTTACAATCGCTCTATTAACCTCAATTACAAGCTAACTAGGGATGAACAGATGTCAAATAAAGATGAAACTTAAAGAAAGATGCTACACTACACTAACCGGATCCTACAATACCCTTTCCAACGGATGCTGTGGGTAGTAGGGTGGCTGAAGTATTGTATACTTATGTTCGCTTCGCCCTGTATCATGCTTTCGGGCACAGCTTTTACTATGACGATTTGAAATAACGCACACCATGTACTTAATCAAAGAATAATCCTACCTCCAACAGAACAAGCTCAGTAGTGCTCTGCTTTTCGTGCTCTATTCAGGCTTCTTTTCCTCAGGATTGATTTGTTTTTGTTTTGTTCGTTGGTATTTTGATGGTTTGATTTCACACCAGCTTCATTCGTAGGTATATTGTATACTTTCATATATTTTATCGTGTGCTTGTGTAGAGCGAAGTGTATATGAAACGCAAAAACGCAAATGCGAAAACCAGAAACGTTGTATCCTTGGTTTACAAAAGGCGCAAAGTAACCTTTGAAAAAGACAGAATGCTGTCAAACTTCCAGTTTTGCAAAAATGTTTCGCACCTGGAATTGAGTGCGAACGTTAGTTGTTTGCGATTGTTTATAATATTTGTAAAAGATTTCGGCGAACACATTACTTCTCTGATGTTTGTTTACAGTTAAACGCGCATCCAACAACACTGATTGTGATTTCATTAGCATCGGTTCACAAATATTAAAGAGTACATGAAACGAACAAAAAAAAAATGACAACAAACTTAACATTTGCGCGTTTATTTGAACAGCTTAGCTTCCATAAAGCGCAAAGCAACCATTGCAAACGGTAAAATGCTGTCAGTTGGTCAGCCAACTGCCAAAATGTGCGCAAATTTGTTTTTCAGTCGGCGAGCGGATGGAAAATAGTTGTTTGTGGTGATGTAAAATGGTTGTTGATGAGATTTCGGTAAACAGATTACCTCTCTGCTGTGTTTTTTTTATAGTTAAACACTCAAATCAACATTGAATGCGCTTTCATTTAGATCGGCTCACGAATAGTAACGCCCACACGAAACGAAAAAAAATGACAGCAAAACTGTCATTTTCGCGTGTATTTTAAGTCTTTTGCACCTCGTGTAAACTAAGCATTTACGCTTCATGTAAACCTGGCTTTACATAACGCTTATTTTGGGGGTCGGCAAGCTTAAATCACGCATGAAGCTGTGGGTTCAAATATCGAGTCTGGCACCACCGGTGGACCACGGATCTTCGAATAGGTCACAGGAACTCCCCACTGATAGAGGTCAAATTCCACAAGGGATAAACGAAGAAGTAGAAATCGTTTTTGCGAAAACCATCTCAAACGCAGCAGCTATTTGATTATTTGTTTGTTTTCGATTGAAAGAAGATATTAATCAATGGTTGCTGGTAATTGATTTAAAATGATGTTAGGCTGTGCGATTCTTCATGCGCCATATAGAACTGTGGTATCTTCGATTGACATTAATGTGAATCTCACGCATTTACACTATTCTCCAAACAAAGAAGCACTGATTGCTGAGTCGTTTTTAACTTTTTTGACGAGTTTGCGTTTCGTGTAAACATCGCTTTTGTATTTTTACGGTGTTTTTCAAAAATTGTTTGCTTAAATGGAAAACTTACTTACAGCTACATTGATTTACACGGATTTAAATATTAATTCAGGTTCAGTTGTCATTAAAAAAAAACGCATGCAGACGATCTCTGCAAGAAAAACTCCCACACTTAAGACTTCCTAAATCAGACATTGCCGCCACCAGCGCCCGAACCCTTTGAATGATAATTGCCACCGTACGAAGACGACGACTGGTTGCCATACTGATTCCACGAGGACGCGGCAGCGGATGCATCGGCGCTGCCTCCGTTCGGGCCAAGTAAGTTATTCAGATTGGACTATCGGAGAAAAAGAGAAACGAGAAAGAGGGCGAAAATAGGAAAAAGATGAAAGAATGATTGAATGAGCGACGGAATGAGACGCGCATTTGCTGGTTATAAAATGCTATCGCGCAATCCAGAAAGTAATCGTTAAAAAATAGATTAATACGTTCGTACGTAGCTCTCTATAATTTACGTTGAAGTGAACAACACATGCCACAAGCGCACAATTTGTCAAGCCTAGACTCCCTTACGCGACGCGAAAAAGAAAATACCGTTAGTATGCAAGAATCAGGACGCTCCAAGGGAAAAAAAGGAAAGATTATTAATGATTGAATGATATTAATCGAACGTAAAACCACACTACTGCATTACCATTTAGTTTAGATAGAAAAAATAATCTAAATTATGAATTGGACAGGATTGATTTAAATGAAGAAGCACAACGTGATCCTTACCTTCCACTGTCACGGTGGACAAGAAGAAAGTTGGAGTCATGTTGGTCGGGAAGAAGTAACGAACTGTCCGTCTATGCCTATGTGCGAATGCTGACTCTCTTCATGAACAAACGGATCGAACGGAAGTAAGATGACGTTGAAGAGATGAGTAACTGACAATAATGATGGTGATGATGAAGATGACGATCATGGTGAGGTTCCAGATGTTGTTTGGATACTTTTTTTTAACGGGAATCTTTATGGTAGTGGGTGATCCGTCCCGTAGCGTGTTCTTAACTTTTTCTATATTCGCTAGTTTGCATTTGGTTCTATCTCTCGTTTTATGACTGTGTTGCCTTAATCCCTTCGATTGCACATTTGTAGTTAAATTTATGTTTCCTTTCTCTTTCAAATATTTAAGAAAAATAGAATTAGAAAGATTATGTGCTGCACTGTTCTGTGCATCGTCTAAAATCGAACTTGCAGATGCTGTAGTATTTATGATCGTAACACACTCGCTAGTAACATAAGTAACACTTTGTCATTTATCCTTTTACATCCATTCGCGCGAGGAAGAGGAAAAGAGGATTGCGCTCGGGTGATGCGTTCTTCTGCTCAGTCTGTCATTCAGAGTGCGGCCCGTGTGTTACACTATAGCTAGTGGGTCCCCGGAAAGGTAGGGGGACATGCACTTGGCATGCTAACGACTTCCTTCGGTGTCCTCTTTAATGATCCTAAATGTAACAGCGACATAGAATATGGACATTGTATTACACGCGCGGTTAGGCGACTAGCAAGAGGCGACATTTGCGGTGCGTTGATCGTGCTCGTGAGCGGTTTGGGCACACATTTTCGCAGTGTTTATCGAATTGGGGCTTAGATCCGTGAGCAAATATATCAATAAATTACGTTGCGGAATGATAGGCGAAATGTGTAACCAAACGTCAATCGATTCTCAATCGTGCAGAGGGTTTTATGCATATTTTGCGCGTCTTTGCGTCGTTCGATCACTTACCTGCCACCACATGTACCACGAGTCGTCGTTGCCGGACTTTGGATAGTTATTCCACTGTTGTGACTGGCCGCCCTGTGCATTCCACCCCGATCCGTTGTTGTATCCTGCAGGGAAAGGAATGAAAACAATATCGTATAATGGAGGCAACTGTGCTCGCTAAGCTTTATGTCGTTATTGTTTGATAATTATTTATATTGAAAACATAAAAAAAACATTTCAAATAACAATAATTTTACGTGGGAACTAAGTGACAGTACCCAACAAGAAAAACACATCAATGAACAGATAGCTTTGGAGGGATTATTGGAAAATACCGTATTTTATCGAGTATAGTGCGCACTTTTTTTCAAATAAAAGGTTTATGAAATACTATCTGCGCACTATATTCGGAAGTTACCCAAGCAGCAAGTAACCAAAACGAACTCCTCAATACTTTTGTTTTGGCTTAGGTGCGCACTATACTCGTATGCGCACTATACTCGATAAAATACGGTAGATGAAATTCTAATCAAACTTGCGCCATCTATGTGTGAGATACGGAACTTTAAAACGCGTGCGATAGAACGTATCACATACACAACAAATAAAAACACTTATCTGAGTGTTAAAACTAGTTAGCATTGTAACTATTTTTCAGCATATAATCCTAAGCCAATTTTACGTATATAATCAATAAATTTTAAAAATTATGTTATATTATGGAACTCACCTCGACGATCACGTCGACGCGGATCGTAGCGATTGTTAGCATGATCTTGCTGATGATATCCCCGATTGCCGTATCCACGATCGTTATAATATCTGCAAGCGTAGAAAGAAAGGAGAGCAATAAAATGATAAACATAAAACAATAAATCAACCAGTAAATCGTTCTCGATTCCTACCCTCCACTGTTGCGGTTCCACGAGTCGTAACGGTTGACCCCACTTCCTCCACCGTAATTACCGCCACGGTGGTGATGATCGTCCCGCCGCCCGTATCCATTACCACCTCCGCTGCGGTAGTCTCCGCCACGGTGGTGTCCATACTGCTGGTGGGAGCCGTCGTTCGACTTGTGTCCTCCGTAGCGATTATACCCGCCGGGTCCACCACCGTATCGATTCTTTCCATACTGCTGTTGCTGCTGCTGTGCTCCGCCCTGGCCGGGACGATTGTGGTTCCAACGCGACGTGTAGTTGTTGTTCGCGTTGGCGTTGTTGTTATGCTTCTGCCGATTCGACTGATTTGCACGGTTTCGTCGCGGCGGCAACAGCTTACGACCTTCTTCGTTCAGCTTTTTCAACGCCTCCTGCGCCTCTGCCTCCGGCAGCTCGGGGAACAGCAGCTCGGTGTACCAGTTTTGTACGCTTGATGGCACGAAAATGTTAGCTACAAAGATTGTTTGCGCAAGAAACGACAAAGTTATAACTAGTAATACTTTCCGATTGTATTTGCAGACTTACCCTTCATTGTGTTGAGGGTCGTGTCAGGTACTTCCTTCCCATACTTGGCTACCTTCTGCTCATACCGACGTTTGTACTCTTCGACGCTCGGAACTACTGCCACCGCACGGCGCGTCTTGAACCCACCAAATCCTTTCAATCGTCGCTTCTGCTCCGACGCAAAAACGTTCGTCTAAAATGGGATAAAAAAAATGCAATTTTATAACACCATCATAAGACTCATCTGTTCGAACATCTTACCTGATCGATGATAAAATTTCGCCGACGTTTGCAAGCAAGTTCTATCAACCTGGTCATGTTACGGGACAACTGATTGACGATCTTTTCCCACTGGGGCGTATTGGATGGTTCTCTAGGTTTGGCATCAACCTGAAACACAAACCATGCGTTTACGCGTGTTATATTGGTGAGACGTTTCGCTCAACACATACCTTCATGTTTTCCAGTAAACCATCCACACTCAGCAAGGTAAATGCATTAGCTGCATTTTCTTTGAGGTACTGAGTGACCCAATGTGTTTTGCCACTTCCCGGTAGTCCAATCATCATGATAAGCTAAAGTTGAGAATATAGAGTAAGAAACAAAAAAGGCTAAAATGGGTAGGAAACATCTACGCACCTCACAATCCTCCCTAGTCAGCGGGCTTTTCAGCCCTTCCAGGACTAGTTCGCTGTTTGCTTCAACTAAACAGTTTAGGAATTTGTATTCCGAGTCGAAGGGAACACCTTCGGTCACTGCTGGTTCTGTCATGGTGGTGTCTGCTTCCTGGCTCTCTTCTTCCGGCTTGGTTTCTTCGACCTTTTCATCTTCCTTTTTCTCCGTCGCATCTTCCACCTTATCTTCAACCTTGGTCTCTTCTTCTTTGGGGGCAGTCGTGCTGGGCTTTTCTTCTGTTTTCTTTTGTTCTGTGGACACCGGGAAACCTTCCGGAACTGTGCCAAAGTTTACTTTGAATGCAAGGTTCTTTGCATAAATGTGTGGAAACAGAGGCTTGCTGTCCAGGCTTTCCTTTGCGAACTGAAAAGCCTCTCCCTGGCGGACGCGGTTCACCGTAAACTCCATTCGGCACGGAGTTGAATCAAGGTCCAAGTACACGCCCACTACGTCGTTCTTGCCGTAAGCCACACCGTACTGCTCAAAGTTGCCACCGACCACTTTCTTCCCGGAGCTTGCGTAAGCGTATGAAAGATCAGACTCGCCGAGCTGCAATGCCCGCTCGACCGACGTCGACCATCCTATTCGGATCTCTGGGGTCGGAGTTTCGCCTTCCGGAATCAGCGGAGATCGAGTAGACGGTTGCAGTTCATCCCCTACCGATACTTCGTATAGCACTTTTCCACCGAGCACACCACGGGTTGCGCGAACTCCCGCCCATACCAATCCGAATATACCATCCGAAAGCGGTTTTGCGGACAGCAAATCCTTTTCGTCAATGGCAAGGTTCAGATCCGAATCATCTGTAAAGAAAATAAGCAGAATAGAATTCTCGTAACAGGTCTCGTAACATGTTGCTCACACGTAACCATGCCTACTTACACCAGCTCAAGGTAAATAGATTGCCGGCTTCCGGTGCCAACTGTGGTTCACTTTCTTCCGAAACAAACTCAACCATCGTATTTTGTGCCTGCTGTCCCGAAGGCTGCTTCTTTTCAGTCGTGTTGGACGATTCAACCTTCGCCTTTTCCTCCACAGTGGTTGGTGGGGTAGCTTTATTGTCAGCTTCACTTTCTACCTCCGGTTTGGGTTCTTCTTCGGTCTTGGCCGTACCTGCGTCATTGTTCGTTTCCAAATCCTGGCTAGCTGAAGCAGCTTCCTCCACGGGTGCAGCACTTTCGGCCAAATCTGTTTGTTGTGTATCTGGTTTTTCCTCAAAACTCGCATTATTTGGCTCGCTTCCCAATAGTTCCGATTCGGCGAGTGAATCGTTATCGTCAATATCCATAACCGGTCCATCGAGAAGATCAGACTGCTCTTCTTCCAACAGCGGGTCAAGTTCGGTTAAGGTTTTGGGTGGATGAGCGTCTTCCACAGGAGCAGCAACAGATGCATTCTCCTCGACGGGAACAGTCGGAGTAACCTCGGGTGTTACCTCAGCGGCCGTCAGCCGTTCCTCCGTCAAGACTGCTGCAGGCGGCTCCGGTTCCTCCTGTACCGATGCTAGGCACGGAACCTCACTCGTTAGCCGTTGCGGGGACGGGGATTTCGTCATTGAACGCGATCGACCCCGTTTACGCGCGCTACCCATTAACGATGCGTGTGGATTTTCCCCAGAATTGTTCGTGGGAGACGGCGACCGTGTCATCGATCGTCTAGTACTGCGACGTCGAACTGGAGTGTCCACTCTCTTGGCTAAAAAAGAAGTGATAAGATAAAACCAACATTAACTATTGGCAAACTTTCTATTGGATAAGGAAAATGAGAGTTTTCGAAAAGAAAATTTCGCTTAACCTTCATGCAACAATGAGTGTAGGTTCGTGCATAACATACTACAAAACAATCATTGAGTTCATTGCTCCAGCAAAAGCGTTGTTTACAACTTGTCCAACTTCGCTTCTTGGCGCGACGAAATTCGTACACGCTTGTTATCGTTGGTTGCCAACAAACATGCACACACTTTCATATCAACCGGTTCGATGACCGTCCGCGGGTCCTCAAATCGGTTAAAACCGTTTTGGTCTTCGAGGCACGCACACACGCACGAAGCATGGGACGCGCAAGCGGGAATCGTACCTACTTTTCAGGCGCTTTCTCTCTCTCTTTCTACCCTTCTTTCTACCAACTTTTTCCCTTCACAAACAAAATGGCGCGCTCTTCGCGGAACTCGTCGATTACACACCATAAAAACTACAAATTGCACCGCAATACTTGGTTTTATCGATGCACAAACGAATAAACTGATATGAATTCCACTCACTTGGCATTGAAAGATCCTCAATAGCCTGGTCTTGAGGTTGTGCCTGTAACTCAGTAGCCATTGCATTTTGCTGTTGCTGCTGCTGCTGCTGCTGCTGTTGCTGTTGGAGTAGTAAAAGCTGTTCCTGCTGCTGTTGGAAAAGCAGCTGCTGCTGCTGTTGTTGCAATTGTAGTTGCTGTTGAGCTTGCAACTGCTGTTGCTGTTGAAGCAAATATTGCTGTTGCACCTGAAGATGATGTTGATCACCCACTAGGGCGAGGTTGGAGGCGGCGTTGCTTTCGCGTTCTATTGCCTCCTTCAACCGATCGACTAGAACAGCCTTGACACCTTTCGTGTCGAGGTTTCTCGCCGCCAGCTCCGCCTTAAGCTCAGCCACCTTAAGTTTGGATATATCCATTGTTTTTTAGCAACGCACAATTGCTGGCTTGCTATTTTGAAGACACTGCCGAAAACCACCGCGCTGAAAACTGCCTGTAACTGTGTCACCAACACGCGACGCACTGAAAACTGACAACTAATCTCGATATTTCATCGAAAGCTAGCTGCACTTAAGGTATCTACAATGTAAGGTGTATTTTATTCACCTTGAGGTGGACAGAAATCAAAGATCGTCGAATCGTGCGAAACAAGTTTGAAAAAAACCATCTACCATGCGATATAAACGGAGTTGGACAGACTGTCAAAAGCATTGTCACACAAACCGACCAATCTTCGCGTGTTTCTCAACGTTCGCTGCGGAATTGTGTTACGTGCTACCGAGGAAGGCCGACGTAAATAATAGTGAATAATGGCTGATGCAATTCCGTGCGAAGAAAAGTTATCGAAAAAGTAAGGCTTTTACCAATCCGCCCAAGCGGCCTGCTCTACGAATTGCCCATCTTGGGGACGGTGTTGTGACTTCTGACACGGCGACCGGCGAATGGTGTATTTTGGTTGCGTGTCATGTGCTTTTCATGTGGACTGTGGCAGATTTGTATAAATAATAGTTCTATGCCAAAGTAATGATGTTGGCGCTCCGTACGATACAAAGAATTTCATGTATACACGCCCTAGTGCCATTTTCACCCCGGTCGCCAGTGTTTCGAACCGTATTCGCCACGTCTGACTCTGTAAGATGGAAATCGAAGCGGCAAAAAATGTATTGGTCATCTTCTCGATTGCTAGTTCTTAGAAACTACCCTTTGAATTGCGTAGTAAAGATGATACAATCGACACGTGTTTGCTTGTCTGTTTCAGTGAATTGAAGAGGCGTTTGAAGGCGGAGGCGAAGGAAAAGGAAAAACAGGAGAAGAAGGCACAACAGCCACCGCAGCCGGCCGATGCTTCCCGTAAGAAGGTTCCTGCCAAGGAAGATGAGGAGGAAATTTCTCCAAACGAGTACTTCAAGCTGCGGAGCGGTGCCGTGGCAGAGTTGAAGAAAGTGCCTGGATCGCATCCGTATCCGCACAAGTTCAACGTGACGATGTCGATTGGAGATTTCATTGAAAAGTACAACAACCTAAAGGAAGGCGAAACGTTGGCCGATGTGAACGTGAGCGTGGCGGGACGTGTACATGCGATTCGCGAATCCGGCGTCAAGCTTATATTCTTTGATCTGCGCGGCGAAGGCTTGAAGCTGCAGGTGATGGCAAATGCCAAGATGTACGAAAGCGAGCAGCTGTTTTTCGAAGATATGGCCAAGCTACGACGAGGCGATATTATCGGTGTTGCTGGTGTGCCCGGAAAGACGCAGAAAGGTGAACTGTCGGTAATGCCGAAACGGATTACCCTGCTGGCGCCTTGCTTGCATATGTTGCCGCACTTGCATTACGGGTTGAAGGACAAGGAGACCCGGTTCCGCCAGCGGTACCTCGATCTGATGTTAAACAACAATGTGAGAAGCATCTTCATAACTCGCGCAAAGATTATTAGCTACGTGCGACGGTTTTTCGATCAGCTCGGGTTCCTCGAGGTAGAAACGCCTATGATGAACATGATAGCGGGTGGTGCTACCGCTAAACCGTTTGTGACGCATCACAACGATTTGAATATGGATTTGTTTTTGCGCATTGCGCCGGAGCTGTATCTTAAGATGCTAACGGTAGGTGGGCTCGATCGCGTCTACGAGATTGGTCGTCAGTTCCGCAACGAGGGAATTGATCTGACGCACAACCCGGAGTTTACAACGTGCGAGTTCTATATGGCGTACGCGGATTACAATGACATTATTGACATCACTCAAAAGCTGCTCTCGGGCATGGTGTACGCGATCCACGGTTCGTACAAGATCAAGTACCATCCGGATGGTCCCGAGGGCAAGGAGTTTGAAATCGACTTTACGCCACCGTTCAAACGTGTCTCTATGATCAGCTCTCTGGAGGAAATTTTGAAGGTAAAATTCCCGGCGGCAGATAAGTTGCATACCCCTGAAGCTGCCAAGTTCTTGGATGCCCTGTGTGTGAAGCACGAGGTTGATTGCTCGCCACCGCGCACAGCGGCCCGTTTGCTCGATAAACTGGTCGGAGAGTTCCTGGAGGAAAACTGCATTAACCCGACATTCATTTGCGATCATCCGCAAA
Source organism: Anopheles coustani (assembly GCF_943734705.1). Taxonomy (NCBI): domain Eukaryota; kingdom Metazoa; phylum Arthropoda; class Insecta; order Diptera; family Culicidae; genus Anopheles; species Anopheles coustani. The sequence goes on along the minus strand of NC_071289.1, from coordinate 71,142,882 downwards.
TCATGAGCCCGCTGGCAAAGTATCATCGCAGCCTGACGGGACTTACCGAGCGTTTCGAGTTATTCGTCATGAAAAAGGAGGTTTGCAATGCGTACACCGAGTTGAACGATCCGGCCGTGCAGCGTGAGCGGTTCGAGCAGCAGGCGGCCGACAAAGCAGCCGGAGATGACGAGGCGCAGCTAGTGGATGAAAATTTCTGTACCGCGCTTGAGTACGGGCTTCCACCTACCGGCGGCTGGGGTATGGGCATCGATCGCTTAACGATGTTCCTTACGGATTCGAACAACATCAAGGAAGTACTGTTGTTCCCGGCCATGAAGCCGGACGATCCCAACCGAAATCGTCAAAATCCAGAGCAGGCTGCTGCTGCAGGCGATGAAGGAAATGCAAATTAAAAGAACGTGCTGTTGTCGCTTTTTTCACTCATTTCAATATATTCAGCCGATTTGCTTCAATAGCCGTACCATCCAAACAGTGCAGTTGTGTCTGATTTTCGACAGGACGATCGCATTTATATTTTCGCGTGTTTATGAAATCGAATACTTACTTATTTGGTAATTAAATTATTCAAACAATAGTTTTGCGTTACCATTGTATCATTCAATTGAAGTTGAATAAACACAATGATGGGCTACAATTTTTGACTACAATATGTTAATGAATGCATCGCTGTATAATAATCATTTAACGTTTGTGAACCGTTCAGATTTTTATTCTATATGGATACAAATGATTCGAATACATCAGATACATATTCTTCATGTTATGTTAGATACGGTCCTCGTTACCCAAAGTAACGTGGCGTAAATATTTCTTTTTCAGTGTTTGCAAAATGGATCAAATATTACAGAAATTCATTATCATTCTCGAGCATTATTGCTAATCAGAAATAAATTCAAATTTGAAGCGTTTGAATCAAGATTACTTAAGTGAAGCTAACCTGGTGTAAGCACAGCTTCATTGAACAACCTTATGCAACCTGAATCGACTGATGTCACTTTGACACTTAGAGACATTTTAAAATCGTGTAGAAAAAGAAGCGTGTAATTACGTAGTTGTGTGTGCATAGCTTTTATTTTTGGGTTGTACAGCTTTTAAGATAAATTTTTATTATCTGTGATAGTGTAATAGTATATTACAAGAAGAAGGCTCGATGCAGCAGCCAAATAACGTACAATCCATACCCACCGCAAAGGAAGCATCAGCAGCTACTCCAGCAACAATGGGACAGCCATCGAAAATATTTATCAATCCCAAGTTTGCAAAAGCGCATATTAATCCCATGTTTCTGGCCTCACATGGGACGCTTATGCGTGTGGATGCTGATCATCAAGTACAAAATCCGCCACAACAGGCGGCGATACATGTTAATCCTGCCTTTCTGCAGAAGCTACGGACTCAACAGGTAACAACAGCTGCTACAGTCACATCTGCGGCACCTCCGGCAATGGTTACATCAGCCAACTCATACCGAATTGCGGACCAAACTTCCGAGCCCGTGAGGAAACCTCCGCCGTTCTCTGGGTCGGTAAATCCCATCATCAAAAATACTCGAAGAAAACTTATTCGAGCAACAACTGCCAGCGGTGTGAAGGTTACTGCGATGCACAATCCAAACGATGCCAAACGAACCGTGATTGGCACGGCAAATAGCCAGCTTGCGCCGTTAGTAAAAATTGGGAAGAATAAACTCATTCGTAGCAGTGTCCCTTCAACCATCGGAATGGAGAATGTGAAGCCGAAGGTGCTACCGGAAAGGAAAAGTCTTCGTATCGATCGGAGGATCCCGTCAAGGTCACCCATGGAGAAACCTTCTTTCGTGAAGCGCTACGCCCTGTCGAGAATAAATGGCATCAATCCGATGAAGGTGGTTATTGCTGATCGAAAGTTGTTGAAATTGTATGTATTATCATCTACCGTTTTTCGCAAACCGTTATGTATGTGGTAACAAATGTTGATTTCCAATCTTACAGAAAGCGCAACAGCATGCCAGTAAAAAAAGTAGAAAAAGCTATTGCTAACAAAAGCACCGTCGCTTATGCGTCCAAAAACAAGCGACTAGTATTGGTCAATATCAACGGGGTGTTGTATCGGTCTTCTAACAACAAGCTACAGAAATCTCTCCCAGCCGTGAGCCAACCGGCGACTGCTTCTTCGTACAATCATCCGGCCAAAACCAAAGAACACTTCCTCATCATCCGTGGTACACGCTTCGCACTGGATCGGACGGGAATGAAATTACGGACCATTCGCGATGCCGCAGCGGCCCTGCATGCCCCGGAACCGCGCATGAATCGTATCGACATCGGCGGGCTAACGTACAAAGCACGCAAGGATGGAACGTTCATTCGGACTGACAATCATAAAACACGAACCCATCTCAGTACAGCCAAACAGCGAAGCATTCAGGTGCTGGCGAGCAAGTTAAAGAAGTGCAACGAACCGTGCCATATTTATCGTCGCCTGGGGAAATGCTTAGCGCACAATCGTGGCAAGTGTCCCAAGTTGCACGATCCCAAACACGTGAGCATCTGCCAGAAGTTTTTGCGCGGAGAATGCATCCTGGATGGGTGCCTTTTGTCGCACAATGTTTCCCTGGAAAAGATGCCCGTTTGTACGTTTTTCCTCGAGGGTCGCTGCATGCGTGATGTATGTCCGTACCTGCACAAAAAAGTGAGCGAGAAGGAGCGTATATGCGATGCTTTTTTGAATGGGTTTTGTGCATTGGCGGACAAGGTAATGGGTTTCATTGAAAATCTTCATAAAGTACATCTATTTCAGGCAGTTAACTAATTTTTTCTCTTATCCCGTTCGCTATTTCAACGAACGATTTTTTCGTTGTCAGTGTCCGAATCGACACATATTCCAATGTCCCGAGTTTGAGCGTAATGGAAAATGCGATCGCATAAAATGTCCCTACCCACACGGTCGGAAAGAGATGAAAAAGAAACCCGTAGCTGGGTCCAGCTCACCAGTAGCTGTGGAAACAACGGCGCATCCGGAGACCGTCACACTACCCGCATTGCCTGTGCGGTATTACCAGGACGATGGGACTTCGAGAACGTCGTCAAAGGTAAACCAGCCAGAAAAATCGGGTGAGTTGAGTGCTAGTGAAAGAATGCAGTTGAAGCGAATGCTTGGTGAAGTGGAAAAAATGAAACAACGACACGCTCACGAAGAAGTGGACCAGGTGCAGCTTGGAAGCGGAATCCAGGACGATGAGAAAAGCGTAAGTATAGAAGGTGAGCCAGATGATGATGGTGGCGATCGGAAAACAGGATGCGGTTGGCAAGCGGATGATGCAGTACCGGAGGATGAAAATGCCGGAGGCAGCGATGAGGAAGAAGATACACGGCCTCCAGTGTTGCGCCGCAAAGCACTCGGTACTCTGCCGTCGTTTATTCCTATCTGATCGCTGCCTCTGTATGTCGGGTCGTCGCATCGTTTGAAGATCGTTTGAAATTGAATGAAAAAATAATGAAAAGAGAAAAATAGCATATTGACGATGTTTAAAGAGTTTTTAGATAATAAAATAAACTGAGTTATACACTACTTGTGGCGAATTACATTTTCCTTGAAATTGTCTGCATCTGAAACATAAAAAGCTTAGCTACATCAACACCATCTTGAAACTTTAATTTGCCTCATCTTGGGTTGGTTAATATTAGAATCAACTAATTAAATGTATTAATTCACCTTTTAACCTAATAGAAAACTTATTGCACAGAATAGCTACACCGGAATGAAAAAATATTCATGCAGGATTGTATTTTTTTAAACGGTTTGTTTACAAAACTACTACACGTTGACGTTTGTCTCTTGACATTAGCCAATATGATGTAAACATTGGACGGCCTGTCGTGGTTCTTCCGTATCATCAGTCGATCAGATGCGTGTGGTCCAATAAGTGGAAAGAATATGATGTAATATAGACAAATCGCGAGTGTTTCAGTTCTTTTCCTTTCCGTGTAACCATGTCGCTGACATTGTTACGAACGCTGTGTCGTCACCAACCGCTGCTACAGCAGCGTCAGCCCGTGTCCTTCGTGAGCAGTTGCGCCGGGTTTGCGATACGATTCCAAAGTACCGGCTCCGGTGGGGGCACCTCGAAAGACGGAAGGTAAAGGTGTTAATTTTGAAAAGCCCGATTCGCTGCTGCTGCTAATGTTATCTATTTTTTTCGGCCTAGCAACGACAAACAGTCCACGAAGGAACGACTGGCGGTGAAATACAGTCGGGAAAATGTCAAGCGTAACGTACAGGGCTACGTCTTTTCACGGTTCTTCGACTACGTTAAGAACTATGATAAAGTGCTGGAGAAAAAGTTTCCCTCGGCGATGCACGTGTACCGCGTGTTTCTGGTCGGGGTGCGAGATTTCTTCAACGACATGAAAAAGCTAGTCAAGATCACCAAAATCGTCTACTCGCACGACAACGATCTTCGGTGCCTGACCCGGAAGGAAATCGAGCTGTACTACCAGATGCCACGGGACATGAAGAAAGTGGCACCGGTATTGCTCATATCGGCACTTCCTTTCGCAAACTATGTGATATTTCCTCTAGCGTAAGTATAATGATGCCCTGCCTATGTTGGCGAATTGGGAAAGTAATTTATCGATTTTGCTGTTGTAGCTATATGTATCCTCGCGTACTACTGACGTCACACTTCTGGTCGATTCAGCAGAAGGTCGAATTCGTTCAAATCGATTTACGAAACCGATTGGTATACAATAGACGCGTGTTTCGTTGCATGCAGTCGAAACTGGACGCACTGAAGAAAAATGATGATCCGTCGTACAAAAAGTTTAGGTACATCCTGGGTTTGCTCGGAAGCGGTCTTCACCCGACGGCCGAAGAAATACTGGACATTAAAGAAGTCTTCCAGCGACCACCATTTCATCTGAACAGTTTGGCCTCATCGCATCTGGTGGGTGAACACTTTGTTGATTACACTTGTTCGGTTTATCGCTAATATACCGGTTTTTCATCCCAATAGAAATATCTATGTCGGTTGCACGATGTTCGAGCGGGCATTTTACGACGGTTCCGTTTGAGCGAGCGTGCTTACATCGTGCATCACATGGACATGGCCATCAAGCGGGAGGGAGGAGTGCACAATATGCCGATAGAATCGCTTAAGCACGCCTGCTTCCTGAGGGGCCTGAATGCGACCAATCTGAGTGCTGAAAGTATGATAGAATGGTTACAGGAGTGGGTGAAAGTGTCGCTGGTCGTGAACGAGGACTCCATCAGTTTGCTGCTACATTTACCGATTTTGCTAACTTATAATCACCCCAACAATTGGATCTTGATCCACTGAGCGTTTCGAAGTATTCGATGAAATGTTTTGATGGCTTACTCGAAAGTTTAAAATCAGGCTCGAAAGCGAAAGCAGCTGTTCTAAGTTCTAATAACAAGAGCCAAATGATGTACCAAACCTTGATATCCTTGATACCTTGATAAAATATCAAAGATTTATAAAATTTACAGTGTGTTCACTATTTCCGTAGATAGGTACAGCTAGTGAGAAGGGTTTAAAACACATTTTACCACTTTTATTCGCCCGATGATTAAACGTCAATGAATACGACACACTGAACATGTAACAATTATCATATTTATCTACGGAAATATTTCACTCGCTGTGGGTGTATAAATCGTTTCTGATGGAACTGCCTCAAAAACCATACCTGTTAACATCTCCTTTGCTTCAAATAAGACTATTGTTAACGTGTTTTCATGACCTCTAGAAATGGTGTTTCGTTACACAAGGCAGCGGATATTTCCAATATATTAATGATCCAACTTATAATACTTTTCCAAATACACATATCCATGGTATGGATAGATTGCCGATATGCGCTAGGAACCTTTTTAATGCGATAAGCAGAATCCGAAAGAAAATTTAACGATGTCCAGATTTTTTTATAGATAGATAGATGATCCCACTGTGCAGATTGTAGGTAGATGTTGAGAGATGATGATGGGATACGCGGGAAAAATCTTGCCATCTCAAAAGAGGGGGCTGGGAAAGGAAGTGCCCATAACTTAGTACGAAAAGCGTTTACTATGAGAAAGAGAAAACTTTGCATGCGTGTGCGTTAGCGTGGTATGAAGAGTCCTTTCCAAATGCCATATGCGTGTGTAGTGGGAATCGTAGTAAATCTCCTAGACAATTAATCTCTAAAACAAAAACAGTTCGCTGGGATGCAGTAGTTTATTTGAACCCAGTAGTGAACCAAAGTTAAGTTTAAAGTATATTAGAATCCTTATAGGATAGAATTATAATGAAACACAACTTATTTAATTTTTAACTTATAAATGGACAAATTTCGAAGCATATCGCTTATCCTATTGGCGCTAAGAACCGTGACCAAGCTGTCATTTCTCCGCAGCAGGCATCGCTTTCTCGATGCTCTTGCGCTATCTCTCACCAGGATGAACTTTTCATTCGAGATTTTCCCAGAGCGGCAAACGAAAGGATGCGCCCCTTGCAATCCACTAGATACCCGTGATAGTACAACCAGCTTTCTGCACGCAACGAGTGGCCGTTCGGGCTCTGTTGTTTGCGAGATTAAACTCCACACCAAACGTTTCCCGTGGAGAACGAAAGGCGCGCGCGAGCGGAGGAGACTGAGAGAGAGCGAGCGAAACCCAATCGCGCCAACATCCCGTGACACATCCCGTTTGGGATATCTATTGCTCGCACGTTGCGGGTTTTTCGTGGAAAACTCGCGAGTCTCGCGGCCCTAGGTCTCGGGGCTCAGTCGCAATCGAGTGTTTGTGTCGCACGGAGTTCGTTGCGGTGAATCGTGGTGCGCGCACGTGGAACGTTTCGGGTACGCGGTTTGGTTTTTGCCAGGAGCTGCAGGCAAAAAAGTGTCAGTGGAAAAGCGGAGTTGACTGGGGAACGGGTTTGACCAGCCGTTGGTGATTGTTGCATCTACCTCCAGCTCCTATCCTTCCAGCTAGACGATACTAAGAGATGTTGTAGCGGAAAAGGACCGAATCAGCTCCAAATGTGACTTGGAAGAGGAAAAGCTTACCCATCCCTGGTCAATGTCTTTACCCTCCGCTGCGCCCGTGAGTGAGTGCAGATGTACGCGATGTGGAATCAAGTGTGAGGTGGAGCATCTCCGTACGGTAGGCTTTTTCTTCCTTCTCCCTCGCTGAAGGTACAACTAGAAATAGGCACGCGCCCGTTCTTTTCCCGCCCGAAATAGGCCCGCCATTATCATGTACCCCTGTCGCGCGCCTACAAACACGTCCTGGCTTGTGAATAACACCTGGGAAACACCGCGAGAAGGACCATTCAGTCTGCGGTATGGGGGGGGATTGTTTCTAACACTGAAAAGGCACACCTGGGAAGTGGATACCGCAATTGGCACGCATCGATGGAGAGCACCGTGTTGTTGGTGACCAACAAAAGTGATTTTAATCCCACCACGAAAGCGATTCCAAATCGGCGCTCAATGAACTAGGAAATTGCCCACTCCGACGGCATCCAGGGGACGCTGAAACACTCACACACACACACACACACACATAAACACACGAAACACTTTCATGCGCCCAGCTGATGGGATGTAGATCCTCCGCCGGATTGCCTACTGGCTACAAGGGAAATGGTTCTATTTTCATGGAAAACCGGAAGGGGCCACCGTTGCCACAACACCAACGCCCTTCTTCTAACTCCCTCTCGGGGTTTGTTTTGTTGATAGGTCACGCGATGTAGGTAATTTCTGGGTGTCGTTCCTGGCTCGGAGCGGGGGGTAAAAATAGTTTCATTCACTTTCGACCAACTGGTGGTGGTTTGGAACGTTTGGCACGGTGATGGAGTGTTGATGGCCGCTAGTACCCGAAGCGGGTGCCCGAAAAATGGTCGAATAATAGAATTACAGAGCGGAAACTAATTTAAATTGACCGGTCAGGCTGGCTTCCTGGGTGATAAAAGTGCAAACGAAGGAAAAACGGGCGCTCGCTGCAAGGATAAACAAGGATTGGGGGAAACAGGTTGAACGTCCCCTGATGGGACATTAATTCGATCAACGTATCGTCGTTTCCTGCCACGGGTGTCGGTTTCGTTGGGTTTGTTGAGTGGACGAAAATTTAATTTGGTATCGCTCACAACGCGCCTTCGTCGATGAGTGTCCCTACACCCTCAGACCCATATGTTTGCTCCCAAATCCAGATAGGAGCTAGCATTGTAAGTAATCCCGACGGCAAGGGCAAATAAAACCCCTGCGAAAGGAACGAATCAAAAGTGCATTCATTGGCAACGCTCCATGCGCGTTCCGATTGAACGATTTTGAGCCCAAATGGACACCTGCACACACACCTGGTCTCTCTCGCGCACACACACACGCGTCCAGAAGCCTCCCTCACCCCTCCTCCCCAACTCTTTCCGGGAAGCTGATGGGAAATGGTTCAATTTAGACTTTAATTAGACTCGATCGATCGGTGATGCCATGGAGAGTTCTTCATTGGTTTGGCTTTTTCTCAGGGAATCGCTTTTTATTTGAAGGCCAACCCCTGGGTGGAAAACGGAAGCAAACACAAAAACCTGCCGCCGTCATAAGGTCTGATGCCTTCGATGTCGTGGGGAGCAATTGCGAGCTCCCACCGAGTGGTACGACGATGTACATTCGATCGTAAAGTTGATCACAACCTGTACTAACCCTCCGTTCCCCGATGTCGAATCATATCGTAAAAATAGCAGCAAATTTGTTTGTTGATGGATAAAACAAAAATCAAGCTAAAAAGAGAGAGAGGGAGAGAGAGAGAGAGGAGAGACAGTTGGCCTAAAGGGAAGCAAAACGAACAAAGCCTAACGATTTTAGCTGTGCCAGTGTGTCTTTCCTTTTGCATCGGGAAACAGGATCCATCTACAATCAGCTGCGCGGGAGAGGTAAATAAGCGAACGCAACAGCTTACACTTGATTTTCCTCCTCACTTTGCACGACGTCCCCTATGTAAATATTGGTCCGGGACGGGATGGTCTAGCATCGGAAGAACCGAGTCAAGGCCAGCCAACGGCAATCTATTTACCTATTTGACGTTTGCAGTCAAGTACAGGTGCGCCTATGTGTTTTTCTGTACGTAGATGTGTGTATGTACGCGTGTGTTTGTGTGTATTTCAGGGTGGTTGGACCTGAGCCGTATCGTGTCGTTTATATTTCCGTTTGAATTTCCTGCCAGTGCATCTCGTGTGCATTTGATGCTGCGCTCGGGTGCAACATTGTGCACATTGCCTCTAGCATGAGCGTTGCGGTGTAGGCCTATTTTCCACCCCACTGGATCTAAGAGAAACTGTTCCCACATTTTACACCGGCCTCTCCAATTCGTTCGCTATTTGTTTTCCCATTCCAGCAAAAATGCCCTTGAAGCTAGTTTTTATTTTTTTAAATGAAAATCCATTGGCGTCCTGATAATGGCGTTCATTTTTTAGAAACACTGTAGGAAAATAATTCAAAACGGTTTGAACTTACTAACAATGTTGTCGCAAACCAGTTTACCAAGAAAAAAATGCTCCCAGAAAATGCCGAAAAGTGTACCAGCACCTGCTCCGTTAGCTGACATTTTCAGATTATTTCTCGCCCGTCGATTGCCGAAGGGTCAGCAAAAGTCACTCCATTAGCATCGGCACCGGTTTTGGAGATAAATTAGCGGAAGCGATCAGCCCTGGCAGTGTGTGGCCCGTTCCGGTGGTGGTAATGGTGAAGCGGAAGCGAAAATGATGCCCCGAGAATAAGCGTCACGATGAGATCGATGTTTATTTCTGCTATGGCCTTATAATTACCCAACGAAACCGCCACGGCGAGTTACTGGCAGGAAAATTAATTTTCGAACAATTGCGTTGGGTTTTAATTGTGCCAGCAATATATGGTTTTAATTGGGAAAATAGTTAACGAAGTAGGATATACAGAGAAGGAAATGGTGTGAAAGGCAGCAGCTTAACCGAGCATAGTGATGGAGTGAAGTAATATATTTCGTATCATATATTATTTTAATGATTGGTAAATTAAATTTCTTTTATCATACCCGTTAATTAACTTGCTCGGGAGCTTTCTATTTTAAGACTGTCCTACACGGAGCACAATCATATGCAAATTACGTGTTTCATTGCTATTTACCCGTAACAAACTTGTTCTGTTGCCCAAAGAAGAAAGAATTACCACCGTTAGACTATGACCTCCCCATCATATCAGCTATAAAAGGTTGTGTGCAGTAAAATCAGCCGAGCAAGTACATGATGTGAAAATATAATTAACAAAGTGAATAGTTCTATTTAATGCGTTCTGTGTACCATATAGTACTTGTAGTAAAGTACTTTTAGTAACTTAATTGGTTAAAGCTCCGGTTAAAATTATTAGATCAATTTATTGACCCTGTTTCCTTTGGTTTCCTTTGCCACTTATTCAAAAAGAATAGGAAGCTCGTCTAGATATGGTGGAGGCGCCTGGTTGTTTTGTGGTCTCTAATGGAGGCGCCTGGTGCTTCGTGGAAATGATCGAATTTGAACATTTAAACAATGATATCGAATCTTGATAACATTTTAATTGTAACAGAAATCCCTTCCAATGTCTATGCTTTATAGTTGTAAAATAATCTGTTTTCCTTATAAGACATTCCGAACAGCTCTAAAGGTCCGCTTTTAGCATTACCCAGTCGGGAACGGGAACAACATTCCTCACAAGAAAGCAGAAATCCGCAGCCAGTTGCCGTATGGGGCCGTTTGACCGTTTGCCATGCTTTTGCTGTGTCGCTTCAATGTTTATACCGTGCTTGAAATAAATGCGTCCATTTCATTGCTCGCAGGATGCGCACAACGAGAAACAAATGGCATCGCTATGTAGATGCGGTGATGCGACAACGGAAACAAAAATCCTCAGTTAAAAAAAAAAAACGGCAAATGTGTGCATGGAAAACATTCCAGGCGCACAAGCGCAATTGATGATCATCCCAGAGGAGATGGAGATAAATTTTAATGTACATTCGTCGAGTGGTTTTGCTTGGATGAATAAACACAGTGGATGCTTTGTTTTGTGAATTTAAAATGAATGCTTTTGACCCATGCTGGGGAGTGTTGGGAAAGAAAGCCAGAGACTGTAGTGGAAGTTGTAGTTTATGGTCGTTTATAAGGCTTATGGTAATATTTTCTATAGTACTACCGTTGCTTGATGCCGTGGGCTCCTCTGGTTTTCCTGATTTAAAGAAAAGCTGCGATTCCATTTTAAAATAACTCTGTCGCATTGGCGTAAAAGAATTTGTTAAAAATATGCAACCTGTTCCACAAGAAAAAGAAAACAAAGATAAACAATTCTGATGATTTTCATATTACTTTCTCTCTTTCTCTCCCTCTCTTTGTCTGTGTATACTTTCAGTGGCGCGAAAAGAAAAACTCGTTAACAATAACGCCGTGAAGTGAAGCTGAACAGAACGAAGCGTGTATATATTTGGCTGGCGGTATAAATTCAGTTGATTTTTCCTTCTCCCCAATCCTCCATGGCGCCTCGGTTCCCCTCAGAGTGGTCTTCCATGTGCGCACGGAACGTTTTCGCTTCCTTTCGGGTTTCAGTTTGAAAAGCGAGGAAAGTAAAATAAGAAAAAAAAAACCAAAATTTCATCGACAGCTTCCACCCCCTGGAGGGAAATCGAAAAATAAACCCGATCATCGACAATCCGTTCGAAGGAACGCGAACGATGGAGCAACGCGGACGGTGGCCACGGTGCGTCTCGGTCGGTCTGTCGCTTCGATCGAAATGAATCGGAAATCAAAACCAATCCTCTCCCGTTGTCATCCTCCGCCATTTCCCTCTCCCACCGAGTGTTTCCTCGTTCGTTGTTGACGCGAATCAGCGGGGCTGGGAACGGGACAGTTCGAGGGCCGTGAATTTATCTCGCGGTGTTGGCCACCCGCCAGCGAACAGATGGTCCAGTGAAACAAGCAAGTTTCAAATTTCCCTGTATTTTCCGCCCACCTCCAGGCGGTAAATGAAAATTGAAGACAAGATAAAAGCAAATATCCACTCTAAAATTACAGTTAGCCGTAACGATGGCATTAGATAGCAATAGCGAGAAGTGAGCGAGCGATGGGAGGGCGAAAGTGAGATGGACTGTGCTGACGCGTCAGGTTCCCCTTTACAGCGTAGAAATTTCCCCTTAACCGCTATGCTGTTGCTAAGGGAAACCAAATACCGTATGCGTAAAAATGTTTGCACCACCGTGTACCCCCATTTACCGTATGCGTAATAATGTTTGCACCATCGTAGTAAAATAGTTTCCGTTTTCTCTGGGCATACAAAAGGAAATGAAACGTTTTCGTGATTTTGGGGACAATTTCGAATCGAACATTGCATTTACTCTTGGGAAAGGTGGCAACGAGATGAAAATAACCAACGCAGAATAAAATTATTAATAAAACTACTTCCATAAGGTTGGGCCCTGTTACCGGGCCGTGTAACGGGGTCCTGTAAACGGGCCGTATTACCGGGCCCTGAAAACGGGCCGTGTTACCAGGCCATGTAACGGTGTCCTGTAAATTGGCCGGGTTACCTGGCTCTGTAAACGGGTCCTGTTGACGGGCCGTGTCACCGGGCCATGTAAATGGATTCTGCAACCGTGTCATGTAAACGGGTCCTGTAAATGGGTCCTGTAAACGGGCCCTGTAAATGGGTCCTGTAAACGGGCCCTGTAATCGAGTCCTGTAATTGGGTCCTGTAACCGGGACCTGTCATTGGGCAATGTAAACGGGTCCAGTAAATTAGTCGTGTTGCCGGGCCCTGTTACCGGGCCCTCTGTAAACGGGTCGTGTAACCGGGCCGTGTCACCGCGCCATGTAGCGTCCTGCAACCGTGTCCTGGAAACGGGCCGTGTTATCGTGCCATGTAAACGGGTCATGTAAACGGGTCCTGTAAACGGGTCCTATGAATGGGCAATGTAACCGGGCCCTGTAAACGGGCCCTGTTACCGGGCACTGTAACCGGGTCCTGTAACTGGGTCCTGTTACTGGGTCCTGTAACTGGGCCGTGTAACCGGGCCGTTTTACCTAGTCGCCTCTCAAATTACTGTTACACCATGCCATGAGCTTAGATAGCAATAGCATTGAAAGCGAGTGAAGGGAGCGCGAAAGTGAGATGCAGACAATTTCGACAATTTCTACCTTGAGCTTAGATAGCAATAGCGAAGATGCCGAGCGAAGCGAGCGCCAAAGTAAGATGCACAATTTCTACGCGTCGAAATTTCCCCTAAGCGTCGAAATTTCCCCTTAACCGCTGTGCTGTTGCTAAGGGAAACCAAATACCGTATGCGTGATAATGTTTGCACCACCGTGTATACCATACCGTATGCGTAATAATGTTTGCACCATCGTAGTAAAATAGTTCCCGTTTTCTCTGGGTATACAAAACGAAAAGAAACGTTTTCGTGATTTTGGGGACAATTTCGAATCGAACATTGCATCTACTCTTGGGAAAGGTGGTTCTTCAACGTGATGAAAATAACCAACGCAGAATAAAAATAACCAACGCAAAATAAAACTACATCCATAAGGTTGGGCCCAGTAAACGGGCCTTTTACCAGGCCCTGCAAACGGGCCACGTAAGCGGGTCCTGTTAACGGGTCGTGACACTGGGCTATGTAAACGGGTCCTGTAAATGGGCAATTTAACCGGGCTCTGTAAACGGGCCGTGTTACCGCCGTTTACCGAGCCCTGTAAACGGGCCGTGTTACCGGGCCATGTAAACGGGTCCTGTAAATTGTTCGTGTTACCGGGCCCTGTAACCGGAACCAGTCAACGGGCCGTGTTACCGGGCCCTGTAAACAGGCCGTGCTACCGGGCTCTGTAAACGAGCTGTGTTACTGGGCCCTGTAAAAGGGCCGTCTTACCGCCGTTTACCGGGCCCTGTAAATTGGCCGTGTTACAGGGCTCTGTAAACGGGCCGTGTTACCGGGCCCTGTAAACGGGCCGTGTTACCGGGCACTGTGACCGGGTCCAGTCAACGGGTCCTATAAACGGGTCCTGTAAACGGGCCCTGTAAACGTGCACTGTAACCTGGCCCTGTAAACAGGCCGTGTTACCGGGCCCTGTAAACGGGCCGTGTTACCAGGACCTGCCAACGGGCCCTGGAACCGGGACCTGTAACTGGGCCGTGTAACCGGGCCGTTTTACCTAGTCCACTCTAAAATTACTGTTACACCATGCCATGAGCTTAGATAGCAATAGCATTGAAAGCGAGTGAAGGGAGCGCGAAAGTGAGATGCAGACAATTTCGACAATTTCTACCTTGAGCTTAGATAGCAATAGCGAAGATGCCGAGCGAAGCGAGCGCCAAAGTAAGATGCACAATTTCTACGCGTCGAAATTTCCCCTAAGCGTCGAAATTTCCCCTTAACCGCTGTGCTGTTGCTAAGGGAAACCAAATACCGTATGCGTGATAATGTTTGCACCACCGTGTATACCATATACCGTATGCGTAATAATGTTTGCACCATCGTAGTAAAATAGTTCCCGTTTTCTCTGGGCATACAAAACGAAATGAAACGTTTTCGTGATTTTGGGGACAATTTCGAATCGAACATTGCATCTACTCTTGGGAAAGGTGGTTCTTCAACTTGATGAAAATAACCAACGCAGAATAAAAATAACCAACGCAAAATAAAACTACATCCATAAGGTTGGGCCCAGTAAACGGGCCTTTTACCGGGCCCTGCAAACGGGCCACGTAAGCGAGTCCTGTTAACGGGTCGTGACACTGGGCTATGTAAACGGGTCCTGTAAATGGGCAATTTAACCGGGCTCTGTAAACGGGCCGTGTTACCGCCGTTTACCGAGCCCTGTAAACGGGCCGTGTTACCGGGCCATGTAAACGGGTCCTGTAAATTGTTCGTGTTACCGGGCCCTGTAACCGGAACCAGTCAACGGGCCGTGTTACCGGGCCCTGTAAACAGGCCGTGCTACCGGGCTCTGTAAACGAGCTGTGTTACTGGGCCCTGTAAAAGGGCCGTCTTACCGCCGTTTACCGGGCCCTGTAAATTCGCCGTGTTACAGGGCTCTGTAAACGGGCCGTGTTACCGGGCCCTGTAAACGGGCCGTGTTACCGGGCACTGTGACCGGGTCCAGTCAACGGGTCTTATAAACGGGTCCTGTAAACGTGCACTGTAACCTGGCCCTGTAACCTGGCCCTGTAAACGGGCCGTGTTACCGGGACCTGTCAACGGGCCCTGGAACCGGGACCTGTAACTGGGCCGTGTAAACGGGTTCTGCAAGTGGGCCGTGTAACCGGGCCGTTTTACCTAGTATTGCACAAAAATCATTCAATCACGAGCGATCGTAGATTAGCGTTTTATTGTGGTGGGGAGTGTTTGCGTGTGTGTGTTTTTGTTTCGTGATTGGGGAAAAGTGTGTAAGCACTTGGCGTGAGGCCTCGGTTGTGAGTCCGGCTCGGGGACGGGCACTAGTATGAGTACGGCCATCGTTGGCTCGTCCAAAGGTGAAGGCGCGAAACAAGTGGCATCGGTGGTGGAAGTGTGCGGGTGCGACGAATCGATCGGAAAACTGCTCGGGTGACACGCCGTCGAGGTGTGCGTTTAAAATAGAAATAGTTTCCCCAGTTCCCATCGTCCACTGTCCACGAGGGGGAGTGAGTTTGTGCAAACTACGATAAACGGTGCGTGTTTCTGGCGTGTAGTTGGGAAATAAATTCACCTCCGGGGAAAACTGGACGCACGATGGCGGTGAACGTGCTGGACGAGGATCACTTCGCGATCAGCGCGATCGTGACGGTTGTGATGCAGGTCGTCTTCTTTCTGATCGCCGCCATCTTTCAGCTTGACAAGCTGACCGACTTTGCTGGGGGCGTCAACTTTATCATCATTGCCTTACTGACGTTCTTTCTCGGGCAGATCGACCGAACACTCAAGGTAGGTTCAACGGAAAAACGTATATTAAACTAAAATTATAAAAGATGTGTTGACGATGATATCATGTTTACCTTTTAGAATATTTGAAAAGCTCGGTTGGTAGAGCACAATTTTATATAAATATTGTTATTATGCAACTATTATAAATTTTGTTTCTGTGGAGCTTTACAGTAATTTTAGAAATATCCAAAAAACTGCATAAAAATCATGAAAAGAGGATCTGCCAAATCAGCATAAAAAGCAAGATTACGACATTCATTTTAAATGCACAATACGTAAACACTTCACGATTTCAAAAAAAAAAATCATTTTATGTTTACAATAGAAAAGAAAGAAGAAAATTAGTGTTTTAGTCAGCTTAAGGGCTATTAAAAATGCTCAGGTCAAACATAGCCTTGTATTATTTTGACAAAAATTGTGGGCAATTAAAACGTTAAAACGTATATTGCACGACGTTTTCTTCATATTACAATTTTTCTTCACTGAAAACGAGTTTAAGTATACAGAAAATAATGTTTTCTACTAAACCTGAACGGGGAAAATTATAAGCAAAGAACCCGATTTAGCAAATCTGGTATTGAACCACATGAATCTCCTTATACGAATATTGCTTCCAGCACAAACACTTCGATCGACTTGGGAGCCTTCGAAACGTAGCATATATTCCACTGGGACATATTTATGTGTGAACTTTTGCAACTATTGCACTCCTCTGTTCGAAAATATTGTTTGCAACGACGATGATGATATTTATTGCTCGAAAATTCCGGACTTTTATCACCGAAACCGAACGGATTCAAAGTGGGGCAGGTGTTTCGAATGTATGTCGTTGAAATGCTTTTCCACTTTTTTTTCTCCCTTCCACAGCAGTTATGCTAGACCCCAAAGGAAAGGCACAAAGATGAAGGGTACCAGAAGCGAGTGCTTCTTTCGACTTCCTGGCAAGCGGTTCGATTTTCGGTGCCTTTTCCAAACACGTATCCTGGAATGCAACCCAATGTATGCACTGGCATCCTTTTGAAGCGTAAGGCATCCGCCCGCCTGTTCGTGCAAAGCTCAACAATTTTCACCCCCAAAACGGGTCTGTCGAAGTGTGTTCAATGTACCAACCGAAAGGGAGCTTCGGAACCCAAAACCGTAAACCGTTTTAGAGGAAATAGGAACTCGAAAACGTCGCGATAGCGCCACGTGAGGAAAGCGCTGGAGCCGGGGTTAGTTTCGTTCAGTTCGTTCGTGCTCTGTTTTCCTCTTCTTATCGCTGTTGTTGGTCGTAATCCAAGTTGTAAAAACTCAATTTATACAAAGTGCATCATGCACCGCCGCCAACATGGCAATGACACGAAAATCGATATGCACTCTCTTTTGCGACGGCGGAGTTGGCGATGCACACTCTCGAAGGAATCGCCATACGAGGATCCGACAGACCGCAACGGATAATCCACCAATTTAGCACCATCAACTGCTTTGCATGCAAAGCTTTTATGAGCGCCACGAAACTCAGCAACCTCACCATCGAAGCGGTGGTATGACGTTTGGTTACACTTTTGCAAGTTGTTATTTTCTAGCTTTCTCTTTTTCGACTTGTTCGACACGGAACGTCGTGACTGGTGCTAGATATGATTGCTTTATCACTTCCGCGCAACAAGCCACCTATTTGTGGACGGCATAATGTTAGGTTGAAACGTAGCAATATAACAGCGAAATATTATAGGGTATACAGTAGCGTTCGGATTTGCCATTTATATGACTTATGCCTGGGTTCGCTAGGGAGTTTAATAACAAAGGATAGAGTCATATAGAAAATAATAAGTTTATTCAATCAATATGAAAACTATACTTAAGAGTAGGTCTATGAAAATTTAAATGGATATTATGAAATTTATATAGATTTCTGTGGATTTTTTTATATCAAAATTCAGCATACGATACGTAAAAGTTGTTTTACAAACGCGGTACTTCGTATTCGTTGTTCGGAGAACACTTGCTTTGAAGAGCTCAAAGAGGTTTGCCAAACCATTTTTCGTCAATTTTGAAGGTACTCTTGTAGCTCTATCCAAAATGAAATGTTATTCTGGGCAACTCATAGTTGTATAGGAAACATATCGCGATGGTTTCAATTATAATAATGAAATTCATCATTTATTTATTTATTTTGATCAATTGCAGCTATACTAAATGCTATGCTTGATTGCAACAAAACTTCAATAAACTAAAATGCTATATATTTGAAACTAAATCATATTATTTCTTATAGTAATGACTAGCTTATTTGCCTAAACTTAATACACCAAGCACAACTCTATAATTACAGCCAATCTCAATAGAGTGGAAATACAACTATTTCCTACCACGGGCATGTTGTCGTACTTAATGTATTTATTGCAGATGTATTCAAAATAATACAAGCCGAATATATTTTTGTAAGGGGCACAATTCGTTAGTTTCCACCAAACTAAACTCATCCATGTCACCCTGAAGATTTAATTTGATTTTTGGCAACTTACCGTCCGCTTTTCCCCACTCTACACCTCGCCCCATGCGGGTGTGGCATGCAAAAAACCCGTGAATAAATTCCCACAGCGACAGCCGTGCTTCAACTTTTCACACTTAAAACGGGGTAGTTTGAGGTTTTTCCTCCACCCATCTCGGTTCACCTTTCTTTTTTTCGAACCTACTTGCGGTTGGCTGCGGCTGTTTGAAATTCTGCAACTGCTTTCCTGCTGCTGGATGCTGTTCGCTCGGGCGTCGCTAAGATTTACTCGACACAACGAGCGAAGACAAAAATCGTTTCATCTTTTGCCCTCTTTTACTCGTTTTTGTCCTGTGTTTTACCGTTGGTTTGGTGGTTGAAATGAGAATGAACAAAATAGAAAAAAGAAAGAAATCAAATTTGCCTCCACACAAAGGTAATGAATTACCCCGACAGTAGGAGCAGAAAATATACATAAATAAAATATTCACACTGGGGAAAAAAACAACGTATTCCGAAGCGGAGAACAGGAGGTAATGGTACACTAGCGGAAGCTTGTTGATTTGCGACTCATGCCGAGTTGGGGGTAAAGTTTGTTGAGAGAAACTTACCGTCAGAATGTGGACCAAATTGGAACCCAAAAAAGGGCGAAGAAAAACTATGGCCAACGGAGGGTTTTTATACATTCGTTGGATGCAACACTGCATTCAGCATTCGCGAGCACATTTATTTTCCATCCTTCCTGTCCGGTGATGGTTACGGATGGCTTCTGGGCCGCAGTGTGCTGACTCTCCGGACTGTTGGTTCCGTTGTCCGTGGTCAACGCGCGAAACGGTTCACGGTCGTAAGGTTAGTTACAGCTGATGAACGGATAGCCGCAGTACGGTTCCGTCGGAGGATTCGCACAAACTTTGCAGCAAAATGGAAACTGCTGTTCTTGCGCCTGAACCGAGAGTAAGAGCAAACGCTTGCCACAGATCGCCAGAGTACTCAGGCGGATCCTATTTGCTTGTCTAGATGTCCTTCTAAACATGACCCGGTCGGTGGATCGTTCGCCTTCGCGAAGAACCAGAAAAAATAAAAGCCCGGGCTTGGTGTTTGCACTTTCTACCCAACGCACACCTCTTCAGTGATTCTATTTAAGCCCACCATGTGAAGGAAAACGAAGGACACGGGTAGGTTGCACCGATGAGCAGAGAAAATCTTATTTGAATGGAACCGCAACGCGCCACGCTTCTTGATGTGCGCTCCGAAAATCACCGACCAAATAAAAGCGTCTGAATAATTCATGAGATTAGAGGGGATACGGCGTGCGGCTGTGGGGAGGGGTACAATAAGTTTCGTGAGAACTTGGGCAACTCACGATACAACCGTACTAGCGTGAACTTCCGGGACCGGAAACTATTTGTTCACCGAATTCACGAGCCGTTTGGTTTTTCCCGGGTCTTTTTTCTGGTTTGCTTTTTTTTTTGTTTTTGGAGTAAACTAAGCCCGATACGGGGAAGGGAACATCGAAGCGAAAATATAACGCACCACGCTCGCCAGAACCGAAACGGGGCCTGGCTCCCGACCAACACACGAAACGCCCGCTTCAATTTAGGTCAGAGTGGGCGGGAGTTGGTGTGGAAAACTCTCCCATCTTTTTGACTTTCCCCGGCGTTCGGGGGCGGGTTGGTGTGTTTGGAGTTTCCTTGGGTGCGATTTTTGTGCCTTTGCTGCTTCCTTTCGGCTCGCCGAAGGAAACACTTCCGGTACATTTTTGATGTCTGACTGGCGTCGGAAAGGCGGGTACCGACTATATGGGTTTATGGGATGTAAGGGTGGGAAGAGGGAAAGGCAGTTCGAACAATTTCAAGGGTACTTTTTGTATTATTAAAGACCATCTACGAGAACGAAGCGAATTTCATTAGAAGACTTCTATTATTCAGAAGATTTAATTTTCTCTTGAAATTTAAAATAATGCAATGAAGTACAATTGCTAGAGAATGTGTTCACCGGCTCCGATTCACTTACTTCGATGCGGAGAGTAAATTACATTTCAGAAGAAGCAAACATACAATTCGCAGAGTGTGTAAAATTCATTTCCTACTGGCAGTAAAAAGTAACGTGAAAAATACATTCGGGAATGCCATTTGGACCATGAATGCTTTCCTTCTCCTGAGATGTAAACCCTTAAAGGGGGAAAAACGTCTGACGAATAGCTAAATGCAATAATTGAGACTCCGTAACACCAAATATGAAAAATTATAAAACGTAATTAAGTAATTAATAAAATTTATTGCAGGAATCAGTTTTGTTAATAATATTTTCACACATACCGTGAATATTTGCTCACATTCGTTGAATATTTTTTCCATTAAAATCATCTACAATATTCAAATAGAATGATGTATTTTTTCACAAAAATAAAGCAGTATCGTTAAAAACTATTATTAATAGAAACAACTCTTTTGAACATTTTTTCTTCCAATGGATCACCTTAAGGAGTTGATTTTGAATCTGTGAATATGTTTTCAATGTGGTAAAGATCTCTAGGGGTTTGTTTTCCCGTAATTGATATTTATTTCCAAATTCGAGAAGTAAACTACGCGTTAGAAAGTGTCCTTGAAAAGAAAAGGATCATCAATTTGTATACCATTCTTTCTCACCAAATTGCGTAGTTTGGCTCTCTTTTTGTTCGTCAAAAAGCGGTAGTTGGAGCCTACGACGTCTTCCGGTCTCCGAATGACTTTGTCCTCTTCTTTTTCAGCCATAAACGGCCATCGGAGGGGGTCGTTTTGTGCACCGTTTTCACGCGCTTGCCTAAACGTCTTCCCCGGCCGACGGTAATCCCATAATCAGCAACACTTTCCTCCGCCACCTCGGTGGAAAGTTGAAATTTGTGTTCCTGTCCGAGGAGGCGGCCAGCCAGCAGCAGCCGGTACCGTTTCGACAGCGCCGTTGTGTCGCAGGAGGCTGCCAGGGTGGGTTATTGTGTGCTGTTAAAATCTTCGGACGAAACGGCCGGCCATGCTAGCGGCTTCGTTCTCCCCAGCCGATTCATCTGCAATGCAGTCAAACCCCGTCCATGTGAGGGGAAACGGTGGGTGCCATGGGGGAAACGGTGGGTGCCATGGACGTGGGGGTGAGGGGGAGCGTAGCACGGAAGTTTCGGTAACAAACGTTCGGTACATGCGCCCCGGTTCGAATGCAATCAGGTACTACGAGAAAGAAAGGGTTAAAGCGCTTTAAAATCGATTAAGTCTGGTGCAAGAAACATGTGTTCGGGGGGAGTTTTGTGCGTGTTTGGGTGGAGATGGAATGGTAGAAGGACGTTGGTCGATGTTGGACTCGTTTGTAAAACACAATTTTTAATCCCGGCTTGATCAGTGCGATGAAAACCGAATTTACTGCAAAGAAAGTAACCTTATCGTGCCGATTGAAACAAAGAAGTTGTTTTTTTGTTTCCATAAGTGTCTCTCGATCTTCCTTCAGATCGAATGTTTTCACGCACAAAGCCAGCGATGCGCGAAGAAATACGCCTCGAATTTCGAAACAACTGGTTTCCCAATTTCCATCCCAACGAAAACCATATGTAAATCAACTTTGGAATCTAATATTCACAAAACTTTGACGACTACTAATCGTCGAAATTTTCACTTCGATGCATCCCGAAGCCAGGGCAAAGCTCTAGTGAACACTCGCTTTCCTCGAGGAGTTCTGCCGAGAGTTCATTAACAGTCATCAAAGTTTTCGGTGTGAGGAAAGGAGAAAAGTGGCATTGCCGTGGGTTTCTCATAGAAAGGTAGAAAACTAGAGGAAACCAACCCCCCACCCGTCCACACTGCTCCACCGAAGTCGACCAGAGCAGGAAAGCATTGACAATTTTATATCCGCCGGGTGCCAACCGTAAACACCTTCAGGGATCTCGCTCGTTTCCATCGAATTCGGATCACTATTTCGGCGTGGAATGCCATTAGAGATGGATGCCTGGGTTTCCGTCACGTCGGCACGGCGATACGTGTTCGTGGAAAATTGAGAAAATTGGAACAAGATTGCGCGGAATGTCACAAAACGGGAATGATTATTTCGACGACACGACGGGTGAAATGGAAGCGAATCATTAAGCGCAACCGATGGCTTCATTTATTAATTTTAGTATGGCGTGTGAAATCTTCTGACAAAGTTGGTCACATTTTTGTATTGGTTGAAAAACTTAGTGCTATACTTTAGGGATCTACAGGAGAAATGTATTACACACATTTTGTAGCTCATGCCATGAAGTACGTTGATTTACATATTATTTATGTTTTCCAGATTCTTGATTTCCATAGACAACAATAGGTTTTACTCAACTTAAAAATTATCTAGGTATTTATCTGAAGCATTTTTGTTTCTACGTGAAACTAAAAACTGTGACCTTGTATCTGATTTCCACCTAGGCTATTGTGTCGTGTGTTCCCTCCATCCTGGCATCATCCATCTACATTTCTAGCTTAGACAATGTCGGTAAATATAGCATCGAATAAAATCCCACACGAACGCTTGCCGGTTCTTCGAAAAGGCTGTGGCCCTTGCCCATGACCCGGAACGCCTTTTCGAGATAAGGAGGAAATAAATAGGCTTAAAAATCACCTCCGAACCATGGCGTCGGCATTTTTGGAAGCCTCGCGACGAGCAAAGCAAAGCGAGAGGAGTGAGAGGAAGAGAAAAAGAAGAGCGACGATTTTGACTTCTCGGAATGAAGCCATGAATTCCAGGGTATCGCTCGTTTTCTATCGGGCTTTAACTAGTAGCGCCAAACCGAGAAGAAATATGCCACCAACCGCCAAGAGATGAAGTTTTCAAAAAAATGGGAGAAAAAACGTCACCACCTCCGTTACGTTCGTTTCAGGGTTTGTGAGATGGGTTCTCCGTTCCATCCCCTCCCCTATTAAACATCGATATGTCAGTCACGTTCGCGTTCAACACGGGGGCTCGAAGGGCTCAGGTACTCTGGTAGATTTTGAACGTGAAAAAAGCGATCCAAGGAAGCGCGACTTCGGGAGTAAAATACGACGCTCCAAGGAAAGTTATCGCAAGTATTTTCTACTCGATTCGTCATTGGAATGCCGGGCCCTGGTGTGGAGCGGGGGAAAATGGTGGATGGGGTAGTAATAGTTGTATTTGCGCCGGCAATAGTGCAGGTGAAGGCGCTATAAATATTACAGCATCCAATAGATTGATTTTGTGCTCCCGTGGTGCTTCACGGCGTTTGCAATATTTTCACAAAGCAATGAAAAAAAAAAACACACACACAAATAAATGGGAAAACCCTCCAGAATTTTTGCGGAGACATTGTTGTTAAACGAGGGACGAAATGACCGAAGGGTAGGTGGGCCAGATGCGAGAACTTCAGAGTCCTCTTCACTCCATTCGAGAGATCATTCTAGTGTTGAAGTTTGTTGGGTTTTTCTTTTCCTTTATTCGGCTCGGACGGAGAAAACCAAACACCGGAAATAAAAATCAACTTGTTTGTTTATTTGTGTGTTGTAGCCGAAAAACTGTTCGAAACTGTCGTGTCACATCTCGGTGCCCCCAATGTTGTATCTCCCAAGGGTACCTGGGAAACATGTGGGAAATCATTGCTTACAGGCGAGTGTAATCAACAAATGGCGGCAAACGTTGGAACGTAGAAGAACGAAAATAAAAAAAAGCACTTTACGGGCGAAGGTGATATGATTGATGTGACATTTGAAACATTTGAAGGTCGTTTGCTGACTCCATCATAAAGTCGGTAAAGTAGTGGAGGGTTTAAAGTGTTTTAACGGAGGCAGAAAAAGTTCTAACACGCAACACGTCAACGGGGGAGGAAAAACGGACAACCTCTTTGACCGCAACCGTCATAAACATGCGAGTGCAGGAAACGCGACAGTTGCAACCCTTTGCCTTACCAAAGGGCAACCAGTTGACCGTTTCGAGGATCCCCGGCGCGGTTATAAATAGTGGTAAAAACATCCTGTAAATAAACTACAGTTAAACATTACGCCGAAGGCTACCGAAGACTATTGGACTTGAATGCAACTGGCCGGGCTGCTAAAAGGCTGCACTTGCTTCGTTCGTTTCCGGTTATGAACGGAGGCTTTCCGTGCTGGGCCCGAGGTTGACCTCGTGTGTGTCGCCGGTGTTCCGTACTTGTTGACCCCGTTCGAACTGAGGCACAGTGGGCCTGTCTGCGAACAACTGTTATTCTCTGTAAAAACTTATAGTAAACTAAAATCAGACGAATGCATACAATTTATCCTTTGATGCGCAGACTTTACAAGTATAGTGTCCTAGAGACGGTCGTTGTTTTCAAATCATATTATAATCATACCTCGATTATTACGGCAACGTCTGTCATATCATAATAAATAAATATTATTATTTAGAATAATGTTGCTTCCTTGGCTGAGTTGTCGAGTTGTTCCCGATTGAACGCTTTTTTTTCACCTGTAAAACATGACTTGAATAATGCACTAATTATATTTAAGTGAACTAAGATTTCCGCCGATCCTTGCTTCTCTTCAAAAATGGTAATCTTACAACTAAGCTCGATTTAGTACTTTTTCGATAATGTTTGTGACTGCTTGGACTTCTGTTTCCGTACTTTACAAGAGAATTATTTAAGGCTTTGATATTGTTTAATGTTGAACGTTGTTACGGAAGAATGTCATTTTTTCAAAGATAAATTGATATTGTTTTTGAAATGTTTCATTTAGATTTAGATTTTATTAAGTCGATGCAAACTTTTGGTAGGGAGGCTATTTAATTTGAAATAGTATCTTCAGATATATTCTATCTCACTGAAGTAAACCAGAAATCAGATAGTTTTAGTAAGCTGATGAACATTTTTGATTGAGAGGTTAACAATTGTTCTAATATACTGTTTCTCTGAAGTAAACCTAACAGAGCAGACATTCTTGAAATAGTATTAAGTTGTTACCCACACGATAACCTGCGTCGTAAATAATTTTATTTTCAATTAAATTCGAGTTTCCGAAAGTGAATGATCTTCAACAACCCGATCTAAATGCTAATGCTTAACTATAAATGTGTTTATTTGTTTGTATGATTAACGTTAGCCATTTCATGTCCTATAAATATTCCTACGATGGCTGTTTTTAAATTTTCACTATAAAGTTAACTTCATTGGGGGAAAAATATACACTTTCTCAACTAAATTAATAGAAAAGTTTTCAAAAATGCCATCAAGGAAGATAACGGTAACCTCCCAAATGCACCAACTAAGCCCCACTGTGCGCTGATGACATGTTTTTCAAAGTATCCAAGAGAGAATGGTTTTTATAAGCCCTAGCTGAAGACAACGAGCTAACGGGGTCAGTGGAAGCAGCTTATTGCACTGTCAAAGATGGAAGCTAGAAAAGTCTAGAACCATCCAGGATGCCCTTGATGCCTCCCTTGATGACTAGAATGCTTCCGGTGGAGGAGAACTTGAAATGGCCACCACATAAACTTGAATCAACCATTTTGAAACAAAAAAAGCAAAACAAGGAATATAAAATGTTCAGAGGTAAATAATAAAAAGCAGCGTTCACATTTGCACGTATGATGCATCGAGCACATCACCTCCGACATCGCCACCAGGACACCTACCATCCCAAAAACCTTGAAGAGGTGCTCGAGCCGGAATTTGAACCACTCTGCTATCGTCCCAGCTACGTTTGCCAGCAGCTCGTACCCGTGGTCTAGTATGGGAAAACTCGAACAACACAACACAATAGTTGGTATTGAATTTCTGTACTCACCTCTCCCCCGTACCACTATCCAGGGAGCATGATTTAGGTTACCGGTATTAGGGCCGTTGTTGAGACAAGAACAACACCGGTAACGAGCGCACGGCCGGTCGGTCGCTCCGTTTAGAGCTCGAGCCGAGGGCTTAAGGGATTGTGTGTGTGTGTGTGTTGCAAACACACTAGCTTCTCATCATCAATCATCGTGCCTGATCGCACCGGGCAGATTCGTACTGATGGCAACACGGGGCTGCTCATCTGGCTGGCTCATAAATGCGCAGATATAAGAGTGCTACAGTTCACCGCTCCTTAGGTAACTGCTTCGATCCGTTTTCCTTTCCATTTGCACCCCCAGGGGGGATGTGGAAAGCTTCACCTGACTTCGCAACAATCTGAAACACTTTTCGCACGGGAGCGTGGAGGACACAAGAAATCAACCACTCACGCTGTTGGATGGAGTTGAATTTCCACGTGTTTATAAGTGAATCCCTTCGTTTTGGAGGGAGACAAAAATGGCTGAAGGAAGCGAGGAGGATGATGATGATGATGATTCGCTCAAAATGCTCCAAAAACCGGAGCCGAGGCTCTGTGGCTGCTGGCGCACTTCGGCTCCTCGTGCGAGCATATGTGTGGTTTATGTGCGATGATAAATTGCACACTCAACTTTGTAGTTTTCTGCAAGCTCACCGAAGCAGCTCGATGGCTGGATCGGTGAAGAGCTGTCCAAAGACGGCAGGGAATGGACGTTAATTTGCGCCTGCTGGTAGACGAACCCTGGGAAAAGCATTGGGCTTCTATTGGATTACACAAAGGACAGAGAGATCTCTCTATTGGAAGGGAGATTGTTTGCTTTTCTTTGAAAATCGGTTGTTTGCTAATATGGGCGGAATCCTTTCGATGTTTTGTGTGTGTAAAGATGCCTCCTTCGCTTCGCTTCACCACCACGGAACTGCTGTATCACCCCGAAAAAAAAAGAAATGGGGACCACTTACTCTGTATTGTTTGTCCGAATACAGCTCGGGATAAACTTTACAGAATCGTAAAGGGTAGAAGGCGCACAGAGGCGGAAGGCAGTAACACGGTTTGGGAAATTCAACTTTCCCTATCCAGAGTAAGCTGACGTAAGGCTGCATGGTTTAAATGGTTAGCTACAGAATGTACCCTTTGCATATCGGAGTTTGCACGTAGACGGATTGCGTGTTTGCTACGCTTGCATTTCTACCTCTTCCCGTATTCCTGGTAAATACAATCAAAATCGAGTTTCATCCCAATTAAGATTGGATGATATTTGCATTCCGTTTTATGCACAGTTTATTTTTAACGAGAACTGCTTTCCGCATTAAGAATGCGACGGCTGCCGGACGGGTTCAGTTACACGACTCGATTTGGCTTCTTCCCACGTGCTACTCGCTTGACGTATGATTGGTTTAAAATTGAATAAGCGCTTCCATTACTCACTTCGTAACCGAATCCGATTACTTTCCCGTAGATCGGACAATGAGTTGTGCTGGCGTCGGAGCACTTTGCGCAAAATCAATAATCCATCTCAAATAGATTCGCAACACGAATATGATTTCAATCGGAAAATTGTTTCGTGGCTTCGAGTAGTCTTGTGTTTTTCCTGTTTTTCCGATCCATGCTTATCCATCCGCGAATGCACGGTTTCACGTTGCTGAACACAAGTTTGGTAAAAATGAAATCAAATCGAAATTTGAAATCAGTGTGTACGTAATCGATCTAGATTTCGATATTACCATTTAATTATTTAGGGCAATCACAAACATCTTAGATTTGACAATTTTAAATATTGAATGAGGGCGGAAAAAATCGTTATAATCCTATCGGATTGTTTTTCGTAAAATGTACGAAAAGCAATGCAAAACACATTTCTGGTGATTTTCAGAAAACAATAATAATGTCAAATATGTTTTATTTTTAAATCGCCCCATAATGAACACTTTAAATGACATCATGAATTATAAAAATTGTCATTTATACGTCATTGAACGGAACCTTGATGTTATATTTTTTCTTTAGTTCAACAGTGTCATTTCTGTGTTCTTTTTTTCAAAGACAAAAAAGCCCAGCAAATAGCGTTGATTTAAAAGGACAACTTATGTAATGAGTTCTTCTTCTTGGCGTAACGACCTCTTGGTCATGCCTGCCCGTTAAGGGCTTACGAGACTTGTTTCCCTATTGTACGTGGATAGTCAGTCCTCTCGTACAGGGGGGGGTCCGGTCTCGGTTGGGATTCGAACCCACGCCGTCGAGGTGGTGAGCCCCGGCGCTCATGGGCCGATTTTCTAACCGGCGCTACCGCTCGGCTGTCGCGGACCCCCAAATGAGTTCTATTCTGAGCATTATTCCTAGTACTAATATTAGGGGTATTCAATCGAAGCTTCATATTTTATTTTTGTTTAGCCCCTCAGCACTATTTCTATGTTGTTTTTTAATTACCAAAAAGGTCCAACAAGAAGTGTTGATTCCAAAGAATGGCAAAACAAAAGGCAAGAACGAGCCAATGCACCCAGTTATATCTTAGTCCGTGTTGGTTCAGTGTTTTTGTCGACTTGTAGTGTAGTTTGCATTTACGAATGAATTTCTCGTTCCGTCTGATTGTGATACCGAGAAGCAAGTTTCGTCAGCTGACGCGCAGCAACTTGTGCTGCATGCAAATGAAGATAACTTTCCCGAGGACACCGTCGGCTCAGTAAGCTTCCAGCGAAAACTACATAAACGCACAGACAGACATTCGCGCAAACTGACACACTCATACTCACACAGCGCACTAAGCCGTGGCGCAACAGATGAAACTGACAGACGGCGTGAGTGGTGACGATGTACCTCGCATACAATCGGGAAACTTCGCTTCACCCGAAAAAGGCACGCCACCGCGTGTCAATAGAAAGTTTTCCACGCGGGTTTGTGAAAATGCCCTCTCCCCCCCCCCCCCCGCCCCTACGTCTCGCCCGTCCACCCACCCGGGCGGAAGTTTGCTAAGATACCGTCATCGTGTCGTGCCGTGCGATTGTTTTCCTCGTCAAACCGTCTACCGTCGAAGTTGTTGAAAGCGGCTGCTTGGGAGGGGAGGAGTTGGAGGAGGCAGGGTTCTAGTACTGCTTCCATTTCGGACCAAGCACCAAGCGGGATGGCCAACGAAATGGCAAACCATTGGCAAACGAGATAATAATGCTCGAGGAAACAGGTGCCCGGGTTCGTTTGTTTGCTTGATGAGCAGCCAACCTGCCAGGTGAGATAGGCAGCCCATTGTGTCTTTGGGTGTGTGTGTGTGTTTGTGTATGTGCTTTTCGATTGTCCTTTTTCATGGTGGTATAATAAACTCGAACCGTGCACGTCATGGCACCGTTCGGCAAAACAATCGCGGGTGGCGGGTGACGGACGGCCATGAACGTGCGAAACGGGTGTTTTCTTCAAAAGTCCAACCAAAAGCACGCGAAACTCGGGAGCGGAAACATAGTAGGGGCGGGGGAGGGGATTGTTGACTACTAATCAGCATACACACTCACACAGCTGGTCGAGGAAGCAACATATTGCGAGAACGAAAGCAGCAGATAAGCAATTCTGACAATCCGGACAACACTCCACGACAGGAAATCGTACAAAATGGAGCTCACGCTTTGGTGTGCTGGTTCCTTTGGTCACGTAGTCGATTTTTCTTTTCCGCCAACTCTTTAGAGATCGTAAACTTTCAATCGGTCTTGCAGTTGTTTTGCTTTGGAAAGGGTACTCTTCGTAACGATGCGCGAGAGAAGATGGTAAAAAGTGTACGAAGTTGGGAAAACATAATTTTCCCACAAAAGTTAAAGGAAGGAAAGGAAGGTTCTATTATGCACGGACTGAGCGAAAATATTTCTTGATTTTGAGGTAATCTAAATCTTTAAAATGTTAATTCCACTATGCATGGACAATAAACTTATAATTGGGTAAAACTTTTGAATATCTAGATAAACAGGGTTTACCTGTTTTCTTTGTTCATTTTCCATTTTAAATGATTTAAAGTATAAAATTCTTGGTTATGGTTGGTGCGTAGAGCCTCATTTTCCCCTAAAAATATCCAATGAAGATCGTCTCTGTTCTAGCATGTCGTGGCTTTAGCACAGATCTCGTTCGTACGCCGTGGCAAACCGGTAGCTTAATTATGGAAATATATGGGCTGATTCTTTTTTTTTGTTTTCACTTAATTCAAAACGGAACGACACCGAACCAACCTGTTATGGGGTGAAAAATGAATTAAATTGTGATTAATTCTTTTTTGCTTGTTGAAGCTCGGTGGAAAAGCCTGGATACCGGATGTGGCGCACGTTGTTTTTAATTAAATTTTCCTGATGCTTATCGATGTCGGTGTCAACCAGATGTGTTGTTAGTTATTCGAAGTGGTGGGATTTTTTTTTCAATCGTTTTAAGCAGATGCTATCAACCAGTGGTGGAGGAGGGGTGGGAAAATGAACAAAGTGTACAAGGAGATAACTTTCATGTAGAACGGATCTCAGGTTTATTCTGTTTTTTGCACCAGAACAGTACACTCCGCTTACTTAGCGTAGAACAAATCCCCGAACGAGCGAGATCCAATGAGTTGTCCACAGGGTAGAACTTAATTTTTCTCGCTTCTGAATGGTCCGCACGTATTCGAGAAGGGGTATGAAGAAAATGGGGAAAGAAACCCCCCCTTCGCGGGTGCTCCCGTAAATTGTCGTCCTGGGCGTCCGAAGGTCTCCCGGAGCAAACAACATACAATGGACTCCTTGAACGGTTTCGGTGCGAACACCCTGTGGAGTGGTTTTCCGCGCAAAAAAGCCGAGCAAAGGTGGCTAAGGATTTTCCTTTGTTTAAGCTCGACCGACTTGGTGGACAGTCCCGGCGACGGTGGTTCACGATTGTTTTTCTTTTCTCACGACGCGCCACGAGACGTGCAAAGGCTTACCAGTTCGCGAGCGGAAAAAAAGGCAGCGGCCCTCGAGATACAATTTTCCACCCGAAAGTTCCCTCCCGAAAGCCCGAAACGAGCTCGCTAACGCTGACTAATGCACTCGAGTACGAAGTGAACGTGGGGACAGTTTGGAGAGCGTGCCCTGATTGCTTGTTGAATGTGATGAACCGGTTTAAAGTTTTTCAACAGCAATGCAAGGGCGAATGCCACCGCTCGGGGAGGTGGGTAGGGTGTGGCAGGTTGCTCACACGGTGGTGAACATGATTGCAATTTGAGGCAAACCTCGTTTGCGAACTTTTCCGAGTGGAAACTTCGCTCAGGACGAACGACATTCGAAGCGAACGATGTGGATTCAATTAGTTTTGATAGGTATTCGTACGCAGGTATTCTCTAGCACGGTACCGGGGGTGCAGACGACGTGTGCGCGTTCTTCGGGTCCGAAGAACGCGCAGACGAAGTGCGCGGGTTAGCGAAACTCCTCCCCGAAAAAAACTCCTGCAGCGAGAGTGAGCAGCAATATACTGCTTTCCTTTGCAACCGTACAGAAAGCAACGTAAAATCTGAGCTGCACTCCGGATTTTAGGATGTTTACGCACACAATCTTAAAAACGCCTTACATCCCTAGATGCGCAGCTTTGGGTTTTCTCTAGTGGCTTAGCCATGGAGAAATTTTAATTATTTTGGTAGCTGTTATTTCTTGTAGAGCTAACAGACCAATGAAAAACATTTTAAGAAAAGGGCATTTGAAAGCGTTATCGAAAAACATAAGCACTGTCATGAGTTCATTGCAGTAAAATAAAAATAATTGGGCTCATAACATTATGGTTGGAGGACAATACCGAGAGGTTGAGCCCTTCAGACATTCGTGCAACCAATCTTCTCAAATGCCCTTTTTTCATATCACTTTCAGAGGACTTTTTGTATGAGCCCGAAACGGCTGGCCTACATTACTGCAACTACAAGTTGGATCGCCTCAGCTTTTCATGTATATTACTTAGATGATAGTGGGTACAAAAATGAATAAATTTTGAAGTTGATATAGATACACAGATAAAAGTATTCATTAGAATACCAATCAAACAGGTTTTCCGATACAGGAATCGTATGGTCGGTAACTGTAAATCAATATAAATGTGTTTTATTCCTTAGTTCTATTGTTTTCTCGTTAAAGAACGGAATTTATAAGTTTATTACGAATGTTTGTTTTGGTTATCCTACATCGCAAGATAGCGCTATTTTTACCAATTATATCGTTCTGTATGACCTTGCGGCTGATACAAAATTGAGGCATTTTGCTCTAGCGTTAGTCTAGTTTGGTGTGAGCCGTTTCGTACTCACACAAAAAGTCCTCTGAAGGTCATGTCAAAATAGGGCAGACTTGCAACTTGAGACCCACGGGAGTACGAGAGGCCATTCAAAAGTTTGCATACACCGTCAGATAACAACAGCAACCAGCAACTTTAGCGCCAAAAAAGAAACAATTGTAATACTCATTCCTTTCCGGGTCCTCCAACAGTAACAGAAAATCTTGCCTGCAGCGGAAGTGAGAGTTCAGAAAACCCGAACATTTTCTTATCCTGTCGCTCTTCTGGTAGCCAATGGAAAAGACGAAGGTTACCGAAACCGGCCCGAAAGGTTCCGAACAATTTTTTTCACTACCACTGCTTTGATTTGTGTACGTATACGAAACACCGAACTCATTGCGTCCCCCTTTTTCATATAATCATTTTTGTTCTTCCTTCTCTCTCGAAACTGTTTCCGGGGGTGCAGACGACGTGTGCGCGTTCTTCGGGGCCGAAGAACGCGGAGACGACGTGCGCGTGTTAGCAAAACTCCTCCCCGAAAGAAACTCCTACAGCGAGAGTGAGCGGCACTATACTACTTTCCTTTGCAATCGTACAGGAAGCTACGTAAAATCTAAGCTGCACTCCGGATTTCAGGATGCTTACGCACACAATCTTAAAAACGCCTTACATCCCTAGATGCGCAGCTTTGGGTTTTCTTTAGTGGGTTGGCCATGAAGGAATTTTAATTATTTTGGTAGCTATTATCTCTTGTAGAGCCAATAGACCAATGAAAAACATTTTATGAAAAGGGCATTTGAAAGCGTTATCGAAAAACATAAGCGCTGTCATGAGTTCATTGCAATAAAATAAAAATCATTGGGCTTATGACATTATGGTTGCAGGACAATAGATCATGTGGTAACCGAGAGGTTGAGCCCTTCAGACAATCGTGTAACCAATCTTCTCAAATGCCCTGTTTTCATATCACTTTCAGAGGACTTTTTTTGAGCCCGGAACGGCTGACCTACATTACTGGAACTACAGGATGGATCGCCACAGCTTTTCATGTATATTACGTAGGTGGTAGGGAGTACCAAAATGAATAAATTTTGAAGTTGATATAGATACACAGATAAAAGTTTTCCTTAAAATTCCAATCAAACAGGTTTTCTGATACAGGAATCGTATGATAGGTAACTGTTGATCAATATAAATGTGTTTCCCTGTTTCTATTGTTTTTTCGTTAAAGAACGGAATTTAAACGTTTATAAGGAATGTTTGTTTTGGTTATCCTAAATTGCAAGATAGCGCTATTTTTACCAGTTATATGGTTCTGTATGACCTTGCGGCTGATACAAAGTTCAGGCATTTTACTCTAGCGTTGGTCTAGTTTGGTGTGACCCATTTCGTACTCATACGAAAAGTCCTCTGAAGGTCATATCAAAGTAGGGCAGACTTGCAACTTGAGACCCACAGGAGTACGAGAGGCCATTCAATAGTTTGCATACACCGTCAGATTAGAACAGCAATCAGAAAGCTTAGCGCCCAACTAGGGGCTCTAGTATTTGGTGACAAATTAAAAGAAACAATTGTAATACTCATTCCTTTCCGGGTTCTCCAACAGTAACAGAAAATTCTGCCTGCAGCGGAAGTGAGAGTTCAGAAAACCCGAACATTTTCTTATCCTGTCGCTCTTCTGCTAGGCAATGGATAACACGAAGGTTGCCGAAACCGGCCCGAAAGGTTCCGAGCAATTCTTTTCACTACCACTGCTTTGATTTGTGTACGTACACGAAACGCCGAACTCAATGCGTCTCCCTTTTTCATATAATCATTTTTTGTTCTTCCTTCTCTCTCGAAACTGTTTCATCGGCATTTTTCTCAGTACTTCGTGTTTTTTGCATGTGCCGAACATACATCGGAGGAAGATGGAAGAACAAAAATTATCATAGGATAAAGAGAGAAGTAACGATTTCGGCATTTCGTGTACGTACACAAATCAAAGCAGTGGTAGTGAAAAAAATTGCTCGGAACCTTTCGGGCCGGTTTCGGCAACCTTCGTGTTATCCATTGCCTACCAGAAGAGCGACAGGATAAGAAAATGTTCGGGTTTTCGGAGCTCCCATTCCTGCTGCAGGCAGTTTTTTCTGTTACTGTTGGGGGAGCCGGAAAGGAAAGAGTATTACAATTGTTTCTTATGATGTGTCGCTAAATTATGGGTCTCCTAGTGTATCCCTTCCTTAGAAAGTTCCTTAGAAAGATACTGTAGTCGGCCTTTCGTACACCAAGGGGTCTTAATTCGAAGTCCGACTTGGCAGTTGGTACGCGGTGTGTTGGAATCGCTGTGTTATAGCACCGCGGCTATTTTTTCTATATTTTGCTGCTATGAGTATATACGAGCGCCTGTTCTCGTTAGCTCTTTAAAATGTCCTATCTACAAAACGTCTGTTCTAAGGTCTGAAACAGTTTTGGACAAACATAATAAAATGACAAAAAATTTACATTTCTTGAACCCCTACGCAGTGTTGCTTATAATACTCAGAAGGGAGCATTGATCATAGAACCTCGGCTGCGCGAGTCATAATGGAACTGCAGTTGTCCGTCACTGAGAACATCGGTCAGAGGTTACCGGATCAAGCAGCTTCCTTCTAACAACAGTCGAAGCTCAGCGTGCAGCATTGCCAGGCTCGGCTTGAATTTGCTCACTTATGTGTAGCCCATTGGCGAAATGTGCTGTTCAGTGATGAACTCAAGGTATGACATATGTGAGGAAGCTCCGGAATAAGCTATATGACCCAAGATTCGAGCTACCCATCCTTCGGCACAGTTTGTATATCCTGATCTGGGACTGCTTCACGGGTTAGGGTGTAGGACCTTTACCTTTAGCTAAGCGGTTTTGACGAAATTTGATGAGATATGCACGATGCAGCCGTGCAAAGGGATATTCAGATGCTCAAAAATGAGCAATGGATGTCGTGTACAACTTGTGTCCGACATTGTAGTTCTTCATGAGAAAACAGCAACCAAAATGATTAAATTTCCTTCATGGTAAAACAATTAAAGAAAAACCAAAGATGCGCATCTAGGGATGTACGTTACTTGTAAAGTAGTATGCGTAAACATACCAAATTTACCTTGCTTCCTGTACGGTTGCAAAGGAAAGCAGTATATTGCTGCTCGTTCTCGCTGCAAGAGTTTTTTTTCGGATTTTGCCGAAGCTAATCCGCACACTTCGTCTGCGCGTTAGCCGCGCCCGAAGAACGCGCAGACGACGTGTGCACACCCCTTTTCATCGGCATTTTTCTCAGTACTTCGTTCTTTTTGCATGTGCCGAACATACATCGGAGGAAGATGGAAGAACAAAAATTGCCATAGGATAAAGAGAGAAGTAACGATTTCGGCATTTCGTGTACGTACACAAATCAAAGCAGTGGTAGTGAAAAAAATTGCTCGGAACCTTTCGCGCCGGTTTCGGCAACCTTCGTGTTATTCATTGCCTACCAGAAGAGCGACAGGATAAGAAAATGTTCGGGTTTTCGGAGTTCCCATTCCCGCTGCTGCCAGTTTTTTTCTGTTACTGTTGGAGGAGCAGGAAAGGAAAGAGTATTATAATTGTTTCTCATGATATGTCGCTAAATTATGGGTCTCCTAGTATGTCCCTTTCTTAGAAAGTTCGTTAAAAAGATACCGTAGTCGGCCTTTCGTACTCCAAGGGGTCTTAATTCGAAGTGCGACTTTGCAGTTGGCACGTGATCTGTTGGAACCGTTGTGTTATAGCACCGCGGCTATTATTTTGCTGCTATGAGTTTAGAAGAGCGCCTATTTTCGTTAGCTCTTTAAAATGTCCTAGCTACAAAACGTTTGTTCTTAAGACTGCAACAGTTTTAGACAAAAGATTTACATGACATAAAATTTATATTTCTTGAATCCCTACGCAGTGTTGCTTATAATACTCAGAAGACAGCATTGATCATAGAACGGAACCATATTCCTCAGCTGCGCGAGTCATAATGGAACTGCAGTTGTCCGTCACTGAGAACATCGGTCAGAGGTTACCGAATCAAGCAGCTTCCTTCTAGCAACAGTCGAAGCTCAGCGTGCAGCATTGCCAGGCTCGGCTTGAATTTGCTCACTAAGGTGTAGTCCATTAGCGAAATGTGCTGTTCAGTGATGAACTCAAGGTATGACATATGTGAGACAGCTCCGGAACAAGCTATATGACCTACGATTTGAGCTACCCGTCGGCACAGTTTGTATATCATGATCTAGGACTGCTTTACGGGTTAGAGTGTAGGACCTTTACCTTTACCTTTAGCTAAGCGGCTTTGACGAAATTTAATGAAATATGCACTATAAGCCGTGCAATGGGAAATACAGAGGCTCAAAAATGAGAAATGGATGTGGTGTACAACTTGTGTCCGACATTGTAGTTCTTCATGAGAAAACAGCAACCAAAATGATTAAATTTCCTTCATGGTCAAACAATTAAAGAAAAACCAAAGATGCGCATCTAGGGATGTACGTTACTTATAAGGTAGTATGCGTAAATATTCCAAATTTACCTTGCCTCCTGTACGGTTGCAAAGGAAAGCAGTATATTGCTGCTCACTCTCGCTGCAGTAGTTTTTTTCGCATTTTGCCGAAGCTAATCCGCACACCTCGTCTGCGCGTTAGCCGCGCCCGAAGAACGCGCAGACGACGTGTGCACACCCCTGTAGATGTGTTGAACCTGGTTAATGGGAGCGTTTTATTGGGATGTCCGACAGAGAGGGATTAGTTCATCCAACTCTTAAGTTCTTCTGTTTCAGAGATCGTTTCGCTCGTATAAAACATTTGACATTTGATTGTATTTCAATTAAACTCTTCTCACTTGGTCTATCTTAAATTATAAGTTAAGACGTAATTTAAAAAGTAATAGAGCTCGTCAAACAGGATAGTTTGTAATCATATGTAATCGTTTGTAAATAGATAAATTTTCACATGAAATTGTCTAAATATATTAAAACAAAATTGTTGCTTGACTGATACATTTCACAATGCATGAAATTTTTTTTTTAAATCAGATTATTGCCAAACCTAAAAATCGATGAGTTTCCATTAAAAAGAATAATAAAGTTTTTCTAAATCTATTCGAAAAAGGAAATCACACATATCTAGCGATGTCGGTATGAAACGAGTTACAATAAGGATACAAAGGTTGTTCAATATGATATAATGATATAATGCTGCAAGACGTTTTGGTGGCACGTGATGTTGAGAGTTCTAATATATGTGCGCTAAACCCTACCATCTAATATCTTAATCTGAAGTACTCATGGCCAAATCCCGGTGTGTCGTATCCTATAAAATATAAATTTAATAAATTTCGCTTCTCAAAGAACCCCATACCGGGGCTTAGGGCAGCAGTATCGTAGACTTCCGTTTCATTTAATGGCGTATATAAATATTCAACGTGACTCGATCCATCCGTTGGCGACGTTGTTCCCGTCCCGGTATGGTGCAAAAATCTAAAATAATCTTCGAACGAGATCAACCTTCTTCGAGCAGATTCCGAGAGACTAGAATGCACTCCAATCGAATCGTTTTAAGTAGAATTTATTGACATCACCCAACACCTTCCGCCAGCGTCGAGCGGCGCTGTCGTGTTTGGCTCGGTTTGGGTGGCTTACCATCCTCGCCGCAGACACTCCACAAGGAAAACAAACAAACACACACACACACAAACGCGCAGAAGCCCGCCACCATTTATGTCCTAAACGAGCACATCGAGTACAGCGGACTAATATTTTACCATCGATTACCATAATTGTGTACCCGATGCCTGTATGAGTGTACGACGGAAAAAGGATTTCGACTTCAGAAAAAGCAGAGCCTTAGGGAGATAGTGACAGAAGGAAAGGAAGAAAAGAGTGAGAAAGAGAAGAAACCATAAACACACGGGATGCTTTCAAGGGTGAGAAAAGTTCTTTAAACAACAAACGCTCGTCTCGGCGCGTTGCTTTCGGAAGGATGGCTGCTTCCGGTGTCTTCAGATGACTCTCCAGAGTATGCCGCCGATGGCAGAGATGAAAGAAAATAAAGAGACAACTCTCAGCTTCGCTTACCGAGACATCACACGAGCGGCAAAAATCGTATACAATATTCGATCGATCCGAAGGCCAGGCTTTTATCCGATATCATCAAACGCATTTTCTACGTGATGTTTCGGTTTCGCTTCTTATTTTCGAACCTTTGGGGTTGTCCACAAAGTCCGCTGGCGTAAAACCCGGTCGGCCACGGGCCTCCCACACCCGGATGGCTTTATTAAATGCAGCAATAGTGCCTCCACGACCAGATGGAGGCGTTTGGTTTTAACGATGGCTTCCTAATGGGACACATTAAACGGCTCATTATGCTCAGTCCGAGGGCATTCGATAAGGTTGCGTGGCGAGATATTAAATGGTTTCGGCTTAGGGAACGCAGTGGGAGGTTAGGATCTGCCCTTCCGGAACGTCCACTGGCCCCGTTTGCTGGAACTCCCCTGATTTGGCGAACGCTTCATTAAATCTTTCCAGCGAAGATGCAGGGCGAAGCGAAGAAAAAGTAATGCACCCGAAAAACCAATCGGCCACGATTTCATTTTTCCGGTTGTTTCTTTTTTTCTCTCGTTACAGGCCTACGATAGCCGGCAGCTGATGGTGACCGTGTTCGTGTGCCTGTGGGGTGCCCGCCTTTCCGGCTATCTGCTCTATCGGATCGTGAAAATCGGACGCGACAAGCAGTTCGAGGACAATCGGCGCAATGTGATCCGATTCGCCGTCTTCTGGACGTTCCAGGTGAGTGCCTCGGTCGGTGTCTTCGTACCACTAACGAATGTATGTGTGTGTGTGTGTGTGTTTTTTTTTCTCATTTTACTTCATTCTTCACCCCTCCTCGTCTCGCCGAATGGAACGCTCAACCTTCTTGTGCGTCAATGCAAGGACGAAAACTGACAGTACACGACGTTGCAGGAGGGTTTACGAATCAATGAACCGTTTTATGTGACATTCATTGTGTCGATAAGAGACGGGAGCGGTTTTCCCCACCGCCTCGTCCTTCCTTCCTCGCGTCAACCGTGCAATCGGATCCAATTTGTAAATGGTACCGTTAGTCGCTGTTTGCACATTGTACTAAGAAAGCGATAAATGCTGCCCCGACACCCCGTTGGCCGACCCCGAACGGACACGGCCATACTGCCGAAAGTCAAACACACACACACACCACCATCGGCGACTGGCGCTGAAACAGTTGGACAAGTGGAGCGGACGGGCGATTCCTAATGGACAGCAGTTGATGTTCTTTAATAGCATTACGATTGTGGCAGGACAGGGAAGTATCTGCCGAACAGTAGGTACATATTTTAAAGCGTAATGTTGCCTAGTGCCACGTTCGTGTAGCGAAATATGGTCGGCTGGACCGTTTGCACAGTGCGGCCCATCTAACGGCAATCTAATTATCCATAAAATGATCAAATTAATTCTTCGCTTTGACCGTAAAGGCCAACCAAGAGATTCGTCCAGTTCAAAGTGGCGTGTGTTTACGTGTGAGTGAGTGTGTGTTCCCAACTTCCGCTTGCTAACTGGATGGGGTCAATTAATGTTTTCATAAGTTGTCTATGCAAAAGTATGCTAATGAGGTTTGATGTTTGGCTTCCACGGTTCGATAGATCTCCTCGATGCGAGTTGAAATTAATTGAATTTTGCTTTTCGATCGATATTGGTCATGCATATTGGAAGAGTAATAATTTGATTCCAAAACGTTGTCTGAGGAACATTTCATGACCCTTAATATTTAGGGCGTACTGCACTATGTTTTAACTAGAGAAATCATTAAAGGTATCAAAAGCGAGCTGAATCAGTTTGCATTTCGAAGTTAGTCATTAATGGCCTTATCACACTGGTCACCAATGGTGGCATGGAAAAAGCACTGGATTGTCAAACGACCATCGAAAACGAATGACATTGGAATGGCTGGGGGTCCGTTGGTGAATGAGCTTACCCGTATCACCGAGCTGTCATTGTGTGGAGTTTGGTGTATCTGGCATGTTAAGCTTGATTTGAAAGTGATTCATGTTTTTTAGTTTTATTAATAATCAATGATAAGCATAATAAGATTATAAAATTTCGGTATTTTAATCTTAAACTGCCGAAAACCGCATGAACCGAAAGTGAATTATATAAACTTCCACTCCCAGGTGGCCTGCCTTATCACACTACCAAGAGGCACCATTATGTCAAACTGGATGCCAAAACCAAATTTTGACAGTTCGGTGGCTTTGCAAAGCCACCATTGGTGACCAGTGTGATAAGGACATAAAACTGTGAAGAATTCTAATACCACATCTTTATGATTGCCTTGATCTTATGATGAACTGTCAGCAACGCGCATTTATATGAATCTTCAGCGTATAAACCTAGGTTTTGCATTTATATTGACCTAGTTTTACAACAACTCGATGTTGTTAAAATGTAGAATCTAGCAGAATCATACAAACAACATATTTGGAAAATGCAACTTGACAGAGATGTTTGTTCGAACATTAAAAATAAAACGCAATTTTCCGCCATTCATCTTTGATTCAAATGAATGATGAACACGTTTTTTTGACTATGGTTTTCTATGATCTTCGTGTTCTATTTACCCTGCACAACCATTTATAATATATTTAAAAATGTAAACTCGCAAAATTATTGATCAAAACCAGACAGTTTTGTTTCACATAGGAAACATAAAACGGGTACATCCTTTTGATGTTCCTTTCTCGGGGAACGATTTTAGTGATCAAAGACTGGTTTGTTTAGAAAATTGCACCCCTAAATGAACAAATCCATCCCAAAACTTTCACCTGACGGGTAGTCGATATTGAACCGGCAAACACACTCCGTCCTCCCACGGTACCATCTCCTGTTTACCTCTCTTTCTTCCGGACACCTGCCGAGCGATAAATTATTTCGCTCTGGTCGCGATTGTTTCCATTCCCTAATTTAGCTGATTTGTAGTCTCCGGTGTTGGCAACTGTTGTTCGGGCGATCAGACAAACGTACATGCGCTGGGCCATTTCTGAGGCTGAAATATGAACCATCGGCAAAGTATTAAGTTTCATGCAAATGAACCAGAACAACCAAGCAGCAAAACATGATACTCTGAGAAACAGGATTACGGTAGGACGGGACGAGTTGCTTCATCGGAATCTAGTACTTCTCTTGCCGGCGTTTGCGCTGGAATGTTACTGATTGAAAGATAACGAGCTTCCAAGAGGAAGAAAGGTGCGAAAAGCAGCCGGCACACTGTTCGGTCACGCAAACATAACTCCCCGTGCCGCCAGTGGGAGTGAAGGGCTCAAAGTGCCAGTGCATAAATAATGTTCCACCCGCCCCCGAAAGAGCGAGTAATTACCGCTGGAAAATCCAGACCGAACGTGCGTGCATCCCCGGCGCACGTGTTCGATATAGACATAGGCACTACTATGCCTTCACGGACACACCGAGTATGGAAACAGTATGGTAAAAGTCATAACCCAAGCGAAACTTTCCTCCAAATGCACTGCAACCCCTTTTGCGTTTCCCTACCGGATGCAGTTCATGCCGGGCTGTAATTCACCGGGTTTTCACTGCCTAGGCTCGGAACGGGTCGGAAAAACGCGACCAGTCGCTGCTGGTGAGCGGAAAGTCTAATGCATTTTGCGTCGATGGGGATCCCTTATCCCTTGATGTTTTCCATTAGCGGGTACATTAAACTTTAATGAAAATAAATAGCACTGACCCGCATCGATGCCACCCACGGATAAGGGCTTTGATAGATTTCCTTCGGCTTGGAAGAGTTTTAAATGTGGCGTAATTAAACGCGTTCATGGACTTTTGCTGCAAAATTGCATTTTATGGTGCAATCAAATCATGAACAGGTGCATGAGCAAATTGTAATAAAAGCTCGAAATTATTTCGTTTCATACTAATATCGTAGTCCGGCAATTAATTTCAAATGACAAAATAACACTAAAATTTTGCTCAGACAACAACGACAACGAATTTTCACAGGATTTTGGGAGACACGTTGAACTTTTCTCGGGGACTTTTTTGTTTACCATGTTATTGAATATCATTCACAAAATTATCTGAAAAGGATCATATTTTAACATATTATTTTTATTAGTATTATGATTATGATTTTTACTTAACAATACAAAAAGTTGACGTTTTTCCACGCCAAAAATATTCATAGAATCAGCTTACCTGTTCATATTGTTATCCTTGTATTGTAGCTACTGTTGCATATATTACGGCGTATAGAATATTTTATGG
Source organism: Anopheles coustani (assembly GCF_943734705.1). Taxonomy (NCBI): domain Eukaryota; kingdom Metazoa; phylum Arthropoda; class Insecta; order Diptera; family Culicidae; genus Anopheles; species Anopheles coustani. The sequence continues at coordinate 71,100,190 of NC_071289.1, read as the reverse complement.
AAACATGGCAGCTACCTTTTCATACCATGCAATATGTTCAAAAAATCACCTTATAAAAGACCCCAAACTTTGTCGTGCACCCAATTCGCTGGCGGCCTCGTACAACCGAGCAACAAATAAAGTAATTATCTGTGCAACGTTGAGGAGGACTTTTTTCTTCCAATTCCATCAGCTAATCGATCAAAGTGGCACGCAACGGAGAAACTTTTCCTCGATATAATAAAAAAATGCACTTATATCAGGTGTATATGTGTGTGTGTGTGTGTGTATGTGTTTCCACAAGCAGCAGGAAAGAGAGAAAAGAAAATTAACAATAACAGCGCCAGAAAACTTTCACTTCGCTTTCCGATAATGCCTCCCGCACGTGCTAGGAATAATTATGCCCTAATGTCCGTTTGGGGCTAAACACAGTGTCGTTTAAATGCAAAAAGAAACTTTTCCTCCAATCACCGGGGACCGGACTGGGGGGAAGTTTTGCACGCAAGAATCAAAACTTTGCCGACCATGTCAATTCCAACTGTAGCAAGGGAAGAGGGCGGTGAGGAAGACGCAATTCCGCTTGGTTTATGTTGGCGAAGAATGCATAAACAAAAACTGAACCAACGGGAAGTGGCAAGCGATAGGTCCGGCAAGCGGGAATGGTGGCAAAAACCGAAAGCGAAAAACAAAACTCATCCAAATTATTAGATTTTCACATTAAAGCGTAAAGTACCCGGTTTTTGTTGATGCTCCCTTCTTTTTCTTGCCATTTCTGATCGTAACGGCCGCAAAAACAGAATCCTTACTCTAATTAATAATCTCCTCCATCGTGCGTTTGGGTTTCGCTTTCATTTTGTCCATTCGTCACGCCTCCACTGCTGCCTCGTTTCTCATGTCAATGTTTTGTACCTTCCGCTTTCTTTCTCGGCAGGCCGTCTGGGTGTTCGTCGTGTCGCTGCCAGTCATCATCATCAACTCACCGCGGCACTCGTTCCCGAAGGCGCCCAAGACGATGACGACGCTCGATTCGGCCGGCACGGGCATGTTCGTCACGGGTTTGCTAGCGGAAACGTACGCCGACCTGCAGAAGTTCTCCTTCCGCCAGGACCCGATCAACCAGGGCAAGTTCTGCAACGATGGTAAGTGACGAGCAAAAGCCCTCCCCCTACCGCACATACTTTGGCCACCTCCGTTGACTCCGGTGATGAGAAGGATTTAAATTTAATCGTGCACGTGCGCACACACACTCGCTTTCCCATGGCCCAAGATCAGCGCCTTTTTTTTCTTCCTATCACTCCTTCCTTGAAACTCACCTTGAAAAGTTCAAAAGCGGACTCATCCGACCGCCTAAATCGGCCCGGTACCTTCCCCGTATCGTATCCGGCGGATCGGGAGGGACCTTCATTACCGCGCCATCAACTTGGCGACCCGAAAGTCCGGGACCCGGAGAAGATAGTGCACCGAACGAAACACTTACTTCGCCACTCGGGTGTAACCTTCGGTTTAATGTTTCCTCACGGCCTTCATTAGGCGTTCATCGCTTTCCCTTTTTCGCCCGCGGAAGGTCGGTGAGAGTTTAGTAGTCAGCCTGTGCTCGCCCTTTCCGCCTTCCTATTTCGAGCCATTAATCTTCCGTCGTTACCGTAAACTCGACTCCCGCTCCGCGCCAGCTCGAGGGTGGCCGTCATTGGAGACGCGATAGCACCAGCGGTACATGGATGAGACACTGTTTGAGACCGTTTGCGGCATTATGAGCGTGTTATGGCGTTGACAAATTTATGCTCACCATTCACCACCGCTGCTCACAGCTTTCGTGTTGGATAGACGGGGAAGGAAAAAATGCTTAAGACCGAGGAAAATGAGAGCCCCAAACCTAAAACCCGGGGTCATTAGAGATCTTCTGGTGTCGTGCACGTTGCTCACATCGACGAAGCTGTATGATGAGGAGCACTTTTCTTACATTCTTTACGCTTCCTTCCTTAACGCGACGCTGCCCTATCTGCCGGTCGTGAAGGAATGTGAAGACTCGGCTCGGGCCGGAAACCGCTCGCTGGCACGTGACCACCAACGTTGGGACGTTGGTTGTCTACATTTGACTGGATGCGCCCTATGATGTACTTTTCATTGTCCTTAACCCTTCGAAGCACAATAGAAATGTTTGAGTAAATACTAAACTAGTGGATACCTCTTTAGTTTTGTGTCGTAATTTTTGTTTTTATAGTTTCTAAATAGAGAAACATATTAGACATATGTAGTATGCGTTCTTGAGTTTGTGCGAATATTTGTGTTTTATTTTTGGTACGAGAATTCAGAGTTTTTCTTTTAGATTTTTTACATGCTTCCCTTCTTATGGATATTTAGTGAAACGTGTAAAAATATCTTGAATTTCGAGAATATCAATTTATACGATTTACTAAAGTTCTTTTCAATTTTATATAAACTTGTATTCGTATGATTGCTTTGATTGCAACCATGATTGTTTTCTTTGTTTTCATTTTCCTGATTAATTGTACTTATGCATAGTTGATACTTTCGATCTAGGAGTATTTGTTGGTCTACTATATCTTGTCTATTCAACTTGTTTTTTTTTTAATTTTTTTGAACGTTTCTTTTTTCTTAGTTCTTAGTTTCCCATTTTTTTCACTTAGTAGTACTTTTCAACAAAAATAAGCTTACGCAGACAAAAATAATTGTTCTTTGATTATTTCTGGTCGGTGGAATCGAAGTAATTTTTTTTGTTTGAAAACTTATCTTTTCATGTACTTATGAAAAATATAAAATAATATGTTTCTTACGTCGATAAGGAGTCTGTAATTTAATCAAAAACGAAAGTTATTTCGCATGCCGTGTCCATCTCTCAGCCCTCCAAGGGTTAATATACTTTTCACTCAGTTAAGCTTCGGTGACCGACCGGCTCTTTTGCATAGCCTCGAGTGCTTTTGAACTCGCGATAAAGGAACTATCGCCAATTTTTCTTGTCCAATTTTCCCACGAAATAAACCCCGAACAACCTACGCGCACCGCCATTCGAGGCGCGATGGTTAATTGGTTTTTGTGTTCTCTCTTTTGTTTTGTATTTTAATTTTTCATCACATTATTCATCGCTCGCACGAAAGATGGCACCTACCGAAAATGGTTGCTCTTGCCCTGTTCTGACGGAAAGCCGGAGTGTCCGATGTCCTTGGGGAAAGGGGGGTCCCAGGGGTGGGTACTTTATTTTATTATTGAGTCTCGTCCCCGTTCGGAGTGTTTTTTCGCTTCCATTTTGTCTGCCACTCACTTCATTGCCCGCCCAAACGGATGGGCACGAAGAGTGCGGTTACGTGCGTGAATTTTAATACCCACCGAAACCGATGGTTGGTCCCAAACGTTCGGGAGGGAAACAAAACCGCTGATGAGCGCTTGCACTTCCGAAGAAGGAGTAAAAAGAAAAAAAAACCAAACACGAACCCGCTTACGAATGCAGCGCCGCGTGCGTCCCATTACCTCGGTGATGGATAAATGTGACCAATTTGCCAAATGAGATCACTTCTGTCGAACGGGACACCCGACGCCCGCCGATTGGTAACTTTATTGGCCACCACGAAAGGGGTTTTATTTTGCAATTTAACGCGTGATATTTCATGCGAAACCGCGCTGGAACGGATCGGAAGTTGCTGGAAGAGATGCGAGCGGTTATCATGCTCTTGTCTGTGGAGTCATAAAGTGGTTGAAGTATCCCCATCAAAGGGTATTGAGTGGGGAATTTTATTTGTTTTCTTTTATTTCCATATGGTTATGAAAAGACATACTTTTTATATTGAGACGTAATTCCACAATCTGGGAAATAAGCTTTCGGTGGGAAATAAGCTACTCATGATTTTGTAGACACCATGATTTCAGCTCTCATACAGCCCCTTATACCATCATCCATTATCCGAAAGATCATACCCCTTAATCGGGGGGTGAATTTGCATCAGCTTACTTTCCGCTGCCATTCGTCAAACCAGTCTGCAGCAAGGCTTACATGCTCAGCAGAGCTGCTGGGAAATTGTTTGCGAACTACATAATAGGATGCGCCACATTGGACTTGCTCAAAGTAATACCTCGGTCTGGTTCGGCAGAAGCATACACCCACCTGTGCGTCTAGAAGGTGAACGCATAAATCCCTGGGTTTATCTTCCTTCTTTTCTTCTAAGAGCCGGCCGTTGGAGGCACCGGAATGCGGGCGTTCTCGGAACAACAAACCCATCTCTCGGTCGCTGCCCGAAAACTTCCAGCCCAAGCGGATCAGCCTCGCCGGGGACAGTCGCCGATGGGTAGCGTTGGGTGGGTGGGTGGGTGGTGGACCCCACGCAAACATCGTTCCGAAAATATTAGAACCGTAATACGTCAATGCTAAATTTACGTACGAATCGTACGTCGATTTTTCTTTTTTTTACCTTATGCGTACCCGTGAAGATACCGCTTTCTGAGGTTTTTCCAAACCCTTTTCCCCGCCCTACCGTCCGCCCCGCTCAACTTCCTCCGGTGGATCAATATTTACCATTCGCTAGCATCTCTCGCATACTAATCGGATTACCGAAACCGGAATGGGCGGTGACGAAGGTGGAGAGAGGGGGAAGAGTTTTCCATCCTCCCCCCCCCTCCCTCTCCGGTTGGTCGGAAGTGAGCGAGGTTTTCTCGAAATGATTCGTCTGCTCAGGCTGTATCAGCTGGGTTTTCTTACCGGTTCGGCTTTTGTTTCTCTCATCCGGTGATTTTGATGCCTTGAAATGTTGTCACTGCACGAACGAACGAAGTACACAATTTGGAGTCGAGAAAAATGTATATATAAACAACACATTTTTCCCAACCGAAAATGTTCAGGACAAAATGTAAATACGAGCTCGCAGTTTGTTGATCAAATTTAGATATATAATAAATGATCTTCCTGCTAGAATAACGTTTGACGTATGGAATTCCCATCGAAATGGAAAAGGAAGTTTATTCGAGTTGAAAATTGAACCTAAACTTGATTATTGATATGAAATTTGAATATTTCTTCGGCTTCATGCTATTTCTAGCGTATAGGAACAGGATGACAGCTATCGATAGATTATGAAGAAGATGGCGGGGTAGAGTATTTTCCAACACGCTTATCCCATTTTCAAAACGGAAACATCCGAGACCATCTCACCGAGATTGTGTTTCCCGAGCGCGATAAATCAACAAATCAATCCTCATCAAAGCTTATCATGGATGGATGGAAAGTGTCGCTTACCGAAGGGAGCGAGCAACGTTGACACTCAATGTACCGTAATGATAGTGAGTGAACCCCACCACATTCATTCACCATATGAATCGACAAACTACCATTCCTGCCACTAACCCATTAGCGGGAGAAACTTCAAACCCCAAAGCCGCACACCTCAAAGGGTTGACACTAACGAGCGGTGCAGATTTTAAACGATTATGCTGTCAGTCAGGGTCAAGAGAAAATCTTCCGATTCGTGCGCCCGAGACTCGGTGTCGTTTAGCGTCGATGGGAAGATACCCGATGGGATTGGCACCGATCACCCATCGAGAGGGTGGGATTTGTAAGCGAATAATTGGTCCGACGCTGTGCGCGTTATCTTGATGACCTTCTCGTGGGAAATACTCTCACATTACGCAAGCAACGCTTTAACGGCACAGTTTAATTTCTTTCATAGAGTAGAAGTGGCGCAGCTTTAAAGATTAAAAGAACAATTCAATGGCATGTGAATATGATGGATATATGCGAACACAGAAAATAAATTCTAGTTTCTTTTTTTCTGCTTCCATATCACGCAACTAATGGAAAAATTATGTACTTTAAATGAATTTAAATTTTCTCACCAAGCAACCTTCTTACTAAAAGCTTCGGTTCGGTTATGTTGCTTATTAGCTCATACCCTTTCTTGGAAGAGGAAATAGTTTATTTCCTGAGGCTAATGGATTTATTTGGAACTGAAATAGAAAACAGACGGAAATGGAATGTCATACGGAAAACCTTGGCGCCTACGACTGCATTCTTATTACGATAATGGCAACAATGTTGCATGTCTCTGTGTGGTTATAGTGGAATCAAACCTCTTTTGTCGGACGAGGGTAAATAAATGCTGAATGAAATGACTTCTACTCGGTGTCACAATAGAGTATGAAACTTAAATATGATACTAAGTTTAAAAGAATGTAATGTCGAGACTGGCAGATTGTCATATTATCACGTTCAAATTTTGCTAGAGATATTCTTTTAGCTATCATAAAATGAATGTTTTAAGATTAGGATAGACGACAAAGAGTTTTTCATCGCCACTAACATTATTAGCGATTCCATCTTGCACACAGCATTTACATCCGATACGACAACGGAAATAATGTGTTACACATGGAAATGGAAAATTTGCAACAACGACCGTACCCCCGACGGACGTGAAAATGGGAAACCTATTCCGTATGTCATGCCAATCGATCAGGCCACGAAAGCCGATAAATGGGAGAAAATTGCCACCCGGCCAGCGTTCTATGATCTCGTCCAAAAAACAACCGGGCACACCTGGCCAGCGCGCTATGTTGTCCTCGTCCGTTCGCCTAATCGGATCACGTCCTTCCGTTGTTGGCCTTGCCCGGAATCGCCAATTGCAGAGCCCATTTGAGGTGCTTATTGAGGCACGAAATTTCGTCCGGATGAATGTCCGGCACGGTGGCATCGTGCCAAGTTGTGTGGTTTATGCTGTGTGCAGCTCGCCTATTCCACGGAAAGATGGACCCGGTTCCTATCCTCTTTTGGCATTCTTTATTATTTTGTGTTCGTTTTTGTTTTCATCCATTTTCGTTGATTCCCGGAGGTTGAAGAAGGTTGAAACCATTGCAAGTTCCCTTTTTTTCCATCGTCTCCCGGAGTTCCGACGACAATGACCGACGGCGAGTGATAAATGGTTCGTTGGAGGCGGAAGCTTGGGTGGCTGGAGGAGGCTGGCAGTCTGTTTACTTTTGCCATTTGTGTCCAACGCAAACACCATCATTCAGGCCACGGCTGATGGCCATTAGATTGCAAGCGATCAAATTCCCTCCCAGCATGTTTTGATGCTTTTCAAAATGTACACATAAACTCCTTCTTCCAAGCGCCGTCCGTTCCACGTGTAGATACAAAAAGCTAGTGTGTTTCCTCCCGAAATATCGTTGCGTTGGCTTTTGTACACGTTCCCACTCCGGGGTCCGGGGGAAGGAAGTTTGCTGTAAAATTTGTCTCTGTCGAGCAGCCAAATATTGATAGTTGTCAAATGTACCTAGTTGGAGATTTTTATCCGTACGCGTGTTTGATTTACGAGTCCAGTGCCAGAAGGACTCCGAACAACACACTCGAAAAGGAGGAAGGAGAAAGATTGACGATATATTTGCTGCTCTCGTTGCTTTAGGGGTACCATTTTCCGGGGATTCTCTTCCAGCGCTCGACGATGTTGTGGCACCGTGCACCGTAGATGGAAATAAATCGTTTAAATGCACCGAGCATCCCAAGTGGCCGGCTACCACCATGTCGTATGCCAGCTGCATAGCGTTGCAAATGTTCTTCTGCCTCTGTTTTCGAGCATGGTGGAAAGATACAACATGGATGCATGGTACGTTTGTAGCATCCATTGCATTCCATTGTATCGTCTTATTGGATGAAGAGGAGATCTGAGTCTTACCTAGGGTTTCGTTAAAGATTTCTTAATAGACATTCTTCAAGAAAATATTTTGTTTACATTGTTTTACGCTTAAGAATGCAATCAAAAGTGGTATATATGTGTGCCAAGATGTATGTACCTTTTCGGGGTTCGCTTTTTATTTTTATAATGCGATCGGTGAATATAAGGAGTTTTGTTAAGCGTGGAAGCTTAATACATGTTCTCTAAATTGATCTGCAACTTATTTTCCATAAAACAAGTGATATCAATATTAGATGTAGATATTGATGTAAATGATGGATCACTTATTCATAAAAAGCAGCAACAACCCATAATGAGGGAACGTGCCACTACTAAATGGTAGTATTTAGCTCAATTTGATAGGTATGCTGTACAGTTTGATTGCCATCTCCGTTTACCTTCCCCAATGCGCTGACGTAATTAAGATCCCACGCTCTCGATTACATATCGTGTATCAAATTTGTGGCCATGCGTCATACGACACCGGTGAAAGCCATTTTATTATTGCACACACCGATGCCGTGAGGGGAGCAATCATTAGCTCGAGTAAACACACGTAAATGCTTTCATGAGCAGAGCTAGACCACAACCGAGAGCCGATGCCGCACCGTCACTATCCCACCGCTCGCCCCCCGTCCTCCGGATGAAGCTCGATGCCGTGTGCATAATTATTTCATTAATCATGTACCCCAATTGGCCTCCTTCGTCAGCTGTGCCATGTGACCGTGATAGGACGTGGAACGAGAGAAAGAAAGAGTGAGTGAGAGGGCGAATGGAGCGTATCAAACGTATCATCCGATACCAAATGGCGATAATCCAACTAAATTGGCACTTTCCCGTTGCCACTTGTGTGTCTGCACGTGTATACCGGTGTTTTGCCGTGTCGGTTGGGTTCGATGGTGTTCTCCCACCCAACGGTTCCACTTATGGAACGTTGGGTGCACGTGCTGCCTGCACGATAGTTCGACGGCAGTAGTGAAACCAATCACGGGACGCTGGTACAGAGCGGATGGCATGGAAAGACGGAATGGTGTAGCTAATACTAGGAGTGACATAGGGAATGAGCGACTACATCCGCTTGTGGGTAAACCAATTCCTCCAACAACCGGGCGTTTCCACCGAGTCGATGGGGTACTGGGCGCCTCCACCTGGTCCATCAGGTACTGGGCGCCTCCATCGGTTCCATCAGCTACTGGGCGCCTCCATCGGTTCCATCAGGTACTGGGCGCCTCCATCGGTTCCATCAGCTACTGGGCGCCTCCACCAGAATCACGACCTACTGGGCGTCTCCATTAGTAACCACAAATCCGACTGGAACGAGTAGTATTGCTACGACTTGCACGCAACACGGCGAGTTCTGGTCGTCAAGGTAGAGTCGTGGTTGTCAATCGGCTGCGTACGATTTTAACGCTAACGGTGAAAGACCAATGTCATCATCCCTAAACCGTACGAGGGTAATCCCGGGAGGCTCGAACGGGATCATCCAACGCATTCTCCATATCCCGATGAAAATACATGATGTCAAGTGTCACGAACCGATGCGCTGACTTCTCGCAACCGACAATTTCGTCGCGTGTGTCATGGTCGATCTGCATCGAATAAATCATTCACTTGCAGAAGGGGTTCCGGGTTCGGGCTTACAACGATGGTGCGGTTGGTTTCCTGTCGACGAACAATCCACACTAACCGGACGAGGGTCAGCCTGGGGGGGAGGGATTGGGTGCGGTTTTTGCGGTGCGAACAATGTCGCCACCAATTCGACCCCGGGGAGACTACAATGTTCGCAAACGAAAGGCCTACGCTGTTCCGACCTCGTTGAGGTCGACAAAAGTTCGGTCGACTCAAATATCGGCAGCTTCCTTTTGCGACCACTCGTTCACTGGGTGAAAGAAATCTGTCAAGGGCAAGGAAAAATGGCCGGCCGGACCGGCTGAAGGCCATAGACACAAAAAGACGATAGCACAACCACAAATCGAACCACACTCGAGAATGGGTAAGAAAAACAAAACAGTCTTGCTCGTCAAGGTTGGAACGGAAACGAGCTTTCCATTGTGTCGGAGAATTGTAGATTGTTGGCTTCGGGCGGTCCCCGAAGCCCCCTAAATCTGGCCGCTACTGGTTCATGCATTCTCGAACGAGGCCAAGAACTTGAACCTCCGAATGATGGTACGAAAATAAATCAAAATTCAATCTCCTTTTTCACAGCAGGCCGAACTCGCAATGGCGAGAAGGCTGGGCGCAGGGAAAACATCCCTCGGCAGGATGGAGTTTGGTTAGCTACGGATGAATTATTTTCTCGTCCGAGGTGCCGATGGATGGTTCGTATCGATTGACGGAAATAGGAGGGGGATGAGCATTGAAATATTTGGATAAAGACATGGCGAAAATGTTTGAATCGGGCACAAATTGAAAATGACTGCAGATCTTCACAAGGATCTTCTTATGCAGCTGGAAATTCATTTGGTTAAATGACTGGTTTTCTTATATTACCTTTGAAAGAGAATATTCCTCAACGGAAGCATGACGTTCTTCAGTGTTTCTATGAGCAGGGGCTGTAATACAAAAAAGCATATAATCAACATAGTTTATTTAAATCTAATTTGACCCTTTTGGAAGGATGAAAAATTGGTTAATTTACATCTCTTCTCACTGGTTGCCTTTTTAATAACAAATGCATTCATCCCTTCCAACGAGAAAGTAATTACTTGACAGTAGCGAGCATTCTGCAACAAATCGCATTCGTTTTTGTATAAAAGCTTCGCACGAACGAACCGCTCACTCCAAAGTGATTTTTAATTATTTTGCAAGTGCCTAATTTTCCACTCCACGGCCCAACCTTTGCACGCTTCGGCAACCTTTTGCTAGCGGGTTTCTGCACTTTACGTCTTGGTTACCGACCGATCCCGTGCCCGTTTCCTCCGCCTTTCTTCGTAATTTCGTCGAGTCGAGCATAATTTAATGAAAGTTGCGGACAGTGAGCAGATCCCCCAGTGGAAGCTGGAAGACGCACGCTGTTTGCGTGCGCTTGGAGACGTCTGGAGATTCCCCGGCGTACCCGACATTCTTCCGCTTTTCGTTCATTCCCACGCTTCCACCACGGGGTACCAGAAGGGTTACATGGCAAAGGATAGAAGTCACGCAAACAGATTATGAGTCCGAACCGTAAAAGGAAACGAATGCTGAAAGCAGAAATTGCACGAAATGATCTGCTCGGTGAGCATAATAACAATCCACCGCAGTGCCCACATCCGGCCGGGGTTTTGCATCTGGGAGAAGGAAAAAGGGTTTTCCCGTGGGGACAGAACCACACACGACCTACCCCCGCCGGAGCGTCGCGAGTGCGAGAAACTCGGGCTCGACACGTGGAACCTTTCTGATCCGTCCCAGGATGTCTGAACGGCACAATTCATCCACGACACACACACACAAACAAACTCAGTAACAACCGGTGGGAAAAAGTGTCACACCCGAATCGGCCGGCCGGGAAACGGCAGGCTGGCTGCGTGTCACTGACACGGGAAAATTTTATACTCTACCAAAAGGATTCTCCCTATTCGCTGGCTGGGAATGTGGGAAAATTGTAGGAAAATACACAGTGTGGTATCCCGATAGGATCCGAGCGGGGACGGCAGAGTTGTGTAATGATATCATTATGAGCCCGGCGCACGGTGCACTCGAGCATTATTCCACTTGTGGGAAACGTTTCGTCGTTGTGCTGTAGATGCGTCACCTCCAGATGGTTGGTAGGTTGATTTCGAGACCCTTTTTCGTGCCACTCCAGGCTTGTGGAAGGATTGGGCGCAACGGATCGTCAATTGAAACCGGGAAATTTGATGCCCAGTCCGTAAAGGCGCAACGATGTTTTGAAATAACACACGGTTTCAATGTTTTTAAATAATTAAGCATTGAAAACATTGCGCATTTGAATGTGAATGAAGGTATATTTTTTCTGCTTGATTAATAAAAAATGTTCCTACGTTGGACTCACAAAATAGGAAGAATTCACAGGAGCTTATTAACCCATTCACAGTTTCGGGCAAGCGGATGGAATTTGTACTGCAGTTTTTTGTCGCACGTTTTGTTTCTACTTTCGTTGCGCGTCGTTTATTTCGAGTCTACCTGCTTAGTAAACACGTTCTAACATGTTTGTTAACTTTTGGTCATAAAATGAACACTAATCGATGCAATTGAACCAAATTTTCGCTTATTTTCGGGAAATTATTGCTAATAACTATAACAAATAACACACAAGCAAACTGACCATTATTTAATCAATAAAATCCCAACAAAACTAGGAAAATTTAATTTTTTCTTCGGTTCTAGACCAAAAACTACACAAAAATGTAAAAAACAGTGTGACAATTTTTTTAGCCAAATTCTCAACATGGCAGGACTGTGGAGGGGTTAAATATGAATGTAAAAATTCAACTAATACAAACACATTGTGTCATCATTATTATGTTTTGGAAGAAAATAATTGTTTGAGAGTTTGTCTTTCATTTTGTGAGATAGATTAGTATTTTCCTTGCAGAGACTCGAAATATTAAATGCTTTGCTAGACAAGGTTGTTTTTTTCAAACGCATTAAAAAAAAACAGTGGTAAAATTTTTCCACAAGTGTGACAATCTTTCCCGATTTTTGTTTTACTCTCCTCAAATCTTGGCTTTAATTTTGTCTCGTTTTCATAATCCTAATATGCTGATAGAATAACAGGTGATTTCAGTAAAATAAGATGAAAACTCACTCGTTAAATAAACAAATGTAAATTTTGGTACGAGCATCCTAATTTATGGTTGGGTATTAATTTTATTTTATATTTTTTTAAATGCCTTTTTCATAAAAGGAATAAAATCTGTCTTTTGAATGTCATTTCAACTATTAAGAATATGCTATGAATTAGCTTCATACTTTAAAAAATTGTCACTCATCCACTCAGATAATTAAGTGCTGGAGCTCTACATGGTCAAAAAAGGAACAAACAGTCAAGATTATGGTCATAATTCCTTGCAATAAACGAAAAGGCGGTGAAGCATCATCATAAAAGGACTCTTGAGTTTTATTTTTGATGAAAATTTAACAAAGTTGAATTGCGCGTCTCCCTCCCGAGGTAACGAACGGAGCCGAAACCGAAAAGTCTCTCGAGACGAACACTTGACGCGTGAGATGATTATTAAATTGGACGCCACTTTCTCGCCTATGCCCTTGGGTTATGTTTTTCGAACCTTTTTCCTGCCTTTTTGTTCATTCGCTTCGGCGTCGGAAATCATCTGGCAGAACCGTTCGATGGAAGTTTATGTGACTGTAATCGAATGACCGGTGATTTAAATTTTGTTACTCACACCAATCAACGCCGATGAGCTGTTTAAAGTTGACCCTTTAGTGGCTGGAATTGCTTGAATTGGCTTGAATTTCTCATGAATTTCTTCTCCCGCTGCCCGGCATCGAGGTGGCCCTTTTTTCTCGTTCTTGCCAGTTTTTGCCTTGCGGTTTTTCCTTGCTGTTGCCTTTAGGGTGTAACCTTATCTTCTATCCTCCTTTCTCTCATTTTCTCCACAGGCCTTTGGCGTATGTCGCGCCATCCGAACTACTTCGGCGAGATCGTTATCTGGTGGGGCATCTTCGTTATCTCGCTGAACGTCATCGAGGGCATCGAATGGGTCGCTATCCTGTCGCCGATCTTCACGACCCTCATCATCCTCTTCCTGTCCGGCATTCCGGTTCGGGAGCGATCGGCGGACGAGAAGTACCGGGAGTAAGTTTTTCAGAGGCGAAGTTTGAAAACCCATCATATAAAACCGCACACACGCCAGTCGAAACCCGATGAACCGACACTGTAGAGACAAAAACCCACACATAGGAACTAATCGGAAATGGGGAGAAACTAGGCGGTTTTGATAAGCGGCGGATGGGGTTCGATCCCGGCCGGGTACAAGGAAACGTGCCGGCATAAATATCATGTCGGCGTCCGGACGGAACGAAAGGGAAAATGGATGGCCTTTGGCGCCCTGCTGTCTGAGGATTTAATTTAACCTTCATTTCCCGGGGGCGGGCGCTTTCCCGGGCGGCACAGTAATAGGCAACGTTAGGGCGGCCTTGGATCCGATGACAGATTGACAATGACGGGCGATTTATGTTTTTCCTGTCACAAACTTTAACCCTCGCGAAGAGGTTTTTTTTTGTTACATCAGCGCAGAGAAGGATTCGTTAGATTAAGCGACCGTTAAGTGGCACGACACGGACCAAACATAGAAAACTTAAGCACGCAATGTTCTTGGTAATATAACATGGACGATAGGATTTTATTTATTTTGACTAATGCAAAATGACACGATGCCACCAAGTCTGTGAGCTTCAAGTAGCATCGCATAAACTCGACATAGTTGATTAATTTTGCAAAAACATGGACGTAGTTTTTAACGAAATATTTTTTTTGGAAACCTCCTTCTGTCGTGCTGAACTTTGGTTCTCACATCGACCTTCATTCGAACCTGTTCACTCCGGCTAAAGAAAGCAGATAAAATAATCCAATTATCGAAATCAAAAATGGGTTGTTTTCAAGTAATAGGGTCGTTTTCCCAGCTCCATTCAAAGGAACATTCCTTCTGTGCACTGCCAAACCGACTGTTTTGGTGCTAAAATGCTTCCAGAAAGAACCAAACAGCTTCTACGGGACGTAAACAAGCGGCGAAAAGCGCGAAAAGGTAAGGTACAATGTTAATGGTTGAAGCCCACTTTTCGATACGAAGAAGAACACCAGTTTTTGGATATTTCCCAATAAGCAGGAAAGGATAAAAACAGAGAAAGAGAGCGAGAGAGTGAAAGTTCTCGTTCGCGTGCGTAGCGCCAATCGAACGTTAACTGCTTTTTTCATGCTCCTTTGATGCTTTTCATGCTGCAGCCTGGTCACGCTAATCATACACACACACACGCGCGTACAAGCACACAAAGCGCCCAGGTTTTCGGTCACGTGGGAAACAACGAACGGAACGGGTCGTTAGACGAAATGGAAAACAATCGTACCGGGGGTTGTGAACTAAATGAACGGTTTAAGATTGACCCGATTAGCGTTGTTAATTAAATGTGACCGTTTGCTAGACCGCCGACGTCATGTAGAATAGAAAATGGCGCGAAGAAAAACACGGTTTGATTTATTGAATGTTTGTTTTCGTTCTGCTCCTGCCAGCGACTTGGAGTACCGGAAGTACAAGGCGTGCACGTCCCCGCTCATTCCGATCCCGCCCGCCATCTACGCCGAGGTGCCGCGGGCTCTCAAGTTCATCCTGTGCTGCGAGTTCCCGCTGTACGACTCGCTGGACAAGCGCCGCAAGGAGGATGGCCCGTTCGCGATGACGACCTCCATCTCGGTGGCACACTCGCACTCGACCCACACCTAGCAATCGGGTGGGATGGCCGCATCCGGCCACTACTACCACACGTACGTCGGGACGGGCGGGGTCGGCGGAGGAGGAGGAGCAGGAGGACCGGGAGGTGCTGTGATGGTGACCTCGGGAGCCTCGGGAGGCGCCACGTCCAAGGATCGCAACTCGATCGGACGCGTCGCCAGCTACTCCTCGAGTCAGAAGAGTGCCGGTAGTGTGGGGGGCGGTGTGGGGGTTGGTGCCTCCGGTGGTTGCAAGGAAAAGTCCTCGCAGCAGCAACAACAACAGCAGCAACAGTACTACTACCACCGTACCGCCAGCAGTAATAGCGACTGCGAGGACTCGATCGTGCCGGAGCGGATCACGTGCATCTCCGGGGCGGCACATCCGGCGCAGCAGCACCAGCAGCATCACCACTTCCACCACCACCATCACCACACGCACCAGCAGCAGCACTATCAGCAGTATCACCATCTGCCGCAGCAGCACCTGGAGAACCTGATCGGCGACGCCGGAACCGGTTTCGTGTCCGGCTCGGCCCAGATAACGACCATCTTGTGATCGTCCCGCAGCGGGGAGGAAGTCGCTTGCAGCCCGCACGGGACCGTCGAGGCCACTTCTGCCGCTTCCGAGGCTGCCTTGTTGTAGAACGGGACGCTTCCGCTCTCGTTCGGAATGTACATACTTTTTGGTGGAGTTTTTCGCCCCGCAGGTGCTGTGGCGAATCGCTTGGTTGGTAACGAAGGCAACTTCATCGGACAATCGGTTCAACAAGAGTACGTGCCGAGGATAAAAGTGGCAAATGGTTTTAATTTTTCCTTTTTTCCTGACTGTAAGATACAACTTTTGTTTTGGTTCGTTGAATCGACGCTCGTCTTGGTTACCACATGTTACGGTTTCTACTTATGACTATGAGTTAATGTTTCTTCATTTGAATTGACGCTGATTACAGTTAGCTTAGTCTTTATTTTTCCTGTGTTTATTTAAAATTATTTTCTTTATTTGAATTAAAAATCCCTATCGAAGCACTCGAAACGAATGTTAAAAATCGCTTCTGAAGTGCATTTCATTTTATTGGTTGACCTAATTTATTACATTTTAATGTTTGAATTAGTTGGTAAGAATTATTTGAAATAAAGCCGTTTTAAATAAAACTACTTTTCCCGTTTTCGAGCGTGCTCTTGTCGAATAGGAAATGAACGTTTGTGTTGCTCACTGGACACACGCTGGTTAAGTATTGCATTAAGTAGTTTTACATTAGAAAAAAAAAACCGAGTGGCCAACAGCACGTTGCTGTACAGAAATGTTGGCAAGTAATGTTAGTTGAAAATTCAAAATTCCAACTTTTCCAGTTCCTGTTCAGCGCATAATCGGTTCCATCTAGCCGTTTGAGTCGTAGCGTGCAAAACCTGTTTCAATCTTGCTTGCTATTTATAAGTCTAGATTAAGATTTAGTACACAATTATATATAAACATACACACTACATGTTTCAAACGGAAAGCAATTTGCTTCGTTAACAAAGCAAAGCCAATCGTATATATCTTATTTTGCGAAAGAAATCCGGCAAGATTTCTACAAAATTAAATATTTGATAAAACAGAGACACGTGGGCAGGAGGACTTCCAATGCGTAAAAGACAACAACAAGCAATCAACACGGCGTCGGTGTGGCATTCTCAACACCGTACTTCCGTTTCCGCACAAGTGCTTCACTTCCGTGGACCGAACTATTGTTCCTCTGCGCTGGAAGGTTGGTTTTTCGCAGTTAATGCAAACCCATTACTGCCATTCCGACAGTTCGTTTGAAATCAGCCACAGAACACTCATTCGAAAATCAGCAAACCCCTTCCGTGTACTGATCATGTGTTATTGTTGTTTTGTTTTTTGTATATTACAACATGATTCAGTACTGCAAGCGACCTCACAATTATCGCTTATTCTTCCAATTCCATCTACCCTTTTTTCTCCGGCTTTGGTTTGAAATGCTGCTCGTTAGCCGAAACGAAACGCAACAACAAGCAGTCGAAAGCACCAAAGTTTAGAAATCCTTTTCCGAAATTGCAATCAAAATCGTGGCACGAAAACGAGTGTTCCGCGGGTCAGGACATGCTTCGGTACATTCGAGTTGGCCGCTTGAAAGAGAAATTGAAAACATCAACATAAATCAACCCTAAACGGAATTAGTGTAAATGGAAAATAATACCGCTCAGAACAACACAGAAAGTGCTTAGCGAATCAAAGTGAGATTTTGAAAATAAACAAACATATTAAAACCATTTAAATATATCTGAACCACTATCCAATGTCAGATGTTGAAGGTACCGTTAAAATAAAACTGAACACATAAGGAAGTATACATCCAACAGGGCAAGGAAGTGGAAAAGAGAGAACGAGAATTTGCAAAAACAAAATTGAGCTCGTAGCATTAGGCATTAATCACACACTTTACCGTTAATACCAAATTGAAACACAGAGAAAGAGAAAAACCAGAAAAATTATAAAGTAGTTGAAAAGTGCTACATTTTTCACCGCTCGGGACGACAATTCTCTATTTAACCCATATCTATTTAATCCTTCGAACCCGATTTTTAGAAACATGTTTAACCAAAATCGAGCATTCCACGTTCCACCGGATTGAGGAAGTGAGCAGTGTTATTTATCTAACTCTTTTTCTACTACTGTCAACTTTTATCTATCCTATCCAACACATTTCCTCAACTATTTTACTCAACCGCTACACTAACCAAATGTACTACTTCGATCCGATATCAAGCCGGGAGTAAATGACCAGCAGGTAGATAAGATTGGTATAGACAAATACGATCGAAAAACAAGTAAATTATATAACAAACAAAATCACACAGAAAAACACCCTTTTACCATGTAATCCTTATCGAATTTTGGTGGTGTTCAGAAAATAATACAAAAGTAACACTCGTAGTGATTATCAAGAGACTAGTGGCTCGCCTGTAGTGAGAGTCGTTTCGTACTCTCTTTCGCACTTTTACCCTATCAAAACCGATTGTGTAATGGCATGAAAGGAATAAAAAAAAATCAAGAATATAACAATTTACCACCTGTTCGACCTTATAATCTTTGCTCAACCTTCCCGTTCAATGTCTTTGTAAGGAGTTTTAATTTTACATCGCACAAAACACCCGGGTAGCTCGCGTAAAAAGTTAATAGAAATCAGAACAAAAGGTATACATTCACGAAGGACCTCCGCTATTCATCAATACGAAAATGTCAATTTTTATCCCACTTATCAGAAGAATAGTAAAGCAAATGTTTAACGTCGAACGAATACCAAAAAAACCGTAAAACCACTCTCAGCATATAACCGCGAAGCACAAACATCCCACCCATTAGTCTATGAATACGAAATTTATTCGTGAAGAAATGAAGCAAAAAAAACACGGTAAAGTAGCGACCAGCAAACAAGAAAAGAAGAAACACGAACACATTCATCATGAGGTTTCGAGCGATTCGAAAACGTCTCAACCATTTAACCGCAGTTCAAACGGATCAAACTCAACAACAACAAAACAAAAGTATTAAACTCGAGACAAAACAAGTTAACCAAGTTTACTAAAACTTTAAACAGTGTGTTAAGCTAGCTACAAGCCTGACCGTTCTCGTGCAAAGTAGGTAGAAATGTAGCATCTCTGGAATGTTGAATGTTATGAAGAAATTTGTGCGGGAAAAGCGATACAATCGTACAGTTTGATAGCGTAATGGTGGTTGAAAAGAAAGGATATAATTTTATCGAAGGATTGTAGCTGTCTGCAACGGAGGGAAAGAATCCAAGCGAAGTATGGGAACGTGGTGAATACAGAAGTTGATTATTGTTCAAAGAATCTACAGTGATGGAAAGTTTTACCCTTCCAACGTTCAATGGAAAAGAACGGTATAGGAAATGCTAAACAATAGGACAAACTTACTGCAGAATGGTTGGATTTAATCGATAAAATATTGAATCGTAGACAAGATCAACAAGAAAAATAATTTATAGTATCTAAGTGAGAGCATATATACAAAATAGGAGGTACGATATATTTTTAGCAAATACAGATAGGGGAAACAAGCAGCCTGTACTAATCTAATGAAATGGCTGCCGCTTAATTTAACTCTACGGAAAACATGCACATCCAAAACGAACAACAAATAGAAAACTGTAACGCGAGAGTGGAGTGTTATGGCAAGGTGAATGGTGGAAAAATAAACATTAAAAAAAGGTAAGGAAGTGAACTCATTTAAGCAAAATACTAATCAGAGAAACGACACGCAGAACAGAACAAAGATTCCAGAATAATTAAAAATTAGTGCGCAACAAAATGCATGAAAAACAAAACATTAAAAGACTTACTACTTATTAGTATAGTGTTGCAATATTATAATTATAAAAACCAAACGATTATTGAATCTTTCAAAAAGAAATATGAACGCTAGCACTAGCAGGAGCAAAGAATTATGTACCTATCCGTGCGTAGAGCACGGAACCAAAACGTAATAAAAGGTGCGCGAACAGAAAATATAAGGAAAGTATAACCTACGGCCACTGGTATCAGGACCAGCCGAAAGTAAACTATTGCTGAACGAAGAGGACAATGTGGTGTCGTCATTTTGTTTCAAGATCATCCGAAAGCGACATATTTTCCTATAGCTAGCGGGTTGTCATCATGCTCATTCTAACTTTCTCTTCCGACTTGTGGTGAATACGGAAAATTCGCCCATTTTTATTGGAGCGATTTGAGTGTATGTGTAAAAAAATCTTATCAAAAAGTAATTCGTGTACGCGTTGAAACCGTTATTCAAGGCTCGTCGCCTTCCTTAGTACGAGATTAATGTCCATGAGAGGAAAGTTCTGGAGCAGCTTGACGTTGTTCGCGAAGTCGTTTTCGAGAATCTGATCTCGAAGTAGGCTGTTAAAGAAGAAACATCGAATCGTTGAGATAGAACGAAACACAAGGTGGATGGAAAAGACTCGTCGCCTACTTACAGTATCATCGCGCAGCAAATTTTGATCAGAAAATTGTACCGCTTGTCATCAGCAAACACCGAGTCCCAGATGCGCAGCACGTCCGGTAGTGGAAATTCTTGCGATAGCAGCAACGTCAGCCAGCGGAAGCTGTAGTACTGTGGGTAGAGTTCCTGATCCCGCAGTTTCTCCCACACCTCCACGTCCTGCTCGTGCAGCAGATTCGACAGTTTCGCCATCATCCCTTTGATGCCGCCCTCGGACTCGTCGAGCGTTTTGATGAAAAAATCCCTGATTTCGCCCATCAGCGCCGTGAAGCAGAAGAAGCAGTCCGCCTCGGCGTACCGGCGATACTCGAGGTGCGGATCGGAAGCGAACACGTAATATATGGGACCGATGATTTCGTTCATGCCCTGCACATAGCCTTGGCCTGGATTAAGCTTGGCGTACAGGAACAGTACCCGTTCTACCACCTCCCAGTGTGCCTCCTGTCCGGCGTCCATTGCTTCATAGTTTTCTGTGGCGCGTTTTGTGATGAGATTTATCTAAAAGAGAAATGTCAGGCGTTAGGTAGTCGGCTTTCAAGCGTCCTGCAAACCACACCACAATCTGACCTACTTGCTTTTTGCACGATGGGATAAGGTAAGTAAGAATGCTCGGTTATGTTAGTGTTATTGCTTGCGGGAAGTATTAATTGTATTAATTTTTCGGGAGTCAAGAAATGCATCCACCATTCGCTCATCCTACCTTCGTCATACCGATGCCTTTTCTTTCGACATTTGCCGAGCTGAGTGTCGTCGGTGCGACCCGTACATGCAGCTTGCGCTCTCGTTCGTTAACGAACTCGCACGGAAATTCGGTTGCCTGCTGGAAGAAGGAAATATCCGGACACAAACGACGCACGTCCTTATCGATCTGCAGTAGCACTTCGTTGTCTTTGAAAAAGGTACTCCAGTTGCTTTCCGGTCCGTCACTCAGCGGATGATCGATACACTCGGGACCGTCCTGCTCTCCAGGGGAAATAACCATTTCCTCTGAAGTCGAAAATAGCACCGATTATGCTTCTTAAAGTAACGTGAGCCGCACGGACGACGATACTCACTAACAAACTGTTTGTACAATTCTCGCTGTTTCGCTAACTTTGTAGGCCAGCTCCCTTTCCGTGGTCCGAGATAACCCAAAAGTAGTTTCCAGGCAAGGGCACGGAATCCATTACAGTCCGGAACGCCTACGAATTAGAAGGACAGTGTTATCACATATCATACCTTCGATGGGCGTCGTTTTCTGACCATTGAAACAAAAGCTCCTAAGCGCCTTAAGGTCGATTTCTTCCTGCTCCAAGATGCTCTCTAGATCGGCCACACTGCAAAGATGCACCACGGATCAATTAGATCTAATTGATCGCACCCCCTCCAATTGAAGCCGGCAGCAGAATTCTTACCGAATTTTGTACAGAGACATTTTATCACACACCGACACTCACCGCGCACTGAGTGTGTTCTGCTTCGATGATTCAGATTGTGCCTTACGCAGTTCAAATCAACGAAGTATAAATGCACGACTGATAGTCACGGATGCGTTATCACACAAGAATGCATCGTGTAAATCATAAAAGCCACGGATGTCTATGCGCGTCGATTTGTTTACAATCTATGCAAAGCATAGATGTTCCGTTTCAACTTTGTTTTCATTTGCTTTTGACAGCTACTGTCAGCTGAGCAGTGAGATTGCTGTCAGATGAGAAGTGAGATTGCTGTCAGATGGCAAGTGAGAAAATAGTGAGGAAAACTTTCTTCTTTATCATTCAAATCGATTTATGAAAATAGTTAACATAAACATGTTTCATTGGTGAAAAAATTAGTTCCAATTTAATGTGGAGAAATTAGATCAGTTCTTCTTATAGACTTTTGTTAAATCGGCCGAGTGATTTTTTGTATTCCTGCAGACACAATTCGTAAGATTAAAGGGACACCCATAGCAATTTTGTTGATTCTTGCACTCGGATCATATTATGCCCTCATAACTTAAAACTACTCAATTTAACATGATCTCCCCGGCAAGAATCTAAAGTTCTCTATTTCCCGAACACGGATGCTGTATTGCTTTCTTATCTTTCTCTTCTGTTCTCTCCTTCTCTTGAAAATCCTCTTCCAACTTATCCACAGTACAAAAAAGTCGGATGTGAGCATACGATTTTCCTACTCGTGCAAGGAAGAAAAAATCCCTTCTACCGAAGCGGCCAGCCAAGATCGCGTCGGTGGATCGTACGGTCGTCCGATTCGGCTCACTCCGTTTCTTCAGGCGTAAAGATTTACACCTATTTCGAACGCGGTGTTCGACGGGCGGTGCGCGATCGGGATTAGTTTTCTATTCGTTTGCCTCACTCCGGCGGTTACTGTTTTGTAAACCGTTTTTTCGTACCTTTGCGTATATTTTGGTCCTCTTTAATTCGCTACTATTTTTCCTGTTTGCTTCGTCGCATCCATTCTACAGCTACCAGCAAGAACACTGCGATCGCGCGTCTATAGCGAGCGAGAGTCTCCATCGGAACGGCACAAACAACCGACAATTCGTGTATCCGTTTGGATCCCGCTCACGCATGGCACGCGCACGCACGGTCGTGAAAGCCGCAAGCGCATATCAAACCCCTCAGTTGCGATTGCGATGCCCGGCCGATCGCGTAAACGCTGGGAACTAGTTGTGTTCGGTGGAAATCGGAAAACCCGCGCTCCGGTTTGGTAAAGGAAAACTCCAAACCGCGTTATCCCCGCTGGCTTGGGGCAGTCAACGACGTTAAGTGTCCACGGCCGAATTCTTCGCCGATAAGAATTTCCTCGCGTCTGTGTGACATTGGAAAAGTGGATAACGAAAGCGATCGACCGAAAAATCCACAATCGGTGACTGTGACCAGTGATTGATCTTCCCAGCGGTGTGTCCGAACACCAGTAGCCGGAACGCAGAAGGGAAAGAAAAGCCGTGATTTTAAAAGTCGGAAAAAATGTTGAGCCGATGCGTCAGCGTGTGAGTTTCCGCTATAAATAAGTACATGATACTACGAGTGGTGCAAAAAGTGGGCAGCGTAAAGTCAAGAAGGAAAAATATATAAGTATTAAATAGAGCAAGAAAGTTCGGAAGTTGAGCGAAGGAGGAACGCGCGACACGCAGCCAACCTTCTGGCCGGTGTGCGGTGTGTCGGTGTGGCGTCGACTCCACATTGACAAAACGGTCGCCAAATATTGGCCGTATGCTGCGCAAACGTGTAAAAAGGTCAGTGTGAGAACAAGTAGAAGTGAGGTTAATTTGGGAAACCCAGATCGTGCACTGCGTCCGATGGGACACTGGCCCGAGGAGGCGTAGAAGTGTGTGTAGCTTGTAATTGTTGAAAACAAAATAAACATGGAGACCAGCAAACCTACGGACTCGAAAGGAGGTAAGTGTACAGCGATGTAAAAGACACGATCCTTGCATTGTTTGGCGATCCCCTGAGAAACAATCCTGATTATTTTCGCACGAACTCCTCAATGTCTTATGAATAAGCGAGAATCCTAGTCAAACTATTTTGGAACAACGTGCCTGTTATGGTACTTCCGCTCGATGACCTTAATCCTTTTTACCTTCTCCAACAATCCTCTACCAACATAACCAAGATTTCATCAAGCTGTGGTCTCTTCAACAACCAAGTCCCTGGCCCAATTTTTGCTAGAAGTGGCACCTGTTGTTGCTGGTAAATATGATTCTGGCCGGTGTGTTTTGGTCGCTACCTTAGTGAAATCTCTGCTCGATCGCTCCATGCCGTTGGCGATCGTATCGTGTCACATTATTAATAAGTTTGACCGGCTGCACCTCGCACCAACGACGGTTTGACATGCATACCTTACCGTTGGACCACACCGACGCGAGGTGTTCTTGCGCACATACTCGACTCCCCCCGTGCGAGCACACACACAGAATCGGAGTCGCAGTCTACAGCCAGCCTCTCAGCTGTGTGTCTTCGGCCACCACTCAAGAAGATCGTCTCAGGAGCCGGTGTCATCTCAACCGTGCACGTTACACAATTTTTCGAAGGCTATATTTATCCGGTCCAACCTGAGCCCGCTCACGGGAAAGTGAGGTTAAATCGAGCAACCAGTTTGGCCGATGAAAGGGGTCGGTTGAAGGAGGGAGCAGTTAATAGAGCAGCAACATTGCTGAACTGGTACCGAGCGATCGATTCGAAAATGTGAAATATATTCTACCAGGTGTAGGTGGACCGAAGAACTAAGGCGCAGTTGCATACGCCACTTATGCTCGCTGGTGTCTTTCTTTCCACTCCAGTGTTTCTTCTGTCGAAGAAAAACCCAGCAGCTCGAAGAATCAGCATCGAGATGGTGATTTACAATCGCTGCCTCTTGTGTTCTACACACAAATCACTGCATCCGAGCTGCGACGGGATGGGAAAAAGTAAAATAAAACGACCTAATGGCCTCGGTTCCACCATTGCGGCACATTCTGATCAGGGACATTCCTTCTAAATATAGCCCCCGTACTGATGGGAATTCGAAATAGCGGCTACAATGAGAAATTTGGAGACTTTACGATAGAATTTACGAACTACGTGGTTTCCGTTGCAGTGAAGTAACATTTCTTTCCCAACGGATTTCAAGCCTCAAGTCCGGTTTAGGTAGTTAGTAACTTGTGACAGCAGAAGGGTACGTCTGTTTCGATGCTTTCGATAGCCTTACAACTGTTTAACTCCGTTCCACTGACCGTCCGATTCCCATCACACCACCGAAAACCCTCTGAGCGTCTTTCAAAACATCATCCACCCCATGACGGGGGCAATAGAAGGTTTTTGTTTCTCCCTGTCAATAAATAATGGCTGCATCAACATATGGACCCCCAGAAACCAGAACGATCGTGTCGACGGGACATTCATTTTTCGTACTCATGAAAATAAACCAAACCCGACACATCTGGCCGAATCGATCCCGATCTCGGTCGACTGAAGACCGTGAAAAACGTGAAGCGACTCAGGCCAAAAATTTATCAACATCTCGCGCTCCCGTTGGTCGCTCCCCAAGGCTTACCCCAAATGATTGGGGCCTGGGTCTCCGACGCCGCGATGTCACGACATGTCGGAGTGATTTATGCGGAGTTCTTGGGGCGGATACCGGCGAGAATCGAGCAGCTAAACGATTCGTCCCCCGATGGTTCTGAAGGGAATATGGGACACAGTCACACCAAGATCACTTTCGAAAGACTTGCAATGACCTTGACCTTAAGGACGATTTCTTTGTTGGGTGGATGCATTCATCGTTTGGAAATAATTCGATAAGTATTCAAAGATCCGGCAGATTAATAGAGTTATTTTTGGAATATGCTCCAACTGAACAGTTTGTTTTAAGCTTTACATCTATCGATGATAGATTAAGCCAAATGTCGGAACGAAAGGGCGAATTAACATAAATTTTAAATATTTAAAGTAGTAAATAAAGAAGTGATATGCACAATAACAAAACACACTTATAGAGTAAAAAATCAATATACTAGGGGAGAAAGAAGCATTTTCAGAACAATTATTTTAGATTTTTATTATTGCTCGGGTATTTTAATATGTTACCCTTTCCAACATTCCAACAGTTACAATCGAAGATGCGCATAGCATCTGTCTTCCGTTGGGAAGACTTTTTATGGATGGGTGACGACAGGGAAGATCATTCAAACGAAGCATCGGATAAACATCGTTCCATTGTGCGCTGCCAAACAAATGGTGTACTTATGGAAATTATTGGACACAAATCTGTCGATAACTCATTGGCCAAGCCTCTTCCCCGGGGTCCCGGGAGTTGTGTCTGATGTTTATGGTTCCAGTTGGCCGATTCCAGCCCATGCTGGGTTAGCGTTGCGCTTGAACGCACGCCCCGTTTCCAAATGGAGACGCCATCATCCAATGTCAGCTGAAGGAGGATCGACTGTTCTCGCCGGAAAAACACTTTTCAGTCTCCTTGAAAACTTTCGCCGGTAAAAGTGCGTTTTCGGTGCGTGGAGTTTGATATAGATTCTAGCGGGCGAAAATCTTAACATGCGTAACGTGCTAATAACGATAGTGACGATTCGTTACCGGCCTAAAACAACGACAACGTTGTAAGGGAAGATTTTCGGATAGCATCAGTACGTTGCGAATCTGTTAAAAATAATCGAAAGCCTTCCGTAAGGGGCTCGATGTCAAAAACGCACTGTGTGCCTAAAGATACTAGTGTGCGCACAACCCACCCCGCCGGATGATGCAAATGGTGCGTTCAAGGACAGTAAGTAAACGACTGCCGATCTGTGGTTTGCGGAATCACGGAAGTCGGGACAGCGCTTTTAACGGCTACGGAAAGGAATGGCTGGTGGGAAAGGGAAGCACCACGGGAACATAAAATGGGAACCATTCTAAGAATAAAATATATACAACCGATTTGGCAACCGACCTTACTACTCTCCATCGGTTCACCGTGGAGCGGGAGGAGCATCGCGATGACGCTTGCCACTAACGGATGTAACGGGCGTTACGTAAGGCGCCACGTCATACGAACCGTTCGCTCGATCACTGTTCGGTTTCCGGAAGGGCTTAGTATATTTTGTTTCGTTCTGTTTGTGGCCCGAAGTCCCTTCCTTTTGACTCCTGCCGAAATATCGGCAATGGAAACCGATCGTCAGTCGATCGACGAGTGCCGTTCCGGTAACGTTACGTGCGGGCGCCTGATCATTTTACGACAACGATTATCGAACATTTTTTTCGAAAACAATTGCAAACAAAATTTACCACTAGGCAACACTTTTCGATTGTGCGTCACATCGATCGGACAATGTAATTAGCGCGTGTGTTCGTCAGTGGATGGATTTTTGCCGCTTCTCGCACACCGATTCACCAACCGCTACTACAACGTATCGTTTCAAGGCGTTACCTGTCCAAAAATATCAACGACACGACACGGCCGTCCGCCATGTCGTAGTGTACTACTCTGTCTGTTCCGAGTTGGTCTTTTTTTTCTCCCCGCTCGACAATATCCGTTCAAACACTGACACCCACGAACCACCACCCATTCACGCATACCGGCGAAGGTTTATCATTATGTAAATATTTAGCGCCGCAGTCGGAAAGCTGCAGCGACCGGCACCACTCAGCAGTGTTAAGAAATTGCTGATCAAAAACTCACACACGACCTCGAAATCTAAACGCCCGGTGCCACAAGGGACAGATCGTGTGTGTTATTTACTGTACGGGCAAAAAAACAGAGGTTGATTGGGTGGTGCATTTTTAGTGGAAAAGTTTTCAAGTGATTGCATCAATTGAGAACCAATTAGGAAAAACCACCGGTGGGAAATCAAACACAATTTCAACAGAAAAACCACGTGGCGCTAACGGTGGAAAGGGGAAAACCGACAGTTCGAAAGTGTCACCCGGCGAGACGCGAGAAGTGGAGATGAAATGATCGTTCTGTTCTTCGCCGTGATGGCAAAATATGGTAAAGTTTTCCGAAGTGCATGCGCATGAGCTCAGGTGTAGTGTAGTTTCCCTCCAGAGTTCGCACGGTCCAGCGCTTTCCAGCGCCCTTTTGGCTCCGGAGCGGGCACGAACTATCATCTCTCCACCGGTCATCGTAGGCGAATGCAATTTGGGAGAGTTGGTACGATTGCGTTTCTCTGTTTATATCAGAGCACCGGCGAGATGCGTACCGGATCCGGTTATTCTTTTCCATCCCAGAATGCAAGAGATTTCTGCGACTCCCAGTTTTCCCAGCCAGCTTCGCAAAGTGCATCGAGCCGCCGTCTCGCGTGGACGGAAGGCGGACGGAGTGTTTATTCCGCACCGAAATGAGCCCAAACGCCATCAAGCAGCGGATTGTACATGCATTTCGCAAATGTAAAAGCATCTCAATGTCTCGTAGTAGTTCGGTAGTGTTGTAAACAATGATGATTTCCCCGTGTGCGGCGAGTGTTATGTTTTGCTAGCTATCAATCATCGGCCTCGGGTAGTGGTTATTGGTGGGGTGTGAGGAAAACATGTTTCCCTGTCGTAGTATAGTGGCCAAACCTGCATTGCCATACATTTCCATCAGCACGACGGCCATAATGTTTTAATTTTTTTTTGTGTTTTCAACCATTTGCTGGAAATGTTTAAATCATCCCCCGACGTTCGTACGGGCTCGTTGTAAAGCGTGCGGTGTTAATTTGATTATCACTTGAATGTGCGGCTACAGGCAATAGTTTACTGGTGTTGAGTGAAATATAGGGCAAATGTAGTGCGCGGTAAAAATTTATGAGCGCGAAAAAACATACCCACGAATAATTTACCTATTCCAGGGGTCGGCAGGCACTGGCTCTCCGTGGGAGAAAATCATGCCAGCGGAGATATTTTTCTCACAAGGAGCGGAAGTTCTTTAGAATGTCGAAGAACATTAGCATGGATTTACATATTTTTTTGTGTTAAAAAAATTTATAAAAAAAAATCCTTTACATAGGCTCGGTTTGAAAGCCCATTGTTGATCAAAATTCATCCAATTATTTATTGATGAAAATAATTGAAATTAATATCAACTAAATTTTTAAAACGGGTTTGAAATTTTTAGATCAAAGATGCGCTTAGTAGAGACTACTTTTGTGTAATTTTGGTATTTTCAGTCAGAGTTTGGCTACTCCTGACCTACACCAATTTCATTCCTAATCATTCAGTTCCCCGCCTCGACGCATTTTGTAGGGCAGAATCATTATTATCGATATTTTACAACTGCCCGTTACAAAACCAAATATATGGCTCATTTCTCAGTATTTTCACTTTCATAAAACCGTAGTTATCGTGCCGCGTAGTTGTAGCGAATTGCAATTTTCTCGCCCATTCTCACCAATTCTCGCGCCCATCGTAAACGTGTTAAGCACGTTTTCAACACCTTCCCATCTGCAATGCCAATTAGCATTCATTATTCTCCATCGGTAGCCGATACACTAATGATGTGTGCTTGTTTAATTTTCTTTTCTCTTGGCCGTTTAGTGTCCCTGCGAAGCCCCGGAGAGCCGGAACAGACCGCCCTCGAGGAGCAGCGGGCGGGGATCGTGAGCGAGCTGACGGCCGTTTCGGTGGCCGTCGCCGCGGCCGCCTCCACCAAGTCGACCAGCGACCGGAACTCGTTCGCGGGCAACTTGGAGAGTACGGTCAAGGAGAAGAACATCCCCGTACAGAAGAAGCTTTCCGAGGAGGAGGCGGAGGAGGAAGAGGAGGAAGTCGACGAAGAGGAAGAGGTAGAGGAGGAGGTAGAGGAGGAGGAAGAGGTGGAGGAAGAGCAAGAGGTGGAGGAGGAATCTGTGGAAGAGAAGGGAAAAGTGGCCGACGCGCAGAAACCAAGCAAGCCGCACGAAACGTCAAAACCGCTGACAGTTGAAGCGGCTACGCTGGAGGTGGAAAAAGAATCTCCAAAATCATCCGAAGACGTCGAACAGGAGGTGCAACAGGACAGCGAAGCCGTCCCTAGCCAAACCACCGAGACAGAAGTGATCAAAGAAGAGGTAAAGGAAAATCTCGCCGCAGAAGAAACAGAGTCACCGAAGGAGTCGAAGGGGACGAACGACAGATCGGAGGACGACCGACCGAACTCGCCCAGCAACGCCAGCGAGTTCACGGTCGATTCGAAGGATCATGGCGATAAGCCTTTGGTGCCCCCGCAGACGTACCTCTGGGAGGAGGTTAAGAAGTCCAAGGAACAGGTAAGTCAAGATGTAAGGTATCGGCCAATTTGTGGGGTGTTACTTTTGCTCGAGCTGATCATCGAAATTGTTGCGCCATGCTGTTTACTGTGCCATTTCGCCTCAATGCCAAACTTAACCGCTACTCACTCGCCGATAACTCCGAACTTTTGAAAAACTTTAGACCGCAATGCTTTAGGTATCTTTGGGTATAATGGAATCATATTATCGACGGCACTAATTCTCTTCTCCCTTTCTTTGGTTGTGTTGTTCGAATCCGTTTCTATTATCTCAATATGCAGGGCGGTTATCCGTGGACTCACCTGTACAAAGGAGATCCGGAGGAAGAAACTACCGGAGGACAGGCCGAGCGTACCGACTCTCCTGCGTCGAGCCGTCGACGTAAGGTTGAAGAGCAGACCGTAGAAGACGAATCTCAGGAGACGAAGAAGGCCAAGGTTCAGAATGGCGAACAGCAGTCGGCAGCGACGGCTACCAATGGACACTGTGTCGAACCGGAGCCGGCGGCATCACCATCGGAAGCAGCCGGGACAAGCGAACCGAAGGTGGAATCACCCCGTCGAAGCAGGAAGCGTGCGGCATCGCACGAACCGGAAACTAGCGGACGGCACTCCATGAAGGACGAGATCAAGCACTTCCTCGACGAGCATCCGAAGATTCGCAGCTTTAGCAACAGTCTCACGCGCCAGGGCAAGAAGACGCGCACGTTTGTCAGTAGGTCGCTGGAGCGGGCCAAATCGATGGCGGACCGACAGTTGGATAAGGCGCGCGTGCAGATGAACACCTTGCGGCGCAAGAAGGCGGCATCGGAACCGCGTGGCCTTCCGGACCAAAAAATCCTGAACCTTAGGGAGTCGCCCCGGTTTAACAACCGAGAGATTCCGGCCTACGTCGTCCGACAGCCGAGCGATGAGGTGATTGACGCGGTCGGTGAGGAGCCGATAGCGAAGGTTACCGTGGAAACGGAAGTGGCCAAGAGTACCGTCGTTGTGCCGGATGAAATTATTGAGCTGCCGAAGGTGGTTGACGAACAAGAACAGCAACAAAAGCAACCGGCTCCGGAGGAGGTTGAAGAGCCTATGATGGTGGTGGAAGTGGTGGCACCAACGAAAGCTACCCCTCCTGAGGAGCAGGACGATCGGTATGAGGTCATTGAGCCACCGAAGGAGGAAAAGCCCGTCCCCGTCGAGGAACCTCCGATAAAGCCTGTCAAGGCCAAGCCACCTCAGAAAGCCCCGCGGAAGAAAAAGGAACACCACTACGAGGACATTGAGGATTACCTGCCGCAGGAAGCTGCCAGCCCGGAGTCCGCTTCCAACGCAGCGGATCAAGCTGCGGACACGAAACTCAAGCGCCAGGATCATATCCGCGAGGGTATCGATCCGATCCTGGGGGAAATGTTGGGTAACGAGAAGATCAAGATCTCGCTGCAGCTACAGGACGAGAACTTTGTCGACGACATGTTCGGCCGACGACGCAAGCACCTCGACGAGATCCTCCAGCAGTCGTCCGAAGATGAGCGGGATAGGGAGGTCATTCAACCTGCGATAGCCAGCAAAGGCCTGCTGGCTCCACTCTCATCCATCGACTCGACCTCGTCGGATGAGGAAGCACGCCGGACGCATCTGTCGCCGCTCGCCGAGGAGAGCGACACCGGTAGCATGGATGGCAGTGTGGCATCGCCTACACGGAAGCAGGACTCGCTGAAGGAAACGCCCGAGTTGCCGCCGGTCGCGGAGTGTAGCAAGGAGCTCGAGCTGACTCCCGCCGAGGAACATCTGCGCATGGAGCAGGGAACTTCCCAGGTGGTCGCAACCGGAGATCTGGAGAAACCGAAGGTGGAGGGCACTGAAGCTGGTGCAACGCTGCAGGAGGCAGTCCCGGTGGTCACAACAACGGAGCAACCCAAGGTTGACACTCGCTGGTCAAAAATGAGGTACGTAAAGAGTTGCTTCCGCTTGCGCCATCCTAGCCTAAAACCTAGCGTGTGCTGCTGTAGACCGCCCGAACATCCTTAATGTTTGCCTTTTCCAACTAATGTATATCGTCAGATATCCTACCCAAGCCAGTGTCCAGGGTAGTGTCTTTTTGAGAAATGTACGTCATAGTCGTAAGATGTCTCCCAGGAAGCATAGATTTCGCCTCCTCAGCGATGTCGTGCAAGCTCCTGAGCAATTAGGCGGTTTACGTCAGCGCCCATTTTCGCACCGTCTTGTTAACCATCCACCGGGACCGAGGAGCTTAGGTGCGCGTCCTATTCTCTTCCACCGTTCGGCAACAAGTTCGCTAATAATAGGTGTGCCAAAGTATCCCCAAACAGTAGACCAGAGCGGCGATGATCTATTTTCGTGGTTGAGCGAAAAACAAACACACACACACACACACGTCGCGACTCGACGATCGTCGGGGAGGGCAACGGGGTTTTCGCAAACCCCGAGGAAATCCACTTAATGGACTCGAGAGTGAGAGGACGTCGGGTACGTCGATGAAAGTTTGCCAAATACCTATGCCCCGAATTGCGGTGTTGCGCGTCCCGCTTTGGAAGCCATCCGTGCTACCATGAGCATGAATGGGAACCGGCGCATTAGAATGCAGTAGTGGGAAATTTGAGAATCATTTTGACGAACCGTTGACACTTGCCAGAGTGGGTTTTGTTTCCCTCGCTGCTGCCTTGTTCCCTTTGCCTTCTTTATCCCGGGAACGGGCCTGCCCGTCAGGCATAGTCTTTGACTGACTTTGGGCATGAGTCATTCCGGTGCAGCCGGGCATCGTTGCCAACTAACACATTTGCTCGGTTTGGCACAAAAATGAATTTGGGTGCAGTTCTCCTTCTCTTACCGAAGTTTGCGACACAACGATGGCAAACGGATGTTTGCCTGGCATTGAAGGATTAATGGTTGTCAAACGGAAGTAACGAACGGACGAGTAAGCACGCCCTCGTTTTACATGTTACAACCTCAAAGAGACGAGGCAATTTTTCTATGTGTGGTGATGATGGATCAGCACTACAGATCATTTGTTGCAGTCACTTTTTGCTTTGGTGTTTATCAGTCATTTTTTTATATTGACACGGAACAGGGATGCTCGGATTGTGCAGGGGATCTAGAGTTCATTGTTTTTGAACTCTTTGATAAGAAAATGGTAAAAGGAAATTTTCTTCCGTCAACACATTTTTATTTTTACTATTCTTGTTTGTCAACCAAAGTCTTGATTAGAAGTTAAACTATCTCTACTAATTAATTCGTCTCGACTTTGTCACGATGTATCATCTTTTTTCTGCAATAGTGTACCTGTGCGTATTTTACCTGTATTATCTGTGCCTCTTTTTACGATTAGTAAATTAGTTTGTTAAGTCACGCTAAGTCGCGCCTAGTTATACATAAAAATTAAGTTCAGGATAATGATTCCATTTATTTGCATTAGTTAGAAGCTGTTGTACAAGAAGTTTTATGTTTTTCTCAATCCCTTTGATTTCTTGCCTATTTTATTGAAAACTTCTGATAACTTATAATTTAAATGAGAGCCACAACTTCCATATCTGGTATTACGAGATTCTTACAATTTGATCTATCGTAGAACCAATAGTATATAGCTGCTTGATGTAAACATATTAATTACAACAAAAAAAAAAATTTACTATTAGTTGAATTGTTGCACAAATTTCAGAATATGTTTGTAAATTATAATTGAAACTCTTAATCTCTTATCCTTTTTTAAGATCAAACTGGCTAATCTAGTGAATTAAATCAAGGTAGTTAAATGTACTAATGAAATGGATATTACTATGAATTGTTAGTGTAAAAAAAATGTTGAAGCTATTTTTTATAAAGAAACATGAAGTCAACCTTCACCTTGCTTTTTAGCGTTCGTTCATCTTACCAACTCTTACAAGTACCAAACATTCCGAAACACTACGTCCGGTCGACGTTACTTTTCCCTTCAAGAAATTAGTGTTATTTACTACTCGACACCTGTTTTTTTTATTATTCACTGTGGTATGGATTTAAAAAATTAACAAATCATCCCCCAAAGGAGAACACAACCGTTATTCTCTGCATTTCATTGAGATATTATTTGGTTGTGGTCGTGGCCAATTTCTCACTGTCCTTTCGAGAGCTCGTTGTGAGATCGTGCAATTGTTTGCTCGTTGTTTTGCAGAACACCAGAGTTTTGGTTTTACCTTCACTATTCTCGTTCGAACACTCTCCGCACCGTGCTTTACGTAGGGGAACTCTCACTTGTTATATATTCTCATCTTGAAAACCACATCTACCGTGACCACCCGTGGTGTTGTTGTTGCCCACTGGTCCCCTCTGGTGGCCACTCGGCGCTCGATGGACAACGCCACACATCTTAAATTTAGCTGCACGTTCGCCAAACACGACGGGGGAGGGGCAGTGGGAAAAGCTAAATGGGAAAACCAACACGAACCAGCGCATGAAAGGGAAGCCGCCAAACCGACGACGACGACGACGATCGCCGTTCGGTGAGCGGGAGTTTTCTCATTCGGAATGTGCGATGGGGGTTAAAATTTGTGCCGCCTGCCAAGGCGCAAGACCCGGCCCCAGAACGGCCAGTGTCGAACGGAAAATGTTGGCGTTCACAACAACGACGGGGCCGCTGCTACGCTGCTACTGAACCCATCAACACAGCATCCGAGCACCGAATTCGAACGATCTTTTTTTGATTTCGCGCCCCGCGTTTATTAGTTTTATTGCTTTTCCCGGTCGTGTTCTTTGCACTTCCTGTTCGCTGCATCCGCTCCATCGTCTTCCGGTTACGGTTTGCCTGGTTCAAATTGTACGAGTGTTTTGTGCAACATTCTTGACGCGTACAGTGTCCAAGTTCTAAGTGAAGTTGATCGTGGTGATCATATTTACATCGGGCGATTATTTTGTTCAACTCATTGTGATCGCTCTGAAGCAAATTTACTTGCGGCAGGTGTTGACCATCAGGTCACGATCCGCTAGAAGAGTGTGTCGCATAATGTGTGCATGTCCTCCATCGTTGCATTTTTAAAACGGCATATTTCTCTCAGAAACCGTGTACATCAAGTGTTTTCCCCCCGGGTGAACGCGCTCGTAGGTGGTTGATCGGAAATTTTTCCGACCCGTTTTGGAAGGCACGAGATTGAGGGATAAATATTTCAGCACATCCTCTTGCGATCGCGAGTGCAAAGTACGCTCCCGCTTTGGATACGTTCCCCTTGGCAGCGATCCGTTTGGCCTGCTGTAAAAGACGACGACGTTTGACGTGGTGTAACCTAGTGTCCCGGTGTGAGCTCGAGGGAATACAGTGTTTTTCGTTTAATTTTTTCCGCCATTACCTACTTGAAGGCAATGGCCAAGGAATTAAAGGCAGTTACAAATAAAAAATAAACTATCCTCGTGAGGAGAAGCGCAAAGAAAAACAGCGTAACATCAACCAAATCTACCGGGGCACGGATCGTGAAAGTGACACAAAGACTGTGCGTGTGTGTGTGTGTGTGGGTTTGTGGTTGAATGTTCGTGTTTTTTTAGTAGCGCTCAGTGCGATCTGTGGTTCGGCTCCTAGAGTAGAGAGCTGCCCTCAACGATCCAAAAATAAGTCCCCAGTAGAACCCTGTCCGGTTGACAAGTCGCCCCGATTGGCGACGGGGGGATTTTCTTCAAGCTGGGCACGAAAATAGCGGTCGACCTGCGCCAGCGACACCGACCGCCAGTTGAGTTTTTAAGGTTTCCACCGCAAAGGGATCACAGAAAGGGGTTCTTTTTGTGAAAAACCCCCGTTTTATGAAGGCCCTGTTGGGACCCAAAGGGTTAAAAGAGAACCAGGAAGATTGATCTTCAAGGATCTTCACAAAGTCTGGTGAGGTGTTGTTGTTTCTGAGAGGAAAAAAAGGTCGTTAAAAATGTGGCAATGTAAAGGACAACTGAAGGGCTGATTGTTAATGTAAGGAAGTTGGATGTATCTGCTTAATCTAGCCTTCAACACGCAAGAACTGTTCCTATTCCCTGCATAAGCACGTGCAGGTACGTGAGTGAATAGTGTAACCAGTGTCACATAGTGCTAGGATAGTGAACCGGGATACCGACACCGGGCACCAAAAATGTCCCTCCAGGCACTCAATGGACAACCCGTGCAGCGGCGATCGTCGCTGCTGCAGCGTTACCAACCGAAGGCGGGTTCCCAGGATCCGCTGCATCGGTCCACCGTCGATGACACTTCCAGTCCGACCATCGCGAAGTCCACGAGCCAGCGAAGCCTGCAGAGCTCGTCGTTGCTGCAGCGCTACCAACCGAAACCGCTGGGAAGTCAGGCCGGCCAGTCCGGGAATCGGTCGGAGGCCGCCAGTTTCTACGACGCACCGAAAACGACCTCCAGCCAGCGTAGCCTCGATCAGTCGAAGCTGATGCGGCGCTACTTTAACCAGCCGAACTCGGTGGAGGACGCACCAACCGGGGAGCCGGCGAACGATCTTCGGCAGCAGGAGCAGCAACATCAGCAACAGCGCTACAGTAGCCAGAAGAGTTTGGAGAACTCCAAGCTGATGCAGCGTTACAATCCGATCAACAACTCGCAGGAGTTTACCGGACTCTCGGGGCGGGAGAGTACGCCCGTGGCCCGGTTTAACCGTGGCGGAAGTCTCGAGCCGGAGCGTGTCCAGCGATCCTCGTTGCTGTCGAAGTACACACCACGCTTCGGGAAGTCACTCGATCGCCATCAGGCGTTGGAAATGGCTGGCCATGGTATGGCGGGTTACAGTAGTCAGCAGAACCTGCGCACTCCAACCCACCGGGGGCCGCCGGAAACGTCGCAGAGTTTGGCCACGTCCCGCAGTGAGATTGCCGACTACGGGGCGGACCATTACGATCAGTACCAGAACATTCGGAGTCGATCGTCGAGCTTATCTCGGGGAGGTGTCGGTTCGGCGCGGAAGGGTATGCAGAGAGGTTCGCAGAGACATCTGCCACTCGAGCCGGAACCGAGCGAACCGGTTACGCCCGAAACGTTACCGGTCGTTACAGCGACGGCCGAGCCGGTGATGGGTAACATTGCTTCCGCCCTGCCGATGCCAATGTTGAGTGTTATACCACCGACACCAGCGGCGCTAGAAGTCGTTAAGCCTTCGTTCGCCGCTCCACAGAGTGCGGCCCCTGTTCAGCAGGTACCGCCAGCGGCTACGAAACCTGTTACCCCTTCGCCGAGTATGACGACCACCGTTGGCGTAACGCCAACACCTCCGGCTAAGCCGGCCCGCAAAGATCTGCCCCCGAAGGCGGCACCGGCCCCAACAGCGAACATCGTGAGTATAGCCATTCCCTCCATCACCGCGACACTCGCCGCACCATCTGTCAAGCAATCCGTATCATCCGAGCCACCATCCGCACCGAAAGAACCCTCACCACCATTGTTCAGCACCCGCGATCGCATGGACCATTACGGAAGCGCTTCGAATCCGGAGCCTTCCCACGAAGCCCCCACTCATCAGCGACCGACGAAAGCGTTAGCGCGGACACCGACCACGACCCTTCAGCTGCCGCTGAGCGACATGAGTAGCCGGCGCAGCATGACCGACCTACAGCGATTGGACTATGGTGACACTGCGGCGCCCGGCACGACGACCGACTTTGCCGACGTGTCCGAGTTTGCCGATCGTGCCGAATTGCAACGCATCGCGGCCCAGAAACCCCATCCGGTGAAGCACACGCTGGCGAGTGCGTTCGAGCAGCTGGCCGCCTTCACCATCCCGAACGCCATCGAGCCCCTGGACGACGAAGAACGGATCGAGGCGATGCCCCCGAACCGGAAGCTGAAGCGCCGCGACTACACCTACCATCCGTCGTTCGTGCCGAAACAACCGGTGGTGCCGTCGGAGCAAACGTTATCCACTCCGGGCGGCCCCACCGTCGACTCGCGGGTCAGCACGGGCAGCAGTGCGGCGGAAGAGAAGCGCCAGAAGGCGGCCGAAGAGAAGCGCCGGCGTGAAGAGGAACGCCACCAGAAGGAGGAGGAGAAGCGTCGAAAGGACGCGGATAAACGGGCCCACGACGAGGAGGACAAGCGCCGCAAGGACCAGGAAAAGCACGCACGGGACGAGGAAGAACGACGCCGACGGGAGGACGACCGGAAGCACAAGGACGAGGAAAAGCGGGCCCGCGAGGAGGAAAAGCGTCGACTTGAGGAGGAGAAGCGCCGGGAAAAGGAGGAGAAAAAGCGGGTGAAAGAGGAGAAGAAAAAGGCGGTGGCGGCACTGAAAGCATCCATCACCGGGGCGAAGACCGATGCGCCACCGATGGAAGAGTCTAAAGCTCCCGAGGAGGAGATGATAGACCTCGCAAGCCACCTGGACCACTACAGTGTGGCGACTACGAAGCAGACTCAGCAGCAGCAGCAGCAACAGCGAGGTCATTCGCTTGGAAGGCCACGCTCGGGCGGTACTCCTTATGGAAGTCAGGGAGCCTTGGGCTCGTCGACACTCGGCGGTCGTGCGTCGCTTTCGAACAGCCATCAGAGTTTGGACCGGAACGGATCTACCGCTTCGGTGCGGCAGTCGAAGCTTCTTCTGCAACGGTATGGACCGAAGTCGGGCTCACAGGAAGTGATCAGCAGTGGGACAGGGTCGGCAGCACCGAAGGAGTTCCACCGTAGCCAGGGTAGCCTGGACTATCGTCGGCCGATGCGACCGGGCTCGCTGCTGGATAAGTACACACCGCGACCGCTGAGTGCGTCGACCGCGACCGGAGGACAACCTCAGGCAGGCTCGAGCGCCGTTGGATCGACGAGCCAGCGCAGTCTGGAGAGTTCCTCACTACTGCAGCGCTATAAACCGAAGGGTTCCGTCCCGGCTAGAACGGCCGTCCCGGGATACGATCAGTATGACCATCGGTAAGAACTCTTGGGAAAAGGGAGACCGGGGGGAGGGTATGCAATCCTTGGGGGGTGTTTCTGGGAAGGGGAAAATGGTCTACAGCATGTACTAACTACCCGCTTGCTTTGCAACTTAGGACTAAACGTGTTGGCGGCTTGTATGGAACTGTTCTTTAAAACCCCTTTCTGATGATTCTTTACAGTGATCACGAGTACGAGCCCATTGGAGAGCCAACGGTCGATGCCAGCAAGGTAACCCCCGCCAAGGACGCACTGTTGACCGCGTCCAAGGATAAGGATGGACAGGAGCGCAAACTATCGAGCGCTTCGTTCCTGCGCGTTCCGGGCGACGAAGGCGACACGATCAGCATGGAGGAGTTGCAAAAGTCGATCGAGGATCGGTACTTTAACCTCCCGACCGACACGGAGGCTCCGGCGGGCGAAACCACCGATGCGGCGGCTGCCGCCGAGCCCGGCCAGGGTGAGAAAACGAACAAGGTGAAGGCGGCCATGGCGAGGGCGCAAAGCAGCGGCAAGCAGGCGATGGCGAAGGCCCAGGAAAGTGGCAAACAAGCCATGGCGAAGGCACAGGAAAGTGGAAAGACTCTGCAGAAGAAGCTGATGCTGCAGACCGACCGGCTCAAGACGAAGATGTCCAACATTAAGCTGAAGAAGGACAAGGATCAGCCGGCACCGCTGGCAAGTCCCGAGGTGGTCACAACGCCCGAACTCGAGAAGCTCGACTTTACGCTTGCCGTGCCGAAGGACGAACAGGAACAGGAGCAACAGGCGGAGCTGCAGGAGAGTGCCATTGTAGCCGAAGGTCAAGAGACGGCGGTGCAGGAAGCGGCTACCACCACCGAGGAAGAGCCAGCGAAGGGTGGTCGGAAGCTCGGTGACAAGCTAAAGAACATCCACATGCCGAAAATCCAGAAGCCGGACTTCAAGCGTCCCGAGTTCACGAAGATCTCCAAACCGAAGATGCCGAAGCTGAAGGCACCGGATATGCCCAAGTTCCTCACGGAGAAGCCCGACTTCAGCAAGATGAAATCTGACTTTGCCAAGATGAAGCTGACGCGCAGCAAGTCGATGAAGGAAGCCTCACCATCGGCGGCCACCAGTGCCGCCTCACCGTCGGACGTGTCGGTAGTTGGCGATGCTCCAGCGTCGGCTCCCACCAAGCTGAACTACACCGACTTCAGCACCTACCCGCGGCTTTTCGATAAGTTCAAGCGCCAAAAGTCGACACCGACCAGCGGACAGGCTAGCGTTCGGGCCGGAACGCCGCCACCACTGGAGTTCACGAAGACGACGAAGACGACACGCACGAAGGGGCCATCGTTCATATCGCGCTGGGCTTCCGATAAGTCGGAGGATACGGAGAGCAACCGGTTCCTGCAGTACACCGGCAGCGAGTTGGATGATCGCGAAACTTCCGTTGAGCGCCGGATGCGCCAGGAGCTCGAACGGGCCGAGTTCGAGGGGCCGGAGCTAGCGATTACGGAGGAACAGAAGCAACTGGAGGAGTACGATAAGGAGAACCGGGAGATTCATCTCGCCTCTGCCGCACGCCACGAGGAGTTCCTCAAGCGGAAGCCTCCGATGGAGCGTCAAGAGTCCGATCTGGCCTCGGAGGAGGAGAAACAGTTCTGGGCCAGCTCGCTTGGGCAGAAGATTCGCCAGAACATCGACATGAACAGTAACGATTTGGACTTCCTCGACGAGGAGGAACGTCTGCTGGTGGCCAAGGAGAACTTGACGATCGACGAGGAGGCGCACGAACAGGCACGGATGCTGCTGAAGCTCAGCAAGGAACGCTCGGAGAAGGAGTTTGAGCGTCGTTCGTCCACGCCCTACACCGACAAGGAGTGCCAGTCGTCGGGAAGCTCGAGTGCCCGCCGCCGCAAGGGCGTCTTGGAGGAGATCGACGACGATGAGTTCTTCCTGCGCCAGAAGGGTATCTCAAAGGATGACATTCAGATGGGCGAGTACATCAGTTCGGCCATCAAGGAAGGTCTCAGCCATCCCAAGAACGCACTGGCTGACATGGGACGGTACGACTACTACGACGAGGATCAGGACCGGGACGGCTTGAGGCGCTACTACCAGCCCAGCTTCGAGTCGGACGACATCTCGAACCGGCAGGTCGACTCGACCGACTTCTATCGCACCTTCCCACCGGATCGTCCGAGCCGGAAGGGAAAGAAATCGACTCGCGACGAAGACGACCGGGCCGTTCCGGAGGATCAGGACTACGAACCGGAGGACGAAGAGGACGATCTGGCGTACTACGACCGTCAGCGGACTGCCAAGTACGGTAGCGAGCAGCCACAGTTGCTTCAGTCGGCCACCGCCCGCTACATGGACGACGAAGATCTGGAGGACGAAGCTAGCTCCCTGCGCCGGGAAGCCATGCTGGCCGGTTCGGTCGTTCCACCGACTCCACCGACGCGCCGTCGTAAGAAGCGCTTCCGTGATGTGACACCTTCGGACGTGAACGGTACCGCACCGTTCGACACCAACACCGGAAAGTCCATCTCCAATACCTTCATCGCGGGGCCACATGTCACGGTAACCATCCTTTCGCCTGTGTTTCGCTAAGCTAACCCGTGTCTCCTCAACCAACTTCCACATTTCACGCCCAGGACAGAAACTTTTGCTGTGGGGCACGTAACAGGGTCATGTCCCCTTTTGAGAGAGGCTCTTCTAAACCGATCCTATCGTTGTACTAATTTGATTTCATTTTCTTCCTTTCCATACCATTACGCGGTTGTTCTCGGATATCCCTTATCTTCCCACAGTCTATGACCGTTAACCGCGCGGAGGTCCCACTAGCGAAGGAGGAAAGTTTTGGTACACTGCCAGCACCGACCCCGAGACGTTCACGTTCTCGGTCGCAAATTTCGAAAGCGCTCGACGACGACGATCGTGTGTCCCGTGGCGCCGAGTCGCTCATCGTGGGTATCATCGATAGAGCGCCGACCCAGAGGGAGTCGTATCGGTATGAGGTTTCCGAAAGCAACGGGTGAGTTTTTTCGTTCATCGGCATGTAGTCTATGGTCCAATAGTATTTGAAATTATGATTCTCCTAAACATGTCATTACATTAGCAAGTAAATAAAAGTGGCACTTGCGAAACATTTCACGTTGCCATGGTATTTTTTCTCAGCAAGCCTTTGACAGTTAGCGTTCCAATTATTCATGTGGATAACTTGGATGGATATACCAGAAATGCCAGATAATAAGTACTCTACATACCTCACAGATACGCCACTGTTCGCAAGGAAGCTCCACCACGTCCACCGGCACCGACCATTCGCCGCAGGAAGTCGACCCGCTCCCTGGACGCTCAGCCACAGCCAACGAGGGCTTTCAATACGCTACCGAACTACCATCACTCAGTGTCACCGGTCCGTCCGCAGCGCAACTATAGCACGATTAACCCGAACCGTCCGCCACGCAGGAAGTCCGTCACAAGTTTGACCGGTGAGCAGCAGCAGCAGCTGTAAGTATTGCAGAGTGTGCTGTTGGACGGAAACGTTATCCTTATCGATCCCTTGTGTTTTCAGAAAACCATCCCGTCTGAGCAGAGATGATGTACGCGGGCGTGATTATGAGGATGTGGCCCCACCGGTCGGACCGAAACCTCCGACGGTCCACTCGGGCGATGTCGCGAACAAGATGAAGGACAGACCACTGCCACCGCCACCGCGTCCCACAAGGAAACCTCGCCGACCGGATGGTAGCGATCACCAGGATCTGGACGGTGGTGCCGAGCGGCTGGTGCCGATGGGTGTCGAGGAGGTCGAAATTGCCATCCAAACCGACCCGGTGTCGGAGGACTTACGGCTGGACGCGGAGATAGCGGCTGTGACGGCGCGTGCCGATCGTGCACAGGATGGGGACATACTGGAGGGCGCCCTCAGTAGGTTCCGCGATGGAAATGCTAAGGCCCTCTCGGATCGCCCGAAATCGTCACGCTCCGGAAGCCGACCGGAAACGCCCGCATCGATTCTGATTGAGCGCAAGGTGTCGACACCTTCGCTGACACACGAGTCGGTCGTGGAGGCCTCGCTGACCGTGCAACCGCTGGAGGAGTTTGACGACGATCAGTACATTGCCGAGCTGGTGAAGAAGTACGTATCGGAGGAGCGGAAGCCGGAACCGACGCACAAGAGTGACACCTTCGAGCGGCGCTTCCGCAAGAGCACGAACAGTCTCACGCGGGAGGACGAGATCCGCCCGCAGGAGGTAGGAACGGCACTGCGAGCGCCAACGTTCCGCTCGAGCCGCACGTCGGTCGATGGGCGGCTGTCGGCCACCACGCCGGAACCACTGCGAAACGTTGAGATCGCACCAAACGTGATCGAGGAGATCGTCGAGCGGCTGCGAACGACCGAGCAGCATCACATCGATGAACTGCAGAAGTTGCACCAGGAGCAACTGGAGGGTCTGCGTCGGCAGCACGAAGAGCAGAAGCGTCTGCAGGAGCAGAAACTCGAAGAACAACAGAGGCAACTGCTGCAGCAGCAAAACCAGCAGCTACTCGAAACGCAGCAGCTGAAGGAACAGATCCTCCAGCAGCAGGAGCACCAGAAGATGCTGCTCGCACAGCAACAAAACCAGCAGCAGCAGCTTCTGGTAGCGCAACAGCAGCAACAACTCCTCATGGAGCAGCAGGAGAAGGAACGTGAGCTCCAACGCGAAAAGGAACGCGAGCTGCTGAAAGAGCGCGAGCAGGAGCTGGAGCGAGCTCGGGAGCGTGAGCGGGAGTTGCATCTGTCGAGGGAGCTGGAGCTGCAGAGAGCTCGCGAGGTAGAACAGCAGCGTGCCCGTGACCTCGAGCAGCAGAGGATACGCGAGATGGAGCTGCAGAGGGCTCGCGAAATGGAACATCAGCGCCTGAGGGAGCTGGAGATCCAGCGAGCGATTGAGGCGGAACAGGCACGCCAGAGGGAAATGGAACTGCAGCAGAAGGCCGCAGTGGCTGCAGCTGCTGCAGCAGCCGCCGCAACAGCAACCGCTACGAACGCCAGTGTAACGCCATCGGTAGCGGTTGTCTCCACCGAAACACACGTCGCCGCAGGAGAAGAACCAACGTCTCAGGAAGAGAAACCAGTGGAAGCCACTGAAGGTGCTGTGGCCTCGATGGACGTTGTAGATGGAACATGTATCGCTCCTCCCTCGGTAACGGTGGCGCCCTTGGCCTCGGAACAACCACCGGTGAGACCTCCTCTACCATCGATGGCACCACCTCCGCCCTTCGTGTACCATCCAGACTATCTGTCATACGGGCTGCCGTCAACGTCCGCCGCCGGCTCTGCCTACCTCACGCGACCCAATCCGTCAGACGATGATCCCAGCATGACACCGCTGGCCCCGCAACGTCGCCGCCGGCACCATCGTTCGAAGCGCGAGTCCACCTCGGAGGAGGACTTCCAGCGTGACCAGCATCGCCGCCACCGACACGGTACCCGTTCGCCCGAACCCTCCATCCCGTCGCTCGGCGGGCAGCTGATGCGGGCCTGCGGCTCATCGCTCGCCCAGACCGGCGAAGATCTGATGGCGATGCTGCGCGCCAGCAGCAAGGACGAGAACAAACGTGATCTACACATTGCCATCCTCATCCTGATCGTGATCGTGGCGGGCCTGATGGCGCTTGGCATGAGCGGGGAGAAGGCCGTTCACCATCACCACTGGGACTACTTTAGTCCACCGGGCCACGGTAGCAGTGCGTGAAGTGGCAATGTTTGTTAATCATTGGTTAATTTCGAAGAGCACACAAGAAGAATAGGAGAAAGATAGCTACTTACGACTGCTGTCAGTGGTATCACCATAGTAACCAGCCACGATGCACGCGCACATCACACCACGCACACTAGGGGTGTTTTTGTTTATACTTTTGTGTTCGGTTGTTTTTAGTAGTAGCTTAAACTACTTAAGCTTTAACTTTGTCATTCTACTACTCGGAATATATAGAGGAATGCTGCATTTGACACTGATACATCCGAAGCACACATTTACGCACCATCCATACACAACAACAAACGCACTCTGAAACAATTGTCCAAACGCACACCTCCCCCACAAGTTTAGTACTATTTCTCACGAGTCAACACGAATCAGATGATCTTACCAGGGTAGAGATCCTTCATTACTGTAGTTACGATTATTGTCCATTCGATAAAAGATCAAGTTATTTATTCAAGCACCGGTCACTTTTTTCTTCTCGCACGTCAAGTCCTTTTGCGACTAGAAGCCATTTGTTCTGCGATCGCTTAAG
This sequence comes from Anopheles coustani, assembly GCF_943734705.1. NCBI lineage: Eukaryota > Metazoa > Arthropoda > Insecta > Diptera > Culicidae > Anopheles > Anopheles coustani. The sequence goes on along the minus strand of NC_071289.1, from coordinate 71,055,329 downwards.
CCTATTTGTTTGCGTGTCGCTTTTCGTTGATATCTGCAAGTTTGTACAGCTGTTTTTTTTTATTATTTTACAATCTTTCCTCCTGAAGTCATCCGTGCCCGGTGACGCCTTTCGAAAGAGGCTCCGGAAACGGCGCTTCCGGACTACAGCTGCGATACCAAATATGACAATTTATGTTAACTTACTACTTCGAAACCCGCTTTAGATGTTGGGGATTGCCAAACAGACAGCTCTGTTTTATGCCCGCCAAATGAAACTTTACCCGTTCTTTTCCGTTTGATGTGTTAAGTTTACTATTTTCTGTTTGTTCCTTTTGTACATCCGTTTTCTGTTTCCCATTTTTTCTTTTTGTTTTGTATCGATTCGATGGGTCGCCGGGAGGTTTTCGGTGTTTGGCCATCTTGTGAAGAGGCCATTTCGCAAAACCCGCCGACTCAGCGAGCAAGCGAGAGTTTGTGTCTAGTCATAGTTAATACTGTCATTTAGTGTTACTACACAAAAAAAAAACTTATTGTTGATAAACATGGAATGGATATCGAATCGACCGGAATCGGAAATGGTTCGGAAGCAAAATATGCTTCCGGCAATGGTTCAATGCGATCCACTGACTAACGAAAGATCGTTCTGCCCGTCGTTGCAGGAAAAACTTTTCAGTTTGTGTCTGTTGTTTTGATCGTTTCATTTCGACGTACGTTTCTGTTAGCGACTTTTGAAAACAGAACTATTGAACAAATTTCGAGTGGAGTAAGGAATAATTTTAAAAGGAAATATATAGTTGCATTATGAGATCTTATTCAAGGTTAAATGAAAAAATGTTACATACGTTTTCTTTCACCGTGCATCCGAAAGTTGGAACCAAAGGGGGGGTATTTTTTATTCATTTTTTATTCAGATCATCGAATATTTACAATACGGCTCTCATCATCTGTGTGTTTGTTCCACGGGATCGTCTATGTATGTACTCTCGCTTATAAACCTTACCACTATCGCTAGGCATTAATGTATTACGTTACTTCTCCGTCGGTCACGATCGACCCTCGCGTTAAACTCTTTACTCGTCCTCCTTTTTCTCAGGCACAAACTTTTCATCATCACTGTCACTGTCGGTAGTCGTAATTTTATCGGTCCTGGAATCCTCTTGAACTTAAACTTGATAAGAATAAAATTAAAAGTGTACCATTCAATCGTAACACATGGGATTGTACACACACATTCAACATTTACAACACCGGTGGACCGCTTCGCGAAAAGCCGGGTCACAAAAATGATTAAAAATATGCTATCCTCCTCGTAGGGCTCTAAAACTATACGAAGCTGCATGCTGATAAAAATATGATTGCATCCTTATCGAGACCTCACCGTGCGTCGGATTTCTCCTTCCTTGCATCATGTCATACGCAGATAAAATCCGTACTACTTACACACTAAACAAGCTAAAGTATAACAAACAGACATGTGCTGTTGACAGCAAGGAGAGATAGAGAGAAAAAAACGTCTAGGCTCGAAAAAAATAATTAAAATACTCATTTGTATCACATTGTTTCGCCTGTTCCGACCGCTTGTTCCTGCGTTAAGCTTAACCTAGTCCGCGCTAATGCACTATTCCAGCGCGTCCGCGGCCGACGGGATATGGGCAAACCTAAAAACTATCCATCGGGGGCACTATTAAAATCGTTTTGTAGAGCTTTGCCAGTGGTTTACAGTGTGGATGCGTTTGTTCGATGGTTTCAGGTAAAAATAAAATAAAATAAGGTGGGACAGTGTAAAACCGAACGATCGATCGTGGGTAATAAAATTAAAACAACAAACAATTATCTAACCGTTACACTCTATGATATACGGGGTTGGAGATTCGGGCGGAGAGTATTGTAATTGCTTGTTCGTTACCCTTTTACCCCGCATTTCGACGGTGAGAGATTCTTGAGCAAAAGTTAAACTAAAACGGAGCTATTATAAACGGGCTTGATGCTGTGTGGAATATGTCGACAAAATTGCGCTATGCAAATCACGTACGCCACTGTGCCGATATGCGATATCTTTTTTCATTCCTTTCGATCAGCGCAAGGCATCGTAAAGAATCGTTCTAATTTACCTATACCTACTGTCAGCTTCACCTAGTGTTTTCTTAATCGATCCCAATTGTAATTGTAATAGCTACATAAACATAAACTCTATCCATTTCGCACTAACGTTAATGAATGTCATTAATGTAATGAAAAATCGAAGATCCAAGTGCGCTGCGCCTCCAATCAGACGTAATGTCTTCGATTAGAGCAGGCGACGGATGGTGGTTTGTTCAACGAAAGAGCATTGCCGCATACATACACACACTTAAAACACATACACTCTACCATTCTTGCACACATGCTGTTTTTTTTTTGTTCCTTTCTCCTATTCTCCATCACCGCACACTGACTGAGACTGACGGGGCCCGGCCTCGAATGGTTCAGTTTTGTGCAAACGGTGATGGTATATTTGTCCTAAAACCGATTTTCCATGTTTTCCATCATCCCTTAAAAACAATTGGCCTACTTTGCCTTCTTCGACGATTATCCTGTTTGATTTTTTTCCCCAACTTGTTTCAATAGCTAAACCTACGTACGAGCTCGGCTCGATTTTAGATTGGAACGCATACGATCAATTGATGGGAAGGGAGAGCTAGGCAATAAGAGACAAATTAAAATACCATAATAACTGCAACAGAGCGTTGGGAGTGTGCATTAGACGCTGCTCTTCCGATTTCTATAAATGTACAAAATAAAAACCATGCTTTACGCAGCCACGCAAAACAGGATAGGGATGTTCCCGGAGGTCGGTCCTTGTTGTTTCGACTATACTTGTTCGTTTTTTTTGTTTCGAAAGCTTCATCATTGATTCACAAGGCATTTCGGCTTTGTATAGGCGGTGAGTCTCGAAGCGCACCGCGTTTTGGAAGAGCACTTTCGGGATTGCTTTCGAGGGTTTGTTGTTTTGTTCCGTTTTGAAAGGCATCTTAGTTTCCGGACTGGGGACACCCATTAAGATTTATGTTTTCTTTTCCTTTTTTTAGTGTTTGTGCTAGGCACACAGTCTCACTCTCGTGTCGATAATATGTCGTAAACGCTTAAAATGATGTATCTCTAAACGCTCGTAGCACACGTACTCTCTTAAACGCTTATGTAATCCTCGGTTTTGTCGACCACTACACTACCGTTCCGCACACATTCTGGGACATCTCGGTAAACTCGCTCGACACTGTACACACTAAGGACTCTGGCCGGTCAGGCTGTGGTGGTGGAGAGGATTATCTTCTCAACATCGCAGGTGTTTAGGCAATGGCAAACAATGACCCGTACCGTATAACACAACACCAAACATGCACCACACACACACATACTCATCGATCATTCGAACATGAAATTGGCACACAGTGTGCCAATCGGAACTACCCAAGTCCGGATTCCCAATCTGTTGGCAGTTTGCTCGTGCCTTGCTTGTGCCACCCTCTACGGTTTAAACGTCTTCAAGTGGCGCGTCTGTTTGTGGGTGAAGGGAATGGAGAGAAAAAGAAAGAAAAAAAAAGGTTGTGGGAATTGTGTTCTGCAAACGACATCCGTTTTACATCCGATCGTTGATCAACCGTCGGCTCTCAGCAACTGAATAAGAAGTTGTTTTGCCGAGCACAGGCAAACCCTTAACCCCGTTTTTTATAGCAGAATTTACCGTGAGTTGCGAAGCCACGAGGGTCAAGAGCTTTTCCTTTCCATAAAATGAGTAGTTAGCAATTTGATCCCGACAGAAAATTGATTGTAAATAATGAAAGAACCGCTGTTAGGATACAATTCAGTACGACTAAAATAGAGAAAAGATTGATTTGTCAGTCACATGATTGCACTCGGCGCATGCACAGAAATAGATGAACCCCACAGAAATGTTATAAGATTTATAGGAAAGTTTACGAGAGGCATCTTCATGCAGAGAGGTACAGAATTCGAATAGGAGTTTGTTGATCCATTCCGTCCACCATGGCCACAACGAGACGTTTAGAAAAAGCACAAGTCCGAAAAATATGGAGTCTTGCTCCAAACGGCATTTGAAAATGAGATAAATTTTGTTTTCTGGTTTGTTTTTGTCAGTCCTAAAATAATTTTTCAAAATTATCACATTCGTAAGCCATACAAATATCATTGATCGATGAGCTTTATCTTGCTTTAACTGGTGTTGTGTGCCACGATAGGTAATCGGCGTGTACGCATGTTGTATATAGTTTTTGCTTAGCAAGTAAACCATCCGACCATTGGTTAAAACATAAACGCACCCAACATAACAGAGATAATATACCAACCACCACAAAAGCGCCAGATCCGGTAGGGTAGCGTGTACGGTAGCCTCCGGCGTCCCGATAGAAAAAGGAAGAGTAGGAACGGTGCACCGGAGGAGTGAAGGCGGAAGGTGCCCGAACGGTGATCGAAACGGCGCCAACCGATTACTGGTAGAGGTAGTGTTTAGTAGCGCATAGCGATCATATGTACGTCTTCTTCACCTTCTGCAGCGTGCCCATGCCCTTGCTGATGTCCTTCTCGAGGTTTTCCGTCGAGTTTTTGCACTCCACGCTGCGATCCTTGTAGTCGAAGTCGATGTTGTCCTTGCAGTTATTCTGATGGTGCTGCTGCAGCTGCTGCACGATCGCCTGCTGCTGCGTGTGGTACTGGTTCGTGGTGTTCATGAGCAGATTCACGTCTTTGCCACTCGTTCGGTTTTGCGACAGCATCGTGAGGCTTTTGCCGCTGTGCCTGTAAACGGTGTAAACAATTGTGTCAATTTCCATACCCATGTGTTCCATCATGCTGATCCAAACAGTAACCATCACCATCAGGTTTTACTTACCAGTTCAGTTGGTTGCGGTGCTCTCCACCAGATAGCGATTTATTGAACATTCCCCTGCGGGAAGCGGCACAACCGATCACTATTCCGAAAAACAACACGAATATACCGCCGATAGCGACCATCACCCAGTTGAACGACGCCAGATTGATCTTTTCGTTCACGAATGTATCTGCAAAGGACGCGGATGGAGAGAAGAAAATAGATCGTGTTAAAAATCAAATAAAATAAAAACCACATAAGTTAATGGGTAAATTTAAACAATTAAATTTGTATTTCATAAAAACTAAATGCCGATAAACATGCATCGACCCCAATTACGCCACCAGAGAACTGCTTATTCTACGGCGTGATCAAATTGCATCGAATGCAAGTGACACAACATTAAACAAAAAAATGGGTCACTTGAAAAAAAAAAAAACCTTCCTCGCGGGTCCACATTTTCAACGGTTTGTTCATTAGCATTTTTTGTCTGGTAGTTTACGCAAAAAAAAAAAACAAATCTAACGGTCACAAACAACACACCAGCAGCTCGACATGTAAAGGCTAAAGCGAACCCACTTGCAAGTACTGAGGTTGGGGTGTTTACTTCATTTTACTTTAAGTCGACCAAACCGAGCACACACCTCCACTCCACGAGTTGATGTAGCGGACCACGACGCCGTGCTGCCTTGCCAAAACAAACCCACGCGAACGAAAAAACTAAAAACTAAACGTAAAACCCGGTTCGGAAAAGTGAAAACACACCCGTGATACTCGGGGCAAATGTTTTTTCCATTCATAAGACACGCGACGATCGCAGCGAAGGGAAAAGGTAAGCACAGGCCACTCCTTACGGTTGACACATTTGCGTACATACGGAGGGCACAAATAATAATAAAGAAAAAACGAGTTCGCAAAACAAGACCACACAATCGGACCGTTCGTCTCGCGTTTGTGCATAATTTGGGAGTGTTTCGGTGTGTGGCAACTTTCTCTCCAAAAAAAAACAAGACGATACCACACCCTCTTGCGGCGAAGAACGGGACGCTCGAGTGATCAATCACATTCAACATCAGCGTGTTTTGACAGATTACTCTCCAAAACGAAAGTGGCTGCTGACGTAAGGAAAATACTTACCAGGCTTAGGATGATATTGGATGACCCGGTTCTGCTGGTCGTTCTCGCCCGACGACATCGAGATTTCATTATCGATGTCGTCCGGCCCGATGGACGACACCGTACCGTGGTTGTGTACGATATAGACGCTGCGCTGATCGTACGGTTTGTCCGGTTTCTCCACCACTGTCCCGGATCCCTCAACGGGCGTGTACACGTCGTTATCGTCATACGTTTTCCTCGTCGGTTCCTGTTGATCGTACTTGCGACAAATTTCTCCAATCCGCTCCCCATCCAATCGCTGGTAGAACCGATCGATCGAGGCACCCGACGCGTGCACGGCCTCGATCGTCTTGCAGTCCCGGTTCGTGTCGTCCCACGCGCAGTACGGATCCTGCAGCTCCAGGCACTTGCGGCACGCTTTGTAGCCATTGTCGTTGCACGTGTGCAGCGGGAGCGAGATGATCTTGCCACTGCTGATGACGATCAGCTTCGAGTGGCGCTTCGAGATCGTCAGCTCGTTGATCTTGGTGCCCGGTGGGAACGCCTGCGTCTCGCTGATCACCACCGTGCGCACATCGTCCGAGCTGTTCGCCGACAGGATGTTCACGAACTTGACCACCTTGCCGTCGTTCGTGCCGACGAACACCACATCGTACCGGTGGCCATCGAGCGCCTTCACCTGCGGGTCGACGGCAATCGCCGATAGACGATAGTATAGGCTGACGCGCGTGAACACGGGCCGCGAGTGGAGCGAACGGACCGAGTTGTCCATCAGGTTGTTCGTCTTGACGAAGTTGACCGACGCCTTCGGGAGCGTCCGGCTGTCGTCGACGCACTTGCCGGGCCGCGGTTCCGGTACGGCGCTCGGTGGTACCTGCAGCCAGTTCGAGTGGATATCGCGCTGCGCCTTGAACGGACCCTCGAACGCGTCCATGATGTCCTGCACGGAGAATGCGCACACGGCCGACCCGCCGATGGCATTTTCCTGCGTGGTCATGATGGCGTAGATGATCTTGTTGCGATCCCCTCCGTACAGTCCTTGTATCGTTTTCGTTGTAGCCTCTGTTGGGAAGAGAACATACCGATTCGTTAACATCTCCACACTAAAAACTACGTGCTTTTCCGATACTTACGTAGCTCGTCGAAGTAGAAGGGATATTCGCCGGGGATGGAGCAATTGAGGCGCGCCTTCAGGAATGACGTCCACCGATCCTGGAACGGGTACGGTCCACCCTTGTCGTTTTTGCAGACCCGCGCCACCCGGGAATACACCGCCTTGCCGCAGTTCATGTACTCGATCGCCACCTCCCGGTAGAAGAACATCACGTACCCGTTGTGCTCGATCGCACTGACGAACGCCGGTTGGTTCAGCTGCTTGCTGTCGAACTGCTCCGTCCGTTGCGGCTCGCGGTAGATCAGCGGATCAGCACCGGAGAAGTCGGCCACCGTCGCCGCGTACAGCTGCCCATCGGTGAACACGTACGTGCTGTTGTGCTGCGGGTTGTACGGGCAGCGGCCCTGCGCCTCTAGCTCGTTGTTGTCGTACACAAGCGTCCCGTTTCCGGGCAGCACGTTGTAGTACCGGCAGAGGGGCTTGAAGGAGTTCGTACCGCAAACCATCCGGCGGTTCGGAGCGACCGGGGCGTACACTCGGATGTAGTTCTGGCAGTCCTGCTCGTGCTTGCCCTTGAGCGTGCACAGCTCCCGGTGGGCGTCGGACGAGGGCCAACTGATACGCTGCCCCGGCACCTCCACTAACCGCTCGATGCTGATGTTGTACATCGCATTTCGGGCGCCAATGAGCAGCGTGTTTTCGTCCTGGTCCAGCAACTTAAAGTGGTCGGTGCTATTACCGAAAAAGGATGGTACGGTGGCATCTACAAAACAAAACAAAACAAAAACAAACGTCATCAGAAGTCAGCTCATAACAACAAACAAAGCCCCGGTGCTTATAATTCGGTAATTTATCGTGGTGATAAAATGAAACTGCAATACGAGCGCAGCATGCAATTTCCGGTCAATTCATCTGGCACTCCCCATACCCATGAAGGACACCCATTGTCATGATCCCAAAATCGGTCCCCTGTGGCGTCAAAAACGATTAGTCGGATTAAACCAGCCCGCCACACAAAATGTGGTTTGGTGTCAAATTTTTGCGGCACAATCCAAGGAGACCGAGGCCACATGTCACCTATTGAACCACTAAAGTAGGATAACGTACGACTGGCTAGAGATCGATTTATCGGAGAACAGTTTTAGCGAACCAAAGCCGATGAGCGAGGTGTTTTGTGGGCCATCGTCGAAATGAACTCCTCCCGAACGAAAATGGCACCCCAGCACAAAGAGGTACATTCATATAAAAGCTCCACGAACATTAATATTCATCGAATCAGGTTTTTTAATGGTGCTTCCAAAAGGCAAAGTGCCTCGCCGGAGAACAAGACGATCTTGCCCGGCCGGCCACAGAGTGATTAGTATTCCAAATCACTTCTTATGGCCATCGGGTGGTTCGTGGTTTTGCTTTGCGTACCAAAATGCTTCACTACGATGCTGAAAAACAAAAATAAAATACAACCCGTCCTATCGTCATCGGGGCAGGAGCATGTCAACCGGCGCAAGAAGCGAGATAGGAAAAAGGCAGAAAACTAACCAACGAAAACGACCCACCAACCGGCAACTTGGTAAACTTGGTGGCATGTTTGTCACACGAACGAATATCAATATGGAAATGGCTAGAAGATAGAGGCACGATATTTCGGCACTGGTGGAACGAACAGCAGCGCCGATGGATGACATTTAACAAACAAGCCGATGGAAACCACCCGAGAGGCCCTCGAAAAAGCCGGCCACAGGATGAAGATGAGATATTGCGCTCGTTGCCGGAATTTATGCGCCGTCCGGCTTCCCATCGTCTTGTCGAACAGTCTGTGTGTAACTGCCGTTGTGATGCGAATCGATTCGCTGCTAGAAACGTGGTTATATTAGGGCCACATCGTACACCGATTCGAAGGAGTTGTCCATGGACACCTCGACCCGATCTAACGCTTACATGCCGTGCCACGGTGGAGAAAGTAGAAAGGTGCGCTGCCACAGGGAACACAACCACTCGAAAGAGGCGCGACTTGGGGAGGCTTGTCCCGTATGCTAAGCAATCGAAAGCACCACACACCAGGCTAAGACACCAGGCAGGCCGGCTGGTCTCCCGTTGAGTCGTCACGTGACCCACTTTTTACGGTGGCGACATCGCCAACAAAACTCCTCGCGTTACGATTGATCTTGAAAAGGGAGGATGGCGTACTTTCCACCAACACCTTTTCGTTCAGCATATTCCCGCCCGGTAGTGGTCCCGATTACCTCTGCGATCCCGTTCCCTTTTTCATTGCTCTACTACATTATCAGAAGTCCCGGAATGCTCGGCATCCCACGAAGCGGCGCGTGTAGTTCTGGGAGTGTTTGCAGTCCAATGAGATAACCTGCTGTTCGTCTTAAAAACACCGTTCTTGAGTCCATTAGCAGGCGACCGGCAATATAGAGCAGTTACACACACCGAACACACATCCGACCGTTTGCTTGCGCTGCTAATGAGGCCGTCACGATGAAAGCAGGCAGTTTTTATTGCATTCTCAAGCGGAGTCGAGAACGATTCGGAACGACGACGTTGCTGCAGCAATAAAATTGCATCACATCTGCCATGAAGATGGGTGATGATGATGATGATAAATGGTGCTAACATATCATCATTGCACACTAGATTAGCCCCAACTCGTGGGAGATGATTTCATTGTACACATTTTTTATCCGGTCTTAGGAGGTTCCGTTTTTCGTCATGTCTCACAAACCTCAGGGAAGTGTTCGGAATAAGTGTCTTCAACTACAATGTCAGAGGTTTCGCGAATGCATGCTGTTACGCCTTACAACCTGCGGGAAGCACGGAACCTACAACGGCATAAAGTGCGCAATAAAAGCTTTATCAAACAATCGAACCTCTACACTAGTTTGTCTAGCCATTGGCACACAGCTTTTGCACATTCACCATCCGTCGTACGATCGGGTGAGAAATCGAAGCTAAGCGCCAATTTCCTGTCGCTAGATATCACACCATACTGGCCCTCCCGTCGTGCGAAATACTCCAACCGATGAGGAGACCATAGTTTGGCGGGATGTGTGTTTACTCTTCACACCTGTCACCGTGAACCCTATAACGTGCGATAAGTCAACAGCAGCGACATTTGACGGCTTTCACAGGCCGTTGAGTACATACGCAAACATTGGCTATCGTCCGGTCCTCCGATCCACCCGGTGAAGTGGTGACGATCATTCATTCGTGGTTCGTGCGAAATCCCCAGCCCGTTCCACACGACCCGGCGCCCTTCATGCACCACAGTTCTATTGCATCCAAAACGTGTGCGGCCAATCGTGGTCTGATGGGATTATGAAAGAAAGTTCAAGTGCCGATGGCGTATGTAAACAACTGCCGGTGCGCGATCGAGAGGAGTTCGTGGATTCTGGGCGCCATCTTTCAATAGTAACACACCCGTATCTCTTTTGGCGCTAGTGGCAACTGTCTAAATCGGGTGCGATTCAGCGATTGTGTCATTGTTAGAGTAGGTAGCCGGCCGGTCCATTCTCTTCAAGAACACCACTGCGAGCTGCGGTAGTAGTTGGGAGTTGCACAATGCCTCTCATCGAAACAAACACACACCCGCGTGTGCGTACTGGCTCGAGAAGGGATTTGGCCAAAGAGTGTTGGCTTGCGGGTTTGCGATCTCACATTTTACGACTCAATGGGACATAAACACTTTAGCTCGCTGATCCTTCACGCGGATGCTCTCCTATTTGGGCTACAATGTTTTCTATTTGACGTTGTTTTTTTCTGTTTTCTGGCCCTACAGCAGTAAAACGCGGCCCGAGAGGAAACTGTACACCAGCAACGTGTCAGGATAAGTGCGAGAACCAAACACTCCTACGGTCGCCACTTGTCGAACAAACAAATGAGCATAAAATCGGCGTACCAGCGGGTCGGGTTTTTGCCGGGCGAGTTTGGCGCCCGCCCGTCCTGTCGTACGGAAAAAAGGGTTAAAGCTATTCCATCGCCATCCTCTGCTTCTACGTGAGCCGGTGTCATAACATTCAACATCCAAGAGGCAAGTTTTACGCTACGCACATCATCGGATGGGGATTGCTCAACCGACGCGGGGAACACGCAAGATGAGACATTCCCGATCGACCGAGCGATGTTGTTTTGAACCGAGAAGTGCACGAACATCTCTGCGCTCCTACTTTGTATTGATGTTTTGACAGATTGTTATGGTTTTGTTTCTATAATGGATCAAACTTTAGTGTCCACCTGACTGCCTGGTCTGGTTCAGACGCCTTCCCATCCTAAGTCCAACAGTCCTACATTCGTCGAGACTAATTAAAATTCAAACGTATTCCTCCTGCTGCCTTTGTTTCTCCTTATCCCCGATCGGCGGCTCGAGCTCGTGGTGAGGAAGGGATAAATTTAAAGCGCTTTTTTATGTCATATTCCTAAAGGCCCAAACACACCCATCTATCCATCAAACATCGCTTACTCGAAAGCGCCGAGCCGGAGAACCAACCAAGTCCGACACAAGGGTAAATATTTACGAATCTTTGCCAGGGATTTGATTTCTTTTTCTCTCCTTACACCAGTCCCCAATCGAAGGTAAACAATGGAGAAGAAAGTAGTTCCATAACAGTATTCCTCCAAAACACCCGATTCCATTCGGGGGGTCAACGCCGTGAGCGCACGCAGGCGGCCATGACACATCATGGCGAAAAATCGTCGCGTTGACAGTGACTCGCGCCATCGGGGACCATCATCACGGTCGGGCGCGGGCTGTGCAGGGTCATTAACATGGACAAACAACGGTAAATCGAATATTGCATTACATTACACGCCGGTTTCATATGGTAACAGTCTGGGGCTCGGGGTGCCCAAGAGTCAATGCTTGGGACATGGTCATGGGCACCACAAGATCACCATTATCGAAAGCCGCGGCTTTTTTGTCCCACAACACGCGAGAAACCAACACACAAACACACGGAAAAAGCAATTCCCCAGCAAAAAGAGAGTTGAAAGGAAGGAAAAAAATACCGAAAACAATCGCGCTGACATGATTTGAAATTGTCACGTAAGCGAAATTATCCCGTGCACAAATTACCGTTGATATCGACGTTTAAATCACACAAAACATAACCCTGGGCCATAATTTAGGTTCCGTTTGGTTTGGAAGGGAGTATAGGAATCCTCCAGGGAAGCCCCTTCCCAGGGTGGTACACAACGTACATAAATCCCTCCCGCCCAGACTACGGCCAGTTCTCATGAAATTAAAACATTATAATAAGTATTTCCCGAAAACAAACCCCGACGACCGATGGGGATCTTTCTCCCCCATTACAAAATACTTTGAACATAAGCCCCTAAACTATCCCTCTGCCCGTAGCTTGTATTTCTTTACTCTGACCCTTCGTTCGTTGAGACGCCCCAAATGCTCGGAGAATTAAAAAAAAAAAAACCTACACCTCCTACACACGCGACTTCTTCGACGACACCGTTGACGAAGTTTTAAACTAACAGTTCCCTTTACCCTCTGCCAAACGGTAAATCGTGTCATTTAATACCATTTCTTTGGGGGGACGGCGATGTGTTATACCGCATTCGGTAATTCGCCTTGACGCCAATTAATTAAAATTATTGGAAACCTCACAAAAGACGACCCTTCAACGCCCTGTTATTGAATTGATGGCATCCAATAGACAACTCCTACGCGTGTTTTATTTTTTTGTTCCTCCTCATTAGAAAGATACTATTACCGACCAGCATGTGACGTGAGGTAATAAATTGACATCGTGTCCAACTTACCGTATAGGATGCGTATCTTGCTCTGGCCATCTGGCACCCAACTGTCAACGCGAACGATGCACTGACTGATGAGGACCGTCAACAGGGCAAACACTAGCGCCGGGCTGCCGCCGGTGCTGGTGCTGCTGCTGCTCATCAGGTGCATCGTCATCTGTTTGCTTCGGTACGCCATTCTGTTGTTTCCACTGTTTCTCGTCGGTCTGCTGCTGCTGCTGCTGGTGCTGGGCGAATCTTCTTCGCTTCTACTGCTGCACTTGTGTATCGTAGCGGACATCTAGGGACTCTAGGGTTGCACTTGTGCTGCTTCACCACTGACACACACACACGGAACGGTGGTCCTGGTACAAAAGATCGTGCTTCCTCGTCTGGGAAGACGGAGGACCCGCGTAAGGGGCTTGGTACCCGCCGACACGCCTTGCTTGGTCGGGTTGCTTTGCTTCCTGAACCGCTTGTGGCTAGCGAGTACTTCCTCCCGAGGGTGATTTCACATTCATTGCTTACGGCTTCGCTAGCCCGGGGTTGAGGTTGGCGTGTTGTGACTCCAATAACTCGAATGACTCTTTCTCTTCCACCGAGTGGTTTGTGGTTACAACACTGTCCGCATGTCTCCGATGTTGGTCGCGATCATTAATTAATAATATGCTGAGCCAAGGGGGGGGTTGGGGAAGGGAGAGGCGAATGTTACCGATGGTGCTGCAGACACTCCATCGCTCTGCCAATACACACTACTCTGATGGAAGGTAACCTGAAACGGAAAGCAACAATTTACAAAAAAAAAACAGAAACGATTAGAAGGTGGCGTTAACCTGTCAGCTCAATTTAGAGTCTGCGAGATCTTGGTACTGCTAAATGGTGGCATTTGTTCATTGTATTTTATTCACCTAAAGAATGTGTCTATGATGTCGGTCCTCTTGGACTGGGTCCACTCTTGAGGTAGTGATTTGAGGCACTCAATCGCTCGTAGACGAAGACAAACCGGCGGTAGGGCAAACCTTAACAAGCTCCACAAACAAGAAACAATTTGCCTCACAAAGGCACGCATTGTAGAGCAACTCCAAAAGGCGTGTGTGTTGGATCCATACTACACCGACTAAAACATACTGGATCTAATGGAAGTGAACAATAGCGGTGCCACCATGACAGGTCTACTTTGAGCACGCTGATTGCGATACAAATCAGCGTAACACGGAGCGCTCATGACAAATATTCCCAAGCCCGACTTCAACCCGGCAATCTCGCACAGGGTTTGTAGTTCGGCACAGGTAGAGGTCGGTTGGTGGTTCGGGTGACTCGTACGATTTGTCCCGTACATGGTAACGACCGCCATGGGGTGGGCCGGTCGGTTGCGATTTACCGATTTCTTGGAAACACTGCTCCCTCCATCCGTCAACAGCGACACCAGCGCCCTCTGACAGTAAGCCGATTAGTGTGTACGCGCGCGCGCGCTGGAATGCTGGAACGCAAGTAGCCGGTGTTGTCAGCTTTCGATCGCCAGCGATCGTAAACTACCGGCAACTACCGAACCCCGGTACAATTGAAACAGGTTTTTGGAAGGTAAAACAGGGGCACAGCATCTAGAGTAGGTCCACAATGGGTTTTGTGTAAGGAAAACCTTCAAACGTATCCAGTATGAAGTGTTGATAAAAAAGAGACCACCTGACCACAATGGTACCAGGCAGCGATCACCTAATTTACCGCCGAGAGGGTTCTGTGCGGGAACCTAAATATGGAAGACCTCAATCAAGTGACTCCATTTCACTGCTTCCTTTCGAGAGCGCACCTCAAATCAAGCGCAGAAGATGATCCATACCTATGGAGCGATCTCATGAGCGTATCATTAGACACTCTCCATTTCGGAGGAAGTGGTACTAAAATTGGTACTTCTTGTTCAATTCCTACTGCATTAGTGCGCGTCCGCCGTCCATCCGGAAGAAAACATGCTCTTGGCATTAATTACGTGCGGAAAGTCGACCTGGAACTTCTGCCGATGCATCAATTTCGCAAAAAACAAATGCTACACCACATCCGAGAGGAGAAAGTACTAAACTTAGTCCACGCCGGCCATCCACCCATCATCAGCATAATATATGCAGCCCCGTATTGTGTGCTCTCTTCCTCTCTTCCGGGTGACCCAAAGTGGGCCACATCGCGTCGGACGTGGCTTCGATGTGGGTCACCATGTCTCCGGTCTCGGTACTTCCTAGGTGTGCACCGGACGACGGATGGACGCTGTTTCTGTGTCACGTGTACCCCCCGCCCCTCGATAGACATGGAGAACTACAAAAACCACGGTCACCTTAGGTCCACAGAACTTACGCCATTGGAAGGTGTTGTAAGTATTTTTAATCGATAACCAATCACTTCTGACCTTTCGACGGACGTAAACCTTTGTGAACCGATACCGTCGCTGGTGGTGGTTCCTTTCTTCCTGACATTTGAGCGCAACGAGCTTTGACTCCGGTAGGGTTTCCTTTCGGCATTCTACTTTGTTTACAACCCGTTCGGGTTATGAATTCGATAGTCTTGACTTTGAAAGTGCCCACGCTCACGTGGAACATCCAACGGGTACACCACCCTAAAGCCCTAAAGGTATCGCCCTTTTACGAAATCCTGCGCTCGGGTGCACTTGAAAAGGAAAGAAAAACC
Source organism: Anopheles coustani (assembly GCF_943734705.1). Lineage (NCBI taxonomy): Eukaryota > Metazoa > Arthropoda > Insecta > Diptera > Culicidae > Anopheles > Anopheles coustani. Next base: position 71,039,833 of record NC_071289.1, on the reverse strand, counting down.
CACCTCCCGACACATGGTACTCGTCACGTGTCGTTCGGCATGTTGACCGTGAACCATGGGCTCCAGAGGGCGTCCCTAAGAAAACCGACATACACACACACCCACAGCGTGATGCACCGTGAGGAGTTCGGGAGGCTAGACAAACAACGGCACTTGTCGCAGCCAGAGCCGCAAGAGTGTGTACAGGCATCATAAGGCACCGGCTTTTGAATGGAGCGTCGGCCCGATACCCTTAACCTCAAAACTAAACCCTTAAGTGTTCCCACTTCACACGATGGTGGCTGCATCATCGATGATATTCGATATCCGAGGCACTTAAAATAAAATGGTATGAAACCAATCCATGTGGCCTGAATGATGACATAGTGCAAGCGTAGAGTTCACACTTTTTCTGCAGACCCGTCGCCAACGCACGACCTTTGGCTTTTCATCACAAGAAGCTAAATAAGTAATTAAACACCGACCGGGTAGTGGGTCTCCGGGTTGGAGGACGAAATTAAATTATTCATGAAGAACTTTCTCCAGCACCCGAACAGGTCACACTGTTCCAGTAGCCTTCGTACAATACGTAAGCACGATCTAAACGACCATGTCCTTCTAATGACCCAAGTGGTCTGGAAAAAGGAAGTGAAAACACATTTCCTTCATGCTAGACAACATGCTGCTAACATCATCGAAGAACTAGAAGGTAAAAAAAATTGTCTCCGTTTTTTATCGTTTTACTCCGTGTTAGTTCCATGTTTTCCTTCGATGTTTTCTTTTTACTCCGGTTCCTACAACTCAAGTTCTTCCGTTTTTCCACGACACACCGAACCCCTGCGGCTCTGAAAGCGTGGTAAGCGCCGTTAAAAGGGGTGCATTTTAATTAGAATGTTTAATTTGATATTAGCATACGTTACATCCAGGATTACCCAGGGGTTCCTCGGAGGGAAAAAACGGGCCAGCTAATGTGGGCATGTGGGAACTGAATTTTCCCCCTTTAAGGAACGGAAGCGAACCCAGTATGAAGACTAGGAAAAAACTCCCAGAAACAATATCCATCTTGTTCTTCTTTGTAGTCGCATGATTATACGTAGGCCAATTGAGTGTCAGGAACCTCTAGCTTTAGTCCCCTCGCTACTTCTGGACGGTTTGGATATATGTACGTGTATTTTTTTTATTAAGCTCTATGTAAATTTGATATCGTACGAGGGAACCCCTTCGGTGTGAATCCCTTTATAACCAACCTGACAGCAGAATGACCCGCTCAATCTCTCATCCTCATCCTTACCCTACGCAAAGGATTGATGGCACGTACTAACGGGTTGTGGCACAACAAAAAACACCAACGCTACGCAAAATGGACGACGGACGTCAAGAAAAGCAAGTGCGTAATTTAAATTTATGCCCTACATGTTATGACAGCACCTCTTGCCTGCAGCAAGAGCACTTGGTGCAGCCCATTCCAACCCACTGTTTGTGGTGCATCCATCCCTTGGCCAGGCCGATTCATTGCACTGGTAATTTATCACCATGAGCAACGAAATAAAAGAGGTTAGACGCGGGACTCGCGTGCAGCACGTGCTCGCTGAATTGATATCAATATGGCGAATGGCAATATTTCGTTCCAACCTTGAACAGTTACGGCTCGTTTTAATTCCGGCTCTTTTCTAGGATGTCCCATTTGCGGTACATTGTTGCGAATTCCTTTTCTCGATCAAAAATAATTTGGAGAGGAAACATGAACGAAACATTATTGCGCATCTTTTATGTGTTGTAATGAGTAGCGTCGTTAGTTTTTCGCATAATAAAACGAATTTTAGGTAAAATAAATTGAGTACAGCAACTTAACAAGTTAACATTTTATTTTATGATTTAATTTATTGCATCTGCGCGTTTCATTGAATAGTTTATTAATTTTTGTTTCAAACAAATTGTTCCCCTGTTTCACACCAATTTGTCTTTTCACTGCGCAGTGATCTTCTGATATGAAGGTTTAATTTTATTCTTATGATTGCGTCTATTGTACGTTTTACACGTTTCATTCTTATGATGAAAAAATAAATGGTATTCAAAAAAATAGTCTTTTCTCACATCAACTAATATTTTCAATGCGCCATTTAAGCCGACCGTTGTAAATGTCAATCTTCGTGTTAGCGTCGCTTCTTATTTAAATTTCCAAACAACGCTGCACATGGAAGACGAAGCCTATCGAGTTTATTGCCTCTGAAAATAAAATGCAAACGCAGGGAATGAAGCGATGCAGCACGAACTCGAGAGCCCGTTTCCCGTACGTAACCCGTAACCGGCAGTTACAAGGAACACATTTAATGAGCACTTTTCTTCACGGTTCACCAAACCCTTTAATCATCTTGCGCGAGGTGAGAGAAATCTATTAAACAAAAGTATTCCCCGCCGACCCGGGTGGTGCGCATATGTATGTATATATATATTTTGGGATATTCGCCTACCCGACCCGGTTTGACCCGGGGGAGGGTAGCTAAAAATGGCTTTTAGAGGCTTTAAAACAACGGCCACCGTTTTACAACCTGCCACCACAACTCAGTGCATAGCTCGTTCGCCTTAATGAGAGCCTTTTCCCTGACGAGCGGCGAGCTTACACAGTCAAATAGAAGTGGATGCAGGGGACGAAGTAGATAAAAAAAATGCTCCTACTCAAAGCACGCAACATTTGACGGTTAAATTATTGTTTCTTACAAAACGCTACACACGGGAAAGAAAGAAAAAAACGCACCTCCGGCCACCAACCGGCACAAATAAACCATTTCCCAAGGTGGCGGAGGGACGGTCGCAGCTTAGCTTTCACCGTTAGATCCGCGTTTCGGTAGGGGAAAACATATCATCGTTTTATCGGTTCCCTGCCTCACATTGGCGCATCGGAGCTTTTTTGTTTGATAATTTGTTCAGTTCGGTACGTTTCGGTGAATAATATATCGTTAACGGTGGCAATGGATACCGCCGCGGCCACTCTTCGCGGCGAGCGAAAGGAGTTTCCATCATCGGAAAACCCACCCACCGCCCGTGGCATTTGTCTAATGAGCCGATGGAGAGGAAAGGAAATTTGCCCTGTAGCGTAATGTAAATGTTAGCATGTCGTTGTTTTACCTGCAAGCGGAAAAAAAACCACGAGAGAAGGTTCAATGGAACCTCAACATGCGACGGAGAAAAGCTCGTGTTTAAATATTCATTAAGTAAACGTTCGAAAGGTAAAATGTTGTTTCGGAGCGGTATTATTGCAAACGATTGCATTCAATGATTTTGCTCGGTGTTTTCTAGCTCTCTCTATCTCTCTCTCTCTCTCCGGTTCGAACATTAACTCGCACGACAATGGTCCATTTAGTGGATTGAATAAAATAAGATTATATCATAACTTTCCCAAATGACTCATTCAATCTTTGATGATCGTTTCGTGCACCTTTGGCAAGGTTTCGGAGTGACGTCATCGAAAATGGTTTACCCACATAAAAACTATGTTTAATTGAAATCTTCTTTTCCTCGAAAATTTGCGTTCCAGGAAAAAAAACATAAAATAATCCTCTTCTATTGAAATAGAAAATATATAAGCGATCGTCATCAATTCATCCCTCCAAATTCAAGGAAACTTATGATCTTCCCTACCTCAACACAAAAAAATCCTTCGCTTGTGAACTGATTTATGATGATGATGATGGCGGTGATTACGCGAAGGGCGAACGTGTCGAGAATCCGATTCACGCCCATTTAGCACCGTTTGATGGTTTCCGCCTGTTTCCGGATGGTGATTGAATTCCAAATACCCGCCTCAGAAGCAAAAAAGCACGGCAACAAATTGAGGAATCCCCGGTCTCAAAAAAAAAAATAAAATAACAACTCGGCCAGCCGGAATCTAAAACGTCATCAAGCGTCGAAAAATCCCACGACCGTCGTCAAAATCAGGCCACAGAACGGATATGCAAAAATCCCGTCCCGTCCCGCGCAACGTAATGTTTGCCGAAAAATTCGTACGCCATTTGCAACCGGCGGGTCGTGGTTTGGTCGATAACGGGAGTCGTTCGGCGTGCAAATCGGAACCATGACGGGGTCCGAAAATAGGTTCAGCCGCGTCTGGTAACCTTTACCGAATTTTTCCGAACACGGGCGGACCACCCGCGCGCGTGCTTGCAAAAGACATGCGGGGGGAGAGATCTTCCGCCAACGGAAAACCGGTGTGGGAAAAGGAAAAACACACCACCACCACACCAGCGCTCCAGCTTCCGATTACGCTTCCGAGTGAACGGAAAATGAGTGAACGGTTTTGGGGGCGAGACACTCACTCTAGACGATGACATAGTTGGCCGGGAGTCAAATATTTTTACGACCATGATTTGTGTGAGGAAACACAACGAGAGGGAGGGGAGAAGATGGTAGAGGAGAAGATGGATTCCTATCCCAACAGTTCTCATCATACTCCGTACCAAACGGTTTCCCACCGGTGGCCGAATGGAAATCCCTCATTCATACATCCATTTCCACCGAGCGCTGAGAAGCCGACATAATGCCAACATAAAAGCAGCATATTTCCATTCAAACTCCAACGATGGCGAGGGGGTAAGTGAAGGCAGAGGGAGGTGGGGATAGTAAACGGTAGTTCAACGTAGGCACAAACACCTGTCGGCGTAAGTGGAGACGACAACGAGCGTTAAAATATGATCATTTTCCGAGCGAACAAAAGCGTAAAGCGTCTGAAGGGAGACGAGACGCATCGGCATTGTGCATTCATTGTGCGCACGAGGGATGCAAGGGTGGTTGGGGAGGGTGGATTCGGTGACCAATAAACACCTCTCCCTTCGTTCTTCCCCTTGATCTCGTTTCCCTAGAAGGTCCCACGAGGTAATTATAGGCAAATTAGACAACGTGCGCTTCCCTTTGATGCGCGCTAGCCATCATCATTTCCTTGACTGTTTCTATTGTTTGTTGGTTGCGCTTCCAAGCCGATAATCCACCCCTCTTACATGCCCAAATCCGAGCATTATCTATTCCCCCCAAAGGCTGGTTTTCGACTTTTCCATAAGCGGATGTTGTTTTTCGGTACATATCGGTGGCGCCAGTTTCTTTGCCGTCCGAAACAAAAACCGACCCGCCGTTCGGGTTTCCTTTTGATGAACCCAACACGACGACATTTCGACATCCAAAGCTTGACGTTATGGTTCGGGGTTGACACGGTTTCGCGCTGGCGGTTATAAAATCATCCAATTTACGGCCCGGAGCACGTCGCCGGCCGGACAAATGTCAACTCCGCAAAGGCAAGAAGAAAACCTTCGCCACGCGTTGGAAAGGTAAAACCAAAAACACCTTTAACTTACTACCGGACAACCATTGCATTGTTTTTGTTTTTTTAACGCTTTAGGCTGGTGTCATTGCTTTACCGCACGATGTTTTGTCGGACGACATGTCCGCCAATTTTTCTGTAATTTTTTAAATTCTAAGAAGATTAAATGAATTTTATTATTTTTCTTAGATGAAAGGCACAACTCCGAGTTTATAAAGTCCAACATTGTTGACAGATAAAATCGGATGCGTCCATCCGATAAAATCAAATGATTTTGATTTTGTCGTGCGGAGAAATCGTGCGAACCTTGCAGCTGTCAAATCCCATACATTTTCGTCTGTCAAAAGATCGTGCGGTAAAGCACTGACACCAGCCTTAGACGCTTTGCATTCGCACCCACCACATTGCTTTACGGCATTCGGTGTTTTATGGCGGCTTTCCATTGACAATTTTGTCCAGATTAGCCTTTTGCTTTCAATCGGTAGGTACCTCAAATGTAGCGAAACTTGTTCCAATGTGTACTGGGCCAAGCATCTGGAAATATTTTGCATAGTACGCCGAACAAAATAAATACACAATTTCGACAAGCTGGTTGGTGAGATAGGGGGAAAAGCTTTAATAATTACAGGTGCGAGCTACTTTCAAAGCGAACTATTTACACGCTGCTTTACAACAGATGGCCGCACAAGTAAAACCAAAGCCAGACAACTTTAAAAAAAAGAAGTAAAACTTGGATTTGAATTTATTTTGAACATAAAGATGATAAATGAAAAATTTTATGAGTCTTTTAGAACTGAAGTTCATTTCAATTACACGTACAATACCAGATGCCTTAATTGCTTGATTATGACATGCGATTTGATGATAACAAATCTTTAATCGTTCAATAAACTGTTTAAAAACACCATACATGATCGCTGGATTGAACCAAGACTTATAAACACAATCTTTCCATAAAATGGGTTACTTTATACCGAATTTGCACATGTTCTTTAAGATAGTTAAACAATTAGGTTCACTCGTTAAAGTAAAAAAAAAGAATGCAATTTTTTGCCCCGCTGGTGCTTTTTTGAACACTTTCCCCTAAACTTAAGTAACTTACGCAGCGTCGATCGGATGAGAAGGGAAGGTGGGATCGAGGTACAACGAGAGAATTGATTCGAAATGGGCCTCACAGAAGGTAAACAAAACCGAAACAACATTATTTATTTACATCGGTGCTGCTCGATGTTTGGAGGCGGTGGTTGAAGGCGGACAGGGTTCTCGGGTGTGGCACCGAAGGCAACGGTCAGCATTAACCCCAAACCGATGGGAGGAGGTGCTTCAGCGGGGGAAACGCACGGTGTGTGCATTAAAATGATGGGGCTTCTTCGAGGGACGTGCCGCGAACGTCGATGTCGACAGGTGATTTACATCGAAATAAGCGTCGGCCCCGGGCCAAGAAGGGTAACCGCCATCCCTCGGGGGTCTCCTCCTCCGTGTCCCATCCCACCCTTCGTTCGATGATCGATCGAGAAAGGTTGCTCCCTCTTCCCGTCTCCCCGCGCGCTGCAGCCAACCCAATCAAACATCGTTCCATAATGCTTAGGGAAATGCGATTTAAAGCGAAAAACAAAAACGAAAATAAAGGTTCGGACAATGTCGCCCATCATAAGGAACATCATCATCGTGATCGTCATCATCATTCGCGTGGAGTCGACGCAGGTGTCGCGCACCACTTGATCGCCGGCTGTGATCTAACCTCATTTACATAATCCACCCCTTCTTGCCGGGGGTTTTGGTTCGTGTTGCGCATTCGAGCAGCATTCCCGGGTGCAGGGATTTTCGTATCCATAATTAAATAATAAAACAAACGGCTTACTAGCTTGGGCTCGGGCCCAACCTCTTCCCTGCGTGCAACACACGAACCTGGAAAACCATACGGCAAAAATGCATCATACACGCAACAGGCGATTTGAATTTTGTCACACAAATCGGACCCACAGCGGGGAGGAAAAAGAAACAACAACGACACAAGAACGCACAGGTTCATTACCGAACCGTAACTGCGCCAACTTTATGTGTGCGTCCGTTGGGGAGTGTTTTATGGCGCAGCGAAATGGAGGTTAGGCTTTTATGCCTCGGTTGTTGCGCGTCCGCACTTTGATTTTGTCCGCGGATTTTCTGCCATTTTGCCCGTTTTTTTTTTGCGTTCTTTGGGGCTGTGGTTCGCCATTTTGCACGTTTTCAAAGTCACCGCCACCCACCCAAGAACAATGGCGGCGGTGGTGACAATGTGGTTCGTGTTTGGAGGTTAGACTGTCATCCACCCATGGATTATTTCGCCTAAGCTCGAACCGGTGCACGGTACCGAAGCCACTTTGCACTTTTGCACGGGGTCAGCCTTTAAACTCTTGAGTGCACGAGAATTTTTTCATTGGAGCAATTCGAAATACCTTTTTGTCTTTATTTCTTTCCAATATTCTATCTCCTTTCCCGAGTGTCAGTGAACAATAGTATGTAAAAAACTTTTTTAAAAAAAACTGCAGTAAAAAAAAGTATTTCCAATAAAATCTCCAATAGTAATGTCGAATGAATTTAAACATGAAAAAAAGGATTTGGTTTAAGAAACAATTTCAACCAAAGAGTACAAAAATTACCCCAAATAAAACAGTTGTCAATAAAATGTATCAAACAACTGTGACACGTGTTTTTACATCAAAAACACAACATCAAAATCAGTTTTCATTTGTTTTTTCATCATATTGTCTATGTTTTGACATGCTGAATTTGTTTAACACAATTTAGTGCACTTTTTACTATTTTAAGGTTGGTTTTTTTCGGTTTTACCAAATCAGCAGCACAAAAGAGTGTAATTAGAAACAAAAAATCTATATCCATATTTTGAACGTCCGTTTTTTTGTCGCCTACGATAAATCTGTCCTTTCGAAGGTTAATTTGTCACCGCACCAGAGCAATGGCGTGTTTTTCGTTTCATTTTTCTTTTTCTGGCCTACCTGGCGTGTTTCGAGCCAATTATCTTCGCTGGAGCCAGGCGGGAAGGTGACACACTGCAGCTAACACGCACCCTCTGGAACGCCCAGCTTGAAACGCGAAAAAAAACCCACGATGGACCTTTGTTTTGCATACAACAATAACGCACCAATGCCCGACGACGCGGCCATCAACCACCGATGCCAGCGGTCATCAATGGAGTTGAGCGAAAAACGAGCACACGCCCGAAAAACAAAAAAAACCATTACAACCACCTTCATTTAGCGCGATCGCTAATGAATGGCAAAAAGGGTCGAAGGAACGGATTTTTGAAAGCTTTTCAGTAAACCACGTTCCAAGTGTGTTTGGTGTTTGTGACAGTTGTTTGTTTTGCACTCGGAAAACGTTCGATCAGGAAACGAAACAGGAAACGAGTCGCGATCGTTGGTGTTGGCGTGGTTGGGGTTTTTGTTGGTTTCGAGCACACAAAAGTGCTGTTGTTGGTAACTGTTTAACACTTTCAACCCTTTTAAGCCCGAATCTGCAAGGCACACGGCGCGAGCAACATCAGTTTTCAAACACAGTAATCCATCTCTAACGGGGGAGCCTTACAAAATGAGTTTTGCCTTTTCTTTACCACATTCTAGGGATCGGAAAAGGGGACACACCTCTTACGCAAGAAAAATAAACCTTACAGCATTGATATTAAATCGGGCCAGAACGAACGGATTTTGAGAGAGAAAAAACCTAATATTACACCGAAAATCATCAAATCATACGGGCATGGTTCGCGCTCACGGTTTGACCCACTGATCGTGGTTTGTTTAATGGATCTGGTGCCGCCTCTCGCCTCCTTTCGGTGGAGGAAAACTATCAACAACAACAACAAAAAAAAGGAAAATACAACCAAAGGTGGTACCGTTCTTCGCGCTTCCACGCAGAGTTCATTGCATTATCGAAGTGCAGCGCACATGATGAAACAAGCGCAAGAAAATCCTCCATCAACTCGAAACCGATCAAGCTTGGCGAGGTTTCGCAATATTTCCAACCCGACGATCAACATCATCATCATCATCATCATCATCATTTCCATCACGATTAACCGTAATAATCTGATAATTGGCACAGAATATCTGGCACTCTGGCGGGTAAGCAACCGAAAACCGGTAAGCCACGTTTTCGGAGTCTTAAGATTCGTTGGAGCCTACTGTTTGAGGAACGCCCGCGTAAGCGAGCGTGATTTTCCACGACCGAGAAGAAAATGCTGCCCTCCGGACGCAAGCAACATTAAACAAAGCGCGGGAAATTAAATCATATTACCAACACTTTACTTTGTCTCACCCTTTCTATCACTCACGTTTTGCGTATCAGTTTTTGGAAATGCGTGAAAGAAAGGAACACAAATTAGATCGCCGTCCATTTCCTCCCCTCCTCCACTCGAAAACGTGAACTCTCTTCCCTCCGAGGGATCAAATTGAGAGGAGGCAAATTAGGTCATTCGGTTTCGATTGGTAAATCACAGCATGCCGTCGTCATCGTCGTCCGACACTCTACACCTCGCCGTCCGTTCTCATATGAAGGGAAGAAAAACTTGCTGCATTGTGTACACTTGTGTGCATGTCTGTGTTTGTGTGTGTGCGGAACCGTCGTAACTTACCTCTCACAATCTGCCAGCAGCTCCGTGGGCCACAATCGATTTTCCACAAGGGGTTCTGTCCAAGCGCTTTTCCAGCCACCGCCGGTTGTTATGTCTGTAAAGGGAAACGAGAAGACGAATCGAACATGAAACACCAGCGGTTGAGGAGGAGCAGTGTGGTTCGGGTTTCTTTTTGCTGCTGCTGTTTACGTTCTCAGTGGCGAGTGGGAAAAAAAACACAGGAAGCAAACACAAATCCAAAGCGTCCGCAATTAAAGAGTCGCTTTATTTATTCGCTTCAACCGCTGGGAGAAGAACCGTTTTCTAAACACGAGCAGAGAACCCTCCGGGCTGGACGCAGCACCAGCAGCTGGACTAGAAGCAGCAAAAGGCAAAACACGGGAACTAAATGGAGGAAAATGAAGGTAAAGGCCCTCCCGCCGATGCACCGGTGTTGCAGCAGCGCGTAAGGCAGGTGGCACAAGGTGTCCCACGAGAAAAGGTGTAGAACCCGTAAAAGAACAGTGCTTTCGGAGGACGATCTCGGCGAGGAGGAACATCAGCCAAGCCGTAGGCAAACGATGTGCGCACGCGCCATGCATTTCCAACGACACTCCAGCCAACTTTCCGGAGCGCATATGTCAACGGCCCGGAAAAGGATGGAGGTCGTGCCTCCGGAGGGACGTCAACACGCGGGTTCTTGCGCAAACGACTTATCTTCCCGACGACGCTGGTGACGACGCCACGGTGGATGTGTGTATTTACGTTGCAGCTGCTTGCAGAACACAACACCACAAGATAATACGGGAAACCATATGTCTTTACGTTCTCCACCGACGAGCGGGAAAAAGGAAAACGAAGACGAAGGGAAACGGCGTTTGCGCAAAAATTATGATCCTCTTCATCCTCTACTCGAAAAAAGAAAAAATAAAACACTTTCCCTTCCCAAAAGCGGAACCAAAGCGACACCGAAACCAAAACATAACCTCGAAAGCGTGCAATCAAAATGCAACCCTCATGGCAGACAACAGTGACACAAGATGGATGATTATCTGGATGGGTCGCGGACACACGCCACCGTTTCCCCTTCCCCGCACACGCTGCCGGTAGTGCCGTATCGTAAATAAATAAATGAGCGCAGCGTAATTTGATACGTTTGTCGCGTGCGTATACTTAAGCGCACGTTACGCATTCGTCCTGTGTGCATCTGCATCATATGCGCAGAATACAGCCATTTCCGGGACGGAGGGCGATGCCCGTGATCGGTGGCAGAGGGCAGGGAGGAGTTTGCCAGAATTTAATTTAAGGAGGGAGCCATTTTTGTTTCCGACTCATCATCCTATTCCCCTGATACTTGTTTTGCTTTCGGCAGAAGCGATTTTTGAAAGCTGATCAATCATTTTCGATCCATCGGAGTCTGCTGCTGGTTTTTACGGGAATTCGGGTATTCAGTTACGACCTCTTAGACATCACATTGAGACTTATTGATGTCCGTTTGATACGAAGACAACTCACTGATCCAAACTAATAATAATTTCAAATTTATCTGACAGCGCAATAGAGGTATAAAATGCACCATTAATTTACTTTTAATTAACGGAACACGCAGTGAACGAGCAATGTAACGACACAAACATTAATTCGCCCCATTAACATCCCATCACTTCGGCCAAACCCTAACGGGGGAGACTTGTTTAATCGCACTCACTAACACCGCCCCCTACCCGACTCCAATCCGAGGGCGAACCGGTCTCTCTCTCTCTCTCTGCGTAACGTTCACGAATGGTTCCACGCCAAATCGCCTTTTAACCGGCCACACTTCGATTCAATTCAACGCGCACCACACAACTGTCACAACCTGATTATCGGTCGCTGGCACGGAAGTGAACGACGGATAAGTCTACGTTTTACGCGGCAGTAAAAATTATAAATATGGTCGTAAAAACCTGCGTCGCTTCTCGCCAAACCCCAAAGAGTGTTGTGGAGGAAGGATGGTTTGTAGAGTGTAATATAAAAAAAAGCCCACCATAGGGCGCAATAAAGCGCAATCTACTTCAAGAACTTCAACGTTCTGATCTCGTGAGAACACGCACAGGAGAAACTAACCAAATTCCAACCAGAACGAGCAAGAATATTAAACTGCAGCTACGGACGTTCGGTTCGGGAAGGGATTAAAACGTCATGAACTCATGAACAAAATTGTAAAGATCAGTCGTCCGTTGAGAGAGGGAACTCGGCTTCCTGAATATCTCGGACTTAAAACTTCCAAATGTCAGCCTACGCTTTGTATGCCGCAAGAAGGAGGGCGGATGGATTTTTGGTTTTCCGTTCCATTTGGATGCGAAATACTGATTGACTCATTAATGCCGCCACATATAATTCACAGCCGGCATGGGGTTCCACCGTCATACTCGTTTAATAATGCCAATCACGTTAGAAACCACAAAGCAAATATAGATGCTAGAAGCGAGATCCGGAGGTGTACAGATACACTCACACGTCTGTGCTCTACTAAATTGGCCACTTTGCGGCTCGGTAAGGGACGCACTGGACCGAAACTTAAGCCCTCCCGTGGTTGGTGATGGAATCTCTCTTCCAGTGAAGAGAAAGAAACAGCTGGTGTGACATTCCTAAGACGCACCCTTCCATGGCGTGTACGCGGAATTTGAAAGAAACACAAGCAGCTTACGCGCAAAGAGGGCCAAAATTAATTGAAGAAATTGGAGCGCGTCAAATGTGCGGAAAAACGTGTCGCGCCCAAATCACTTTCCAACTCCGTACCATCAACCCGTCACGCCTGCTCCAAAGCGACGACCTGCAGGAGAGGCGAAGTTGTTGTAGAGTCGTCACCGTAATTCAATTAATTCCGTGTAACATTGTGATTGCGGACCAGTGAAGCAGGGAAAAGCCGCAGTCCCGAATTTGGTGGACGACCGCGAATTTAACAAAGACCCTTGCTTCCCTTACCCCCTCTCTGGCGACCGTGAGTGGCGAGCCTCGACCGAACAATTGTTCTAATTTTCTTCCATTTCCTCCCAGGGACGCTTTTTTTTTCTCTCGAGCCAACGGACAACTTTACACCCTTCTGCACAATCCGGTCACCATCGGGCGTGAGTTTCGTTCCAATCGGTTTTCGGGGTCACACAGAATGCTCACGGTTACATCAAAGAAGTGTGTACCTTGCCTTCCTTAACACTGGTTGCCTGTGTTCACTCCGCGTTTGACTGTGCCCGCGCGTATCCCGGAAAGACTGTGCGTGGGATTGGACACTGTGAGCTCAATTGGATTAAGCGAGCATTAACGCATTGCCAACCTCGGGCAACGTTCGTGCGTGCCGATTTCGTTCCTTCCCCAATTATCCTATTGAAGTAGAAAGCACACTTGGCAGCGTGCGTGATGATCACTCCGTAACGCCTGTCACTTAGCCCAGAACTTCGTTGAGTTTATCATACCTCAACTCGCACCTAAGGACAACGCCGCCTTTAGGACAAAGGGTCCCTTGCGTCGCTTTGCTTCCTGTTCGTTTATCAGAAGCCACACGTAAGCGGGCTTTATTTAACACACCAAACACCAAATGTTGTCGAAGGTCGGCGACAGCGTACCTCTCTGTATCTCGGACGACAACTGCCCACTTTGGGGTACGGTTAGATAAGGTCACTTTTACTCGTCGAACGTGTTCACGAACACTGAATGATATTCTTGTCCACTGCACACGGGACTATATGCTAAGATTTGGAAACTTTAAAGACGCACTGGAAGCGGCACGATCACTTCTATTGTCAATTGTCCAACGCGTACTGACGTTCGACGTAAACAACGCCAGCTGCAAAAGCCTGTTGCGCGTGAAACCTCCTGCACTACCAGCAGCCAACCAAGTACGGGCGTGCAAAGGCGACTCGCAGGCCGCAGTAAAAACACACAAACAGGGTGGTGCACAAATTGCACCGTGCACTTGGGTTAGGAACGCACACAGCTCAGCCGTACTACTTCCACTGCACAACAAACTACAGAGGTGGGTGGGTTTCGTTAGAAACTTACTCTTTCCTACCGGCGGGAAAGAGCTGGTAGAACCTCTAAGAATTAGCTGAGTCTAAACTCTGCCACCGGCACTTGTCCACCGGAGAGACCACAGCATCCACTGGGATTGTACAGAACTCGCCTGCCAATCGCCACCACCATCGCCAGACTACATGGCGATTCGTCGGGGAGTATATGTGCGGTGGTGCTATGTGTGGGATAAAGTCCGAAGGCGATTGAATATAAATCTGCACGCCTTACGCCTTCAATCATTTTACTTATCGCACCGGAGTTGAACAGCGATGCTCTGGGGTTGGCGCGCGGTGGCGGAGGGACGATGAGTTGTTATTTCCTTCCCAACCTAACAACAATCTAAGACGCACGGATAGCTAGATCGAGGATCAATTTGACTCATTTGTCGCTGCTGTTCGAACGGTACTCAACGGTGGAACTGTGTCGTGAGTAGTTTATGTGCGTTGCCTTGAACTCCTCCGGCAGGCCAGCCATATATCCTCCGGTTGTAATTTTATACAACACAAACCTCTCATACAAGACCCTAACATCTCTCGAAGCCCGGGTGTTATCAGGGTCGCGAACAGCGATGGCTGTAAAATGCTGATTTCTACCTCAACATTGAATTGATTTGTCATACATCTTCGTTGGAGGGGCTTAACAAAATGGCCAAAAACATGTAATCTGCCAAACCGAATCTGCCTCTCCTGTCGTATAGCGATTATGACGGTAAATAACGGGGTTCCGAATAAAATATGCTAAATAATTCGCATCCTCCCCATTTCCCTGCCCAATTCGGACCGCCCTCCATTCTCCATGGGAACCCATCGTCCTCGGGAGGCGGTGGAAGACAACGCCACCATTGAAAATCCGTGCAGATTACCTCGGATTGGGAGATTTATAGAAGCTTTCAGATTCTAGCGTTTTTCCTCCTCCGTTTGCAGCGCTCATTAATCAAGCGATTTATCGGAGATTCAGCACCTGCGGTGTCTCGGTGGTGCTGGTATATCGTTTCTTATCCTCCCCTATTCATTTCCATCATTTCTCTAGCCAAACCTCGTGTTTTGCGGGTGTGTATTGCCATTAGAACCCTGGCGCGGGTCACTTTCAACCAGTTCCACAAAGCCACCGAGACTCGACGGTGCTCCAAGTCCAAGTCCCGCTGCACACTGGTACATATTTACCTATGCTAAACACTCGACATTAGAGATCGCTTGTCAACAAATTATATCTCACCTCGAAACGGCAAAGAAAAACAAAACGAAACCTCGCACCAACCTGCCCGAAGCGTAACAAGGGTAACTGGTTTCGCTTGAGTCGAGCCACGGTAGGTTTTCTCCGCCGTTGACTCTATATAATACCGCTGGATAAATGCGTCCGCGTGATTAAATCTTGGACATTAACTGCACCTCACAACTGAATCCCTTGCGGTTGTGTAGCACACGCTCCGCAAGCACTTCACCATAAATTACCACACACAGAGAATGTGTACCTTCTTCTGGCACGTAGGTACTCTTAGGTACCAGGCGAGAGCCGTCGACAAAAAGGGCACACCGGAGCACCTGCCACACACATCACCTGTCTTCTGGTTGCTGGGCACTGTTGCAAATTCTACATTCCGTGCTGTCAAGTGGTTTTTCACTATACTGCGCAACTATACAACGATCAAGTAGTAGTATGTACCCGGCCACCTTTTGCCTCTAATCAAGTGCCGCGAGATGCCGCACAATCAACCAATAAGCGATGCAATTATTCACCGATTGGCCACCCTGAACGAGCCACGGATTTCCAATGGCAGAGGAATGGAGTGAAAAATATAAAACACACACGTGCCGCCACAACAGCACTCCACTCACACCAATCGATCGGCTGCGACTGACTGAGAACGGGCCGAACGAGACATTTTGTCACCATGGCTAGCCGTTGTGTTCGCGCGGCCTTAGGTGAGACCTGCCCGGTGCTACCTCTGCCTAATCAGCACACCATGATCGATGAGGCTTACAGCGAAAACAAATGCCTGTGCTCCATCCATCCAGCGTCTCAATGGACGGTCTGAATGGACGTGATGTAACCCCTCCCGGGTCCCCAGATTGATCTACCCTGTGCCCGATTCGTATCAGTAATTAGTAGCAGCCCGCGTGTACACCACAATCTCCTACACTTCTGAACCTGAAAGTAATCGGTCCGCCGTATATTACACGCCATTGTGCCACGGGAGTGTACATTCCCACTTCCTACTAGCTTCTACTCTACGACTGGAACTAGCTAGTGACGCATCAACCGAATCAATTTGCTCCCACAGCCCACGAGGACTTATAAATCCCTGTATGCTGCCCTGATTGACATGCGCGGTTGTGCAAAATTCATCATCGAACAAACCATTCCATTTGTGGGATCCTGCGGGGATCCGACACCTTCGTCGTGCGAAGAGTTGGCGATAGCCACCGTGGCGACATGTCCCAGTGTGCCGCAGCAAACCCACGACCCAGCGACGCTGGAGACACCGTGTCTGGCCGACAAAAGCCGGACGCAGCCCAACTGCGCAAAATCTGTCAGCTCTCGATCGACAAAAGACAAAAGATCAACCTGTCGTCTAATAAAATCAGTCCCTCGCGTCATGCATACTCCCCCGAGAGCCTGCCCTTCCCTCTCTCTAGAAAGGTACCTCGCCGGGAAGGTTCTAAGTTGTTAAAGCGCTGCGGAACGGGTTGACCGGATTGCGGTTGAACTCTCCCGGGCTTGTATGAATAATTTATTGGGGACGAAACCCCGAGCCAAGGTCCGGTTTGGCCAGTTTTGGCTCCCAAGAGAACACAACACCGCCTTCAGGAGGAGTTTCATTCGCTGAAGTTTCTGATCACAGGCATGAGAAGAAGCTGAAGTACCTGGGTCACAAAAATAAAAACTCCCAGAAAACCTGATCCAACTTCTCATGCGGGCTCGGCCTGTAGGATCGAGCACACAATAGTTTGCACCGCCGAATTTATGATGGATTAATTGGGACCTCAGAGCGGCTATGATGTGGTCGTGTGGCTTAAGCAACGTTACACTCAAATACGTCACAGTTTCGCATTTTGAAGAACGGAAGTTTTTCAACCAGTTTCTCGCCTTTGAACTTCCTACATTTTGTTGGGGGGGAAACTGGCAAACTCCAACTCCAACGTGTAGTCTACACCGAGAAGGGTAATATATGGATCTGCGCGTAGAGTCTCAAACGTGCCGCAATATAGCACCGTCACCCTGAGAGCTTCAAACGAGCGAACGCACGCACTACCTCTGCGCCACCTTCAGAGAACCGTCACCCATTGCCGGAGGTGTTTTGATTGATTGATGTGGTCGCGTCATTTTGATTATTTACCGCAACCGGTTTCTTTCACTTCCCCGCCTCGAAAGATCGAAAAGTCTTTTTTGTTTCCCAAAGAACGCGACCGAACGCCGATGCTGTTGTTGTGCCAGTGTGGCATTGCTTTCGTTTTCGTCGCCATCGTCGTTTACTTTACGACATTAGCTCCCTCAGCTAACCCGCTTCAAACAACGGCACGAGAACACGACTGTCATAACACAACAAAAGCCTTCCCTTCCCCGCGCGAAACCTGCCGATTTTATTGAACTTGTGAAGAAATATATTCCTCCTAGCCCCAAAAACCAGATATCTCGTTGCAGGCATAAACCGTTCGACAACGACCGATTTCAATCAGCAATTAACCTTCGCACAGGTGACGTGACGCTGTGCTAGGAGCTGGTGTGAAAAGATCCCTCCTCCCGCTTCAGGTGGGCCTCATTATGGCCTGAGTCTCTCTATCGACATGGGTGTATATGAATACCCCAGATAGTATCAGCTTCAACGAGACGTGCGCTTCAAATCTACAACCAGCATATTTCGATTGAGGTTCGATGAGGCATCCTGCATTCAAACCTCCAAGATGTATTGGAACAGATACACCGACGGCGACGACGTGTCTGGCGCAGACTCCAACGTCAAGAATGGAAGGGTTGGACGTTCACTAAGGTACCAACGTGACCTCCATATTTGACCAATTCGACTGTACCGGACGATGCTGCCGATGCGTGCGTGAAGGGAGAAAAAAAAAAAGATGACCTCCGGTGGTTTGGAATGTGGATCCGAAGAGAGACCCTCACCCCGAACACCGCTCCAAGACAACTGGTTATCCTTTTTTTTTGTTGCTACCAGGGACACCTGTTGTTGCTTAATCTCCCCGCAATCTACTACCCTCTGCTGAAGGTCGAACTCGCACATTACGACCTATTATAAAGGGTTCCATCATCGTCCGACCAAGAGGGGGCCCTTTGGAGCCGCTCGGTAAACTTCCTGTCACCAATAAACACCCCACACTCGCTGCAAGCGTAGGTCAAGACGTTTAACATCTCATTGAGCAGAGTACGACCCGGCCACAGGAAGCGGTATTTAAAAACCAATTAACATCCGCCAACGGGTCCACACGAGGTACTCGAATGCACGGGTGGTGAATAATTTCTGTCGAGAATGCATAAATCTCCAGCATGCCAACTCACATGAGGGGTTACTGCGCAGGTTCCTACCCGACGGGTGCTAATTGTTGACTCGAAATGCGCAGGCACGATTGTTTCTAGATTAGACATCAATCACCAGCTCCGAAAAGCCTTCGCGTGCATTCCGAATGGATTCTTCCAACAGAGGACTCCTCCGCTAACCATTCGCCTTGAATAATAAAAAAACACACACACACACGCACGCACGCTCTGGCATGGGATCGATTCGAATTCCGAACTGAACTACCAGCGACTATTGATGGTAGATTTATCAGGGGACGAAACCGGAGAACCTCCAAAACATCACAAATCTGCCCAATCAACGACGTTTTGTTCCGTTGTCTAAAATCTTAAACACTGAAAAGTTGTCGATCGAGAAGTTGGACAACCGGTTCCCACCGGGGGTTTCGCGCTTTCGACCACTCTAAACCCCGATGGGAGCGCGGGTCGGGCCAGGGACGGGTTGGTTGGAGTGTCGACGTGGTGGACTAAAAGCCTAGAATTGAGCGATTTTTGCGCGGCTTTTCTATGATGATCGCTCCACTTTCCAGACCGAACATCGCACTGGACCGGTTTCGAGATATGAAAGGTATGGCGAGCCTACTGACGCTTGATACAATTCCTATAATTAAGATAAATTGTCCGGGAAGTGGATGCTGGCTAGGATTAGTTTGATGTTTCCATTTTTTTTATATACACAAGACGGTGTCCGTCCTTTGCAAAACAAGTTAAGCAACAGAACAAGCGAGAGAGAGAGAGCGAAAGAAATTGAGTCAATGGGGGTCGAACGATCCCACCTTCCCTCGATGAAGTGTCGAACACGGTTCGAACTCGGAATGTCAAACCAAAGCGGCCATCAACATCGAGCCGAGACGACCCGCCGCTGTCGACCCGATTAATGTTTGGTGATAAATATTTATGAGACATGGCATGAAGAAGCAAACAAAACATACAAAAAAAAAAGAAATAAATACGCCAAGATGATGTTTTCTCCGCAATCTTGCGCTCTTTCTCGAATAAAGTCATTCAGCGCGATTGATTACGGGGGGCACGCGCGCGCGCTCGTCCGATCGAGGAGTGGCCGGCCGGCCCGGTCGGGGAACTTCACCTCGCGAACCAACAAGCGTAACCGAGATGAGGAAGAAAACTGAAATGAGCTGCCCAGCCCTCGATAGGATGACAAACTTGCGATGATCGCGAACCAATCGCACATGATGAACATAACTTTGATTAACCCTTGAAGGTAGATGGTAATTTTATACGCGTTTTATGTATAATTTTATTTCGTTAAGGCAACTGGAACAAAGCAATACTTGCTTCAAGAGGTTGGATCACCGCAGCTTTTCATTTCTCTTTATCTTGATGTTGTTGAGTCCAAAAATAAACCTATTTTGAGGATAGAATCGTCAGTAAATGTGCGTTATATCATGGTTCAACTAATTTGTTGCTAAAGAATTGACTTCAAACGTTGATTACGAATGTCTGTTTTGGTTATTATGGATTCCAAGATGGCGTTATGATAACTTTTTAAATCGTTTTATATATAGAAGTAGGTTGAATCATACCTAGAAGTTTAAGACTTTAAGAAGTTTGTTTAAATCCATGCACAAGAAGCGAATTTATAACTAGGACTTAGCTCAGATGCTTTAGAGATTGTTATTTCAATAATGACTACGTTAGCTAGCACCGAATGATGGTGGCCAACATCGGTGGCATCAGTTATAATGTCATTTTCTTAAAACTTACTCACAGAAAACCCTAAATTGTGACTGTGCTGTATTATATTAACAAAGAAAGAACCTATATTGTTTCAAAAACTTGTTTTAAATTATGTTTTTACATCCCACACCTTCAAGGGTGTAAAAGCGTGCTTTGTTGGACCAAAGCAAGAAAAAATATACAACCCACGGATGAGGGGACATTTTTCTTTAAGGTTTTTTCCACCCTGACGGCCCTGCCATTAGATTTCTGCGACATATTTCTTCTTGCGGTACGTTAGGAACGTGCGTCTATGTGGGGACTCTGATGTTCACGATGGGTGCGGATCGTGTTATGCTTTTCCCTGCACTGCACACACACATGCCGATCCAACGCTTGAAGTGATCGTTGTGCGCAGCATTTCTGCTCTTTTTTCCGTTGTTTTCGCGCACCGAGCGTAACAACGAGCGAACCGAACGCCATCGATCAGCGCTCACTTCTCGCGCGCTGATCTGTCACTTCCGGTCCGGCGACTCTGGCAGACAGCGAGACGACGACGACGACGACGACGACGGCGACTGCTAGTACGGTGTTGTGGTTGCTCTAGCCGAGGTCACATTGTTCATTGAGAACTGGTGCCCCCTATGTTTGAGGTATGTGTGTTTTGATACATTTGCTTCCTTATCCCGCGAGCGACTGAGCGACTCATTAGAGGCGGCTTTGTAAACATTCGGAGTGGATGGGTTCTGACAGGAAAACAAATGCACTAAAAATCGTGATCCAAACCAAGGCCAACAAACAGTGATCGTGAAAACGGAATACGCAGTGCGCAACCTGAAAGGATAGGAAAACGATTCTGATACACCGTCCTTCGGTTGATCAAAACCGACATTTAATCAACTATTGCGTCCGAAATGGAATGTTTCTCACGCACAAAACCCTATCAATTTCTCGTGCATTCACTGTGTGTCATTTTCTAGGACACTGCAGTAATGGCTGCTGCCAATGCGCTCCTCAATCAAACAACCCATCGATGGCGGCACAATCTTGAAAGGGACTCGAGAGTCCCTGAACCCTTCGGCGGCGAGTGACGGGCCCCCGAGTCTAGCCTCGAGGAATCCAGGAGTAGAGTAGAGACCGGAAAAGCATATGTGAGGAGTATATTTTCGTACCGTAGGTGTTCCAAAAATACACATGCCACCCATCCGTCGCGAAATGCAACGCGCCCGATTCCAACTTCGCTCGTCCCGAAACAGCTCTGATGGATCCCGGACCCGGTGTTAAATAAATTAAAATCCTGCAGCACACATGTGTTTTTTCCCCGGCACTCATCACAGCGACCGCCGTTTTGGTTGTTGCTCGTGTGTCGAGCTGTCTGCCTGTTTGCTTACTTGCCATTTAGTTTTGTTTTTGTGTTTTGCTTCCTTGAGCATAACCGTATGGGATTCGTTTTCGGGGTTTGATAGATTGAACAAACCTCGTAAACGAAATACGGGGGAAAAAAACATCATGGGGAACAACACACCGAACACGCACAGCTTGGAACGGACGATAAACATACATTCGGAGAGCTTGGCACAACTTCCAACACGCAAAACAAACCCGATCCAACTGCGAATGCCATCAACTCCAAGTGGCGTGGACCAAAACTACGCCATTCATCCCCAATCCAGTTGACGATACCTATCAGCGTCTTTTTGGTGCCGCTTCCTAAAACACATGTGTGACACTAGAGCACACACAAGCACACTCAGGAACCGGTTGGGATAATAATATGGTCGAACCAATGTCGGAAACAATATACCCCGAGATATCTCACCCTTAAAAACTCGCAAAAGGGGAATCTGGTATTAAGTTTCCAGGCAGCTCAACTAGCCGCACGGCTAGTGTTGTCAGCGAACCCCTAGGACTCCAGCGTGTTCGGTAGCGAAGCGATGGACAGTCGGGTCGGTAGCTGTTCCCTAAATTACCTATCAGTTTACGTCGCATAAATGCACCCGTATCTTCGACCTCTGGATTTTCCCTAAGAGTTCCTAGCTTCCGAGTTGGCATCTGTGTCAAGTGGTTGTTTTCCCACATGACCATATGTGAGCAGTGCTGATTTCCTCTAGGTCAAGGGAAAGGTTGGAAGAAAGTGCATCTGCCGTTGTAGTTCGTGTCATAGCGGACACATTTCCGACAACGAAACCTTCGACGCTTATAGACACTAACCTATCTTTTCTTTCTTTACCGATGTTTCCGACATTGAAACATGTTCGCAGAAAAAAAAGGACTGATGTGTGATGTACGAAATACATTACCTAGATATTATAGCCATTTGAAATGTCCACACCACAGCCTCCATCAACGCCGGATGTTCTTATTTCCCTTCGTTGTCGACAGAGGACGAAGTAACGGGTGAAGACAACTTGCATGCAAATTGCATCCGCTTGACCGCAGATCGTTTAGCGGCGCATCGCTTTGCCATTTCGTTCGAGCTCATCCCACCACGATGACAAACACGTATACACAAACACCGACCCCTCAGGCCGACAATTACGCAAATGTCACCTTGCGGCAGCAGGAGCCCCAGAAACCTATGCGAGGATCGCACGCGCAAAAGGTCAACGCCGGAATGGAACGGAGCAGGGACACCCAGTAGCGCGGGGAAGAAGCAAAAACCCGCACAGTCCGCGGTTTTTCCGCCGGCGGAAAGCCAAGACCGGCCAAGAATTCTCGTGCAGTTTGTTGACGTTCGGCGGTGCAAAATAAAGCGATCTTGACAGCGGAAAGAAGCCAGGCGCTCATTGACGTCCCCTTATGGAGGACACGGTGCGAGCGGCGAAGGCCAGAGCAAAGTAAGGCAGTTCACACGCAAGCGGCAACTCACAATCATTTTCACCGTGGGACACACCCCAAAAGGAAAAATAATATATACATGGATAACCTCTCCGTGTGCTCGGATTGATCATGACGCTGCTCGTCGATCAAGTCACTGAAGTGGCTCAAAACAAAAATTAAAAACAAAACACACACGCACACACACACACATGCCCCGGAGGAGGGATACGCCCGGGCAAACCCGTTTGCCGAAAGGAATTTCGCGCAGCGAAGAAGTAATTAACCAATCGAGCGCCTCTGACGTCCGCGAGTGCAGAAATTAAAACCCCATCGAACCACTTCTTTCTTGCGCCAACTCAAACCAGAAGGGAAAGATCATGTGAAGAAAAACTCATGTTCGCTACCGAAAGCCGTGAAATACATCTTTGCGAAATGAATTAGCGAAGGAAGCGGGGAGTATGGATACGATGTATCGAGCTGCGCAACCAACGCGAGGCCGTAAAGGAAGAAAACAAACTCTCTCGATCGACTGCCGCCAAAGGAATAGTTGGAGCAAATTCCGCATAGTTGCCCGCCATACCGAGGGACAGGTTCACCAGGGGAAGCCCACGGAAATGGGGTCAACTAACGCGCTTAGATTATCCCTTCACCGAGCGGCGGGAAAAAAGAGGGAGTTGATCCAGCAACGGAAGACTGCAGTAAAGCTTAACGGTTTCAGCATTAGACAGCAGCTTTCCAAAAAGGATTGTCAGCTAGGTGGAAATACCCCGCCCCCCGGGAAAGGATGTGAATGATTTTCAATCGTTTAATTCAACTATCAGGTCACTGTTTACAAAGAAGTTTTGCTTCATAAATACAACCGATGCCATTAAACTTTATCTCCAGAGCAGATGGTGTTGTTTTTAAGGCTCCAGCTTCTATCTCTAACGCATCTGAATTTGTCTCTAACTCATCAGCTTTTGTCTCTTGCCGAAAGCATGAAAATAAAAAGAGTAACTGCGGTTTTTCTAGGTAATTATTTCGTACAATAATAACAATTAATCAAATTAATATGTTTGGACATTTCAAAATCCTCACAAAAGCGGTGAATTCGAGGATATAAATTAAATATTTATAGCATAATCTGATCTGACCAAGTTTATTATTTTAGTGAATAACGTCAATATACTATTTTTATAGCATATATTATTGTAGATTCCAATGTATAGAACCTCGATCTACTGCTTTTTAATATAAAAGCAACATTTAAAGTTTTAAGAAATTTGGTGGATACGTTTTATAGTACGTCGCAGACCTACTTTATGAAAACCATAACCACAATTTTAATAACCATAATTTATGGTTTACGTAAAACAACTGACCCCATCCAGGTTGAAGAAAGGAATACCCCACCGTTTCGTCATTATTCAGTTCCCACGAAAACCGTTACCATAATTGCGATCGATCCTGATTTCCTGTTTATATCTTCCGGTTTGCCCCTGTGGCCGGTGATACGTCTTTCCCCCCTCGGGAGATTCCCAAAACCGGTGCGCAAACGTGCAATTATCTGTGTAGTATTAATTTACATAAATGCGCGTAGCGTACATTACTCCAACGGCCGATAGTAGCAGCCCATTGATCAATCGCTTCGTCCGCTCCTTTCTCCAACATCCGATTCCGTAGGGGAAATTAAAGGAACCCCGTGAGGAGCAAGTAGGCAACCGCGGTGTCCAGTTCTTACTCAGACACACACACACGAGCGGAGGGAAAGTTGAAGATACATAAATTAAACGCTTATATGGGGGAGAGCTTGACATCGTGGGTCTCTCCCCCCCCCCCCCCCCCCCCCCCAGATTCCGCAGAGATTGTTTACCAACATGGGAGCGGGTGCCCTCTTTCTCTCTACATCTTCCAAACTTGTCGGTGGTCTTGCAGTGCTGGTGCTGGGTTGTTTGCAGCCATGATTGCAGCAGCCATTGGCGCAGTGTAATTGCACCTTGCACAAAAACCGACGCTGATTTCTCGTTGCATTTTTTTCATCGCTGCGCGTCGCACGAATACCGGTACTTACTCGTCCCTCCCCTGCGGTTCCTTGCATCATAGGAACCCCTGGACTGACAGGGGAAGTTATGAATTGGCCAAAAGGAAGCACCCCCTCCCCCTGGCTTGCCCTAAAGACCTGAAAGAAGCTGGTTGGTATGTTGTTCGGCGGAAAATAAGACGACAGTTTCTTGTTGCGCTTGTCGCGAGAGACTGCATCCTCCGTTTGGCCGTCCGTTGGCGCGAAGGAAGTGTTCGCTGACATACTTTCCCAGCGTCCATTCTCATCCTCTGCCAGTCCCCTTTTGTCTTTACTTTCCCTCCATTCCCGGCTCTCCATCCGGGCGCTCGTGTGAAAGTTGTTGATTGATAAAATCGAGTCCCACCATGCGAGGGCCATCCAGTGCCAATCACCAAACACTCCGTTTGTCTCCGCACGGTGTTCTCGGCCCGAGGGCATACGAGCTCACGGGCTGATAGGAGGAGATTGTAGGTATTTTTTGGCTTTCGCTCGGAACGCACGTAAACGGAAAGCAGGTTTTTATGCTGCCAAAAATGGAGCCACAAAAGGCACAAACCAGATCCCGTGCCTTCGACAACTCCATCAATCCTCCGAAAACCCCGAGAGGAGGAGAATCAATCAGAAGCATGTTACATGCGCCCAACTCCACTCATAACTACCCACCCCAGGGGGCGGGTTTATGCCTGCATCTACCAGGACATGGTCGGGTCCTCAAACGAAGGAGTTCGTATGAAATGGGCAAAACGCTGGCGCACCCTTTTACCGTTCGATGGACGCCGATTATGCAACTCTTGATCGGCTTTTTAAGCCGCATCAACTATGCCCAGGCCAACAGGTGGTTTGTTGCACGCTGCAAAGGCGCCTACATACACCTCCAGTATCTTCAAGCACTCCAAAGATATGTTAATGCCAATTTGCAACTTGTATCTACGAAAAACTAGTCTTTGGCCTGCGCCAGTGCAGAGAACTACAGCTCCATCATCCGGACGTAACGTTGGTCCGTCGGGGTTTGCTTGACTTCACCGAGAAGATTCAAACACGAATCATTACTTTGCACCTTTTTCCCGTGAACCAGTTATTTTCATTTACTGCTTCGTGTCGTTTCGGGCGGTGGATCATGTTGGTCTAACGGACTCCGGGACAGAGTAAACAGTCCACGCACCGGTTCGTCGCGACGTCGTGGGTAAACTCGACTCGCTGGGGGTTAAACACAAATTTACCACCAGGGTACCAGGGAACCCGGGACTATGAAAGCCTCCCCGTGTGGGCCGATCGGAGGGACTTTGCGATCGCATGACGTGTGAGAAGTTCTGAGCCAGACAAAAACACCGCTATACGGTTTGACGTGAACATCAAACAAGCGGACCATGCAGTAAACCTACCTACACGTTCAACAGCTATTCTAGGTCTTTTGAACAAGCAATAGGTGGACCACGTGCGGGAAAAACTCCGTCCGGCGATCGTTGCATCTTTCCTGCGTGTCCAAAGTTCGCCTGATTTGCCTTCTTTCGCCTTTATCAACATCCCATCCAATCCGTTCCAACCCATTACCATGCGTGATCGAGCGGCTTTGACAGTTTTTCCAAGCGGAAAACCTAGCTCGATTGCGTCTTCCCTTCGTCACTCCAGGTCACAACAGGAAACGGGAAGAGAGATACACCTTTTTTATCTCATTTCCATGGATTACTTGATACGACTTGATAGGTCGGGGTAAGTTGTTTGCGTACGTCGAATGAAGGAGAAGAAGAGTATAAAACGAGTGTCACATCTAGTCAGATAAATCGTGGAAAACCGGTACCACCCGGTGAGTTATCGCGCTATCCCCGCTGGGTGATGATCATTTTCCGCAACACACAGACATACACATACAAAAACCGCATGCAGCAACCGGAAAAAGGCAGCGCTACGACGGTTTCACGTAATACACGATAATTATGTAAAGTCGTTGGTTCCGTTCGAAAATCAGCGGCAGGTTCGTATGACACCGTTCCACAAACAGCTCCAAACAACCGAACCTGTTCGCGTGTGTAACGGTGCCCCGGCGGTGGGCCGACGATTGTAGGACATGAGGTTTGGCGGGAATGCTTATGCCCTTTCGGTTGTAAAGATAAACCTTCAAGCGGGTTGGCGCCATATGTAGCACAAGATAAAACCGCAGCAAAGGAACAGAACGATGTGGAGCTGTTTAACACATTGCCTTTGGGCGGATTGGTCATCTGCATATGGAGGAATCAACATCTGTTAGCATGATGGTGAAGCTCCAGAAGTGAACCACCTGAAAGCAATTTTCCAGAACGGAATAATTGGCCAGATCAATGGCAACAGAACTCGACAACACACATGGAAGTTCGAACTGATGGGCGCCGCAGGAATAACAAAAAACGACAAGCCTCACCCGACAATAAGCAGTTGGCCATCAACCGTATGACATTTTGCAATGTGTTTCGCACAAAGTTCGTCCCAATCAGCAGCGCAAACGAATGTTTGTGGTTGTTTGTAAATTTAAACAAAACTGCCAATAAATTAAACCGAGATTATTAAAGGCAACAAACCCAAGCGCAAACACTCCCGCTGGGAACGAGAAGAAGGTAAATAGCTCGCTTGAAGCTTGATCGCCATGTCATAATCTCATGTGGTGCCCTCCGCGGTGGACAAACGCAAAAGACAGGCGCATATACACACACACCGTATACAACCGCAACGACGACGTACGTAAATCTGTTTAAATTACATTCCAACAAGGTTTTATGTTTTTATTCAATGAACAAAAATGCTTCTACCAAACCAAACCGGCCCCGCTAAGATGGCGGGCAAGCAGGCTGGGAAGGGAGTAGAGGGTTGGAATAAAGCATGAAAAATGAAAAATAAAAGATATGCCACCTCGGACGCCGAAATTCCCAGCTGACATTCGCCTTGACAGATGCGATGCGCGGTCGGATGCCGAAGTTGGTGGGAAATAGAGGCAACCAAATTAGAGGCCGATGCTGTACCAGGTTTTGGTTACGGCTTGTTACTCTCGGCGGGGTTTGGCTTTTCCCGCGTACACACACACACACACACACTCACACAATAGTGGCACAACGCACGCGTAGACGCAGCATGGGGGCGCGCGGTTGCTTACTTAGCAATTAATCATGGCCAAATATGCTGGCTGGTTTCTTGGGGTTTGATGTCTGCTCCTGTGCATTTTGTGTCGCCTTGATGTCCGAGTCTCACACATAAATATTGTCCCAAGCCCGAGAGTTGTCGGTTTCAATATCGTAACGTTTGCAGAATGTACCTCCGTGCGGTATGCAAAAAAAAAGCCACACGATGTCCTTTCTCGTGGACATCTCCTTCAAGCACTCGGCGCAACTGAGTGTCCAATTTTGGAGCACGCGAAATCTTAGCCCGCAGGAACCCGCCGGTTCGAGTATTTACCAAACCACTACTAGCCTTTCAACCACCAGCATTCTTCCAAAATAAATGCTACCTGACCGCAAACAGACCTTCTCTTAAGCTTCACCATTACACGATCTGCTCGATCGTTCACTGATCGAGTAAATACTTTTGCAATATCCTCTCGTTCAACGGTGGGTTTTGTTTTCTATAATCATTCAGCAACTATTGGTGGATGTTTAAAAGCGTAGAGTGCGTAGTTTAGGAACTGCACAGAAAAAACAACCACCCTTCTCTTCAAACACCAATCGAACGAATGTAAAACACCACCAAACGTTTGTCCCTGAGAAATCCGAACCGCCATTGTTCGGACGCAACCCCAGCGAGTGACCACCGGCGGTGCACAAGATGGCCGGCACCCAACCTTTCCGTCAATCGATGTCAATAATGGCGGCACCGGTGAATGTGATGATGGCGTTGATGGCCATCGATCGACAAATCCGTAGCCGTGTGTCAAGTGCGCCTCGACGCCATTTTGGTGTTCTTCACAGAGGAACAACACCGAAGAACTTGACATATTGGGATGATCTGACGCGGACCTCCTTTTATGACAGCAGCAGCGCACCCTCTGCTTGTTGCTCCCCGGAGCTGCGGTCACGCCACCACATGGCGACGGCTTTTAATGAAGAGATCTTCGGCTATCACAAACTACCTCAAATTAAAAACCGAACCGTAGCGAAAAGCTCCACTCATAAAATAGAGTGTGAACTGTTGTTGTTCACCCCAATCCAATCAAATCCCCCCAAAAAAAACACCGTCCCAGACCGTCGAGAATAGTCATCGTCGTTAAATGAAAACCTACGCGCAAGCTCGTCCGATAGCAGCGATGCCGAAAACGAACGAACGAAACCTATCTAAAGCTTCCACTTCCGCCATCGACATACCAACCGGGAGCTGGAGGAAATAGCGAGGCAAACGGGGAACAAAAGACGCGTCTCCTACAGTTTGCGACCAAAACTCTGCATAATACACTCTTCCTCCTCCCCCCCATCCCTTCCATGGCAGGAAAAGTGCTCCCGGTTCGGGTTTTACACCCATTATAAAGCAATTATCGGGTCCACATTTACTTACACCGTCCGGCGGCTCCGGGACGACGCAAAAGATACGCTAATCTTGCGCTGGATGAAAATCTCTTCCGTCCGCGTCCCCGGGAAGCACATTCAGAAAACCGCGGGCGGGAAGAGATGAATCATGCGACTTTGAAGGAAGCGATGGACCGCTTCTTTTCCGAAATGGACCGATGGAGAAACGATCCGATTGCCACGGATTCTGTCCTCCCGCGCTTCCACCAAGTCCATGAAATCGGGCAGTTTATGATGATTTGTTAAAAGTTTCACCGAACAACTGGCGGCGGATGCCGTAGGAACCCGAGCGAGATGAGAAACGAACAGTCATTCCCGAGCCAACTCACACAAGACCGTTGGAGATTAAAATCATCCAAAATTGCCTTCCGATTTTCACCGAGGCGGGAGCGTTTTTCGAACGAACTTTGAATGAATCGTCGCCGCACGCTGTAGGCCCAAGCGATGGACAGAGTCTTATTAGCTCCTATTCTATGTTCCTATTCACCCGCGCCCTCGGTACTAATTACCGGGGCGCAATTTAGTCCCACCATTGGAACCCGCAACGTCATAATGGACGCGCGCGCGCGCGTACTGAAATTAGAATATGAAAGCTTTTTAGCTGGACGGACCCCACCATTCCAAGGCGTTTAGACCGAAGCGTTTTTTTTGTCTAGCCCGCTGAATCTCCGGCTTGCTGCCCAATGATGAGCCATGAAATTACGCAAGATTGATCTTAAAACTACTTTAACTAGCCTAGCCACCCTTCGTCGCCAGCGAACTCCATTTAGGACAATGGCTAATGGGTGCCTTTTATTACACCAGAATACACCGGACATCACTCCCAGCCGTCGACCCGGTGGTCGGTCAACTTGGTTGGTTAGATCTTGGCTTCGTTCTTGACCCATCCCGGATCTCCTCATGCCTCAAACTTGCCTGGCGAAGTTTTGGAAGTTAACGCGGGGTCGAGGAAACAATTAACGTAAACGCGAGCGTGTGCCAAAGCCAGAGCATCTTCCAAAATTTACCAACACCGCGATGACGTTCCAACTGCCTCAAATTAACCCCCAAAATGCAAATGCGAGATTCCATCACAGCTCGCAAAACAACTAGTAACAACACAATCAACGTTGTACATCTACGTCAAACCGGAACAGATAAACATTTTGCTCCGGTTGTGAAGGTTATGGGTCGGTATGTACTAAAACCTGGTCGAACGCGGGAGAAACGTACCATTATGCTTCAACAACTACAATGGTTTATTGTTGTTTTATCTGCCAGCGCTTCCTCCTGTACTTTCTTCCCAATTTCGAGTGAAGTTGGGAAGGCGTCCAGGTCGCATAACGGCCACTTACCAATTAACCGGGATCGGACTCTGGCCAACCTTCTCCCTCTCATTCACGCACGCGCCCGGAGTTCTGCTGGGTACCCGGCTATCAAGCCGGCGCTTTCAACCTCCGAAAACATCACTCAACAATCGCCAGAAATACTCTACAGCCGTTCGGCGGCCGTAAATAAGGTCATCGCTTGGTACTCCGGCCGGATAAAAACTAGAAGTCCGTTACGTTTCGTTGCTGAATGGGCCATTGGCACGCGGGAACTCACCTGTAAGTGAAGGGAGAAAAAAGAGCAGGGGGGAAAAGTTAAACACCGATAAAAGATAGGTTAATTTTAGCACGGGATAAAGGATTTAGTACCGCAAAACCACCACAGAAACTGCGCCACAATGGATGCCGGTCGAGCTCTAAGACAAATTGACCGCCGCCGTCGATTAATTAGCAATCCGATCCGAAAGAAAAATAAACCCCAAATGTCGGCATTAGAGTCGAGGATAGCAGGCGTATTTATTGAAACGTTTATCGAAACGTAGCACCTCCACTAATGATCGCTGCTCTGATTGGCTTCTACGGTAATCTTCCGTGAACCAGGAACCAGGCGGCGGTTGTATGAGATAACAACACGTAAAAGGAAACATCTATCTTCCGTTATCGAACCGAAACGGGGTTTTTCGGACCTACCTGAGAACCTACGGAATAGGTTGAAAAATTCTTAATCCTTTCCGGAGTAGCTCGCGCGGCCAAAAGTTGCTTCTTTTTAGTGTTGTTTTCTCCTTACCCCAAGCAACCAAATAGTATTACAGAGAACCGAACTGTCGAAACACGTGGCTGCCAATTTCCCCCGGTTCGACCAACCAGGACATGACACCTCGACCAACGCAACGGGATGCCACGATCGGATTGTGGGTCAAACCCAACACACACCGGCGGGGCGAAGATAATGAAGGGCGGGCGAGGGATTTGATGCGCACAACACGACGGAGGTCCCTCTGTTGCGTCGTGCGCAGATAATACGTTAATTTATTGCCCATTTTATGGCGGTATTAACGCGCTTGGGGGTCGCCGATCGCCATCCCGGTTGCTCGCCCTCCATCTGGTTGCGCTCCTAGCCGCAGAGAATGTGTGTGGACAAGCAGGCTCTACGATACGAATCGACCACCACAACAATCCTGCAGGCTGCAGCCCCCTGCAAGGAGTCCAACAACGTCCAAGTCATCCTCCGATGGCAAGTTTTTCGTGCGTATCTAACGTATCTTCATCGGAACCCCGTTTCGAGAGGACCAGCTGCCATCTTCTGCGTCGTCTTAGGGGTCAACGCATGTATGCCGGTTGTTTTAGCCAAGTCGCAACGCATCGACTATCGACCGATCACTGCCCAACACGATATTGCGCTGAATCGTCGTGTGTCTCCAGTCAAGATATAGATACGTTCAAACCTACTCCTAACGCTTGTTCCTCATCAAGCAGCAAAGATGCTTAATTTTGGATAAGAAGGAATTAGCAAAACTAGTCTTGGAAGATAGAAGAGCTGAACAAAATTAGTTCCAACTTCTCAACTATAGGCTGTTTTGAAGTTCTTTCAAAAGTATTTGCGCTCGCGCAAGTTAGAAGAATGCCATATTATTTAAAAGAACTCTATCAGTAAGTTCTACGCAAAACAAACTGTGACACTTCTGCTAGCCTCAATTCAGCTGTCGATGTCGCAATGAGCTCAAAAAAGTACCCTCCAAATTCAAAGCGTAACTCCATGAAACGAAACAAACTCGTTGACACCAAATCAAAGTAGTTACAAAACTTGTCCCCAAACGTTTTTAACAAGAGAAATTTAATGATTTAATAAGCAAAACACCTCACTCCATCCCTCCATCCTGCCTCCGATAGGCACGAACGGTCTTCGGTAATTTGTTCTGCCATTTAGTCCGCTGCCCGAACTGGGACGCAACACGCTTATGGTGAGTACTACACTTCGACCTCCGGCACATCGCCGAAATGTCCAATTATCGGGCTCTTCGCATCGTCGCTGACATCACTTTCTACTTCTAGCGGACAACAATTGTCCGCGTCCCCTGTCCTGGACTTGGACAACTAATGTTGCGTACTTCGTTTCGCTTCTTTTTTTTAAAGTCTTTATTACACTTCTTGCGATCGAATAGTGATTGCAAACGCAGGCAACACATACAATTAATGTCAAATGTGTCAAATAATAATAAAACGGTTACCCCCCTGCCGTCTCTAGCGGTTACGGTTTCTCTCCCGGACTTTGGACGAGGCAAGCGTCCGGGCCTACGATGGCTAGGATCCAAACACTCCACCTTAGTTCACCCGGGTCCAAGTGACGTTTGACTCGCGAACGCGTCGAATGATTACCCCCAATTGAAACATCACCTCATGGGATGGAGGGAGAGTTTGGTACGTCTTGACGGTACCTTCCCAGAACGGAGGAGAGCTGACAACGGAGCGGGTCTTCAACCCTCACGCTCGACCGTACCCAACATTGTCGCCATTATGCTTCAGTTGACATCGTTTGCCGGCCATTATGTGAGTGATTGAAATTTGTTAACGAAAATTACGCTCCTCACGCACGTCTTCAGCGCGGACCAAGCGATCTCTGCGTGCGTGCGTGATAAGAAAGAAAGAAAGAAAGAAAAATACTTTCTCTTCCCGAAATCTGAGTCCGGATTTTCAATCAACTTCGTATCCTGAAGTCTAAAAAACGGCACTTGATATCCCCGAAACCGCCGCTCTCAGCGGTTCGATCCGATGGTGTCGTATTTTATTACTTTTGCTCTCCCCACCCGCTCTTAATCGCGAAGTAATGGCACCATAAACACACTGATTATCGCGTGCTATATGGGCGCCCGTGACAGCGGCCGGGGGCGATAAATTCACCGATCGCGAGATTAAGATGCCGAAGTCGCGAGACGCGTTGTTGTTGCCCAATCCATGGTGCATCCTCCAATAAGCGTGTCAGCGCCTCCGTTCGGACGAGAGTCGATCGGAAGATGAGCAGCACGCACCGGGGTTCACGACACCGTGGTTGATGGTTATGATGCTGTTTTCCATCGGCATGAAAATGTCAACGAGCTGTTGAACCGTGTCTTGCGCATATGAGCTGCAGGTTGGTTGCGGGTGTTGAGGTCCAGGAAGGGGTGATGTGTGCGTGTGTGCATAAATTATGCAAC
Organism: Anopheles coustani; assembly: GCF_943734705.1. Classification (NCBI taxonomy): domain Eukaryota; kingdom Metazoa; phylum Arthropoda; class Insecta; order Diptera; family Culicidae; genus Anopheles; species Anopheles coustani. The sequence goes on along the minus strand of NC_071289.1, from coordinate 71,005,801 downwards.
CAGCCTCTGCGCGAGAGGCGTTTGTTGTTTTGCCACACCACATTTTTTTGTGTGTGGATGACTGAGTGAGGTCTGACGGCCTCAGCTGATCGTGCGGCGCCACATTACACATTCTACAGCTGATCCCTCGCGACAACCAACCAGCTCCGGGAAATCCGTTTCCCACTCTCTCTCTCTCTCCATCTCTCTTTTCTCTCGTTTCTAATTATGTCCCAGTTGTAGTCTTGCATAACAGCGGGCAAAGGGGTTGTGAGACCCCAAATAGACAAACGAAACAGACGGGCGTATTATTTATAACCACTCAAAAGACCCGGACTGGACCCTCGACCGTTCGGCGACTAACCACAAGCTGACCCTCTCTGCTCAACGTAGGGCAGACACTATATGCGTTCACCAAGTCCAGAGCTGTATCATAAGCTCGCATTTTGTGTGTATGCTTTCGACACGGACAAGAAAGGAAGCAAATTCAAGCCTCTCTCCGCGAACCCCCAAATTGAACGATTATCCTCGCGCGGGATTTAAAACCATTGAAGTCTGAGTGGTCGATACTCCCGCAATCACCGGTGGGACAAAACAGGGAAGAACGCCATTTCCCATCAACAAAAACCCCGTGACGAAGGGAAACCCCTGCGAAGGGCACGGTGTAGTTCAGCGTCGACCCGATCGTCGAAGATCGCCGGCTCGAAATTGGGTGCCAATGGCAACGGAACGGTCTACTCGTTGCACAATGGTACGTGAAGTGGACATTTAGCTTGATATTTCATGAAAAACCATGATTTTATACATGGTATAAGTATCATACCTTATGCAAAGGGAAAAGTTTTAGGCTAAGTCCGAATATGGTCAAATATACGGAAATATAGGCATTCGAACTGTCAAAGATATATCCAATCATTTCTACAATTTAACTACAAATACATTGGTAAACTTCGTTGACTGCAAATAATTCTTAAAAAATAAATTGAGACAAATTTATTTTGAAAGCCATCAAATCCCTTCACGTGAACCACTGTGCGATGGTCCCGACGCCCCACAGCATATCGGATCAATGAAAAGGTGGTTATGTTTCAACATACGGGGGGTGCCCTAACCGCATCGCCCCATTGGATTAGGCTGTCTCCTAAGGGTCTTTATGTTACGCGCCCATGTAAGTGAGTCTCGTTTTTCGTTTGTTTTCCATTCCATACTGATGCCATGTTTTCACCTTCAGCGCTGGCACTTAAAAGTGTTTGTTCATTATCGGCTGTGTCAAATGGCGCGAACATACAGGCGGTCCCCGCGTGTTTTACGGTCCATTGATGCATGCGAGAGACGTTGGGAATTGAGCTGTTACAAAACTAGGAAAAGAAAACGAGTACACACACCTCCATCAATTGCACGCATCAACACCTCCTCGTGCGACCGGCGCGTATCGATCTCGTATTGCGTATCGGGTTTTTGCTCTCACAGGGCATAGCAATAGGCCCCGACAATTCATGGCAATTTAATGGCGGAAAAATCATGAGGCAAACACAGACACCGTAGGTTTAATTAAACCTACAACGAATGACAGCCGTGATGGTCCGAATTTCTTTCCACTCGAACGAGGACGCGTCATGTGAAGTTTCCGTGAGTCACCGGAAAATGGAAGGACCAAAAGGTATGCGATATCCTGCGGAGGTGCATCCAAACAACACTTCCCAGCGGGGACGTGCTCTGGTCATCGATCTACAAACAAAGTGTTGCCGTAAATTGTTCGATTTTGTTCGTACTTCCTTGAACCAAATGTCTTCCTCTTCGGTCAAGTCCCTCCCCTCTGTCCATTGTTGAGTGCGTGCCAAACCCGTGCAGCAGGTCAGCAGGTCGTCCACGAGGATGAAACGCAGCAAAACTAAAATAACCAAACGGCGCAAGAAAAACGACCCCATCGGCATCCGGAACGCAGGCGAATAATGCACAAACCACCCCTCTCCACACCCCGCTTCCGAGTGCAATGTGAACGACCGGAAAAGTGCACTCCATTCAATTGTGTCAAAGAGGTGACCGTCCTCCCCTTAGGTCTGTCTTTCGTCTTCGCATCGTAAAGAATGACTTGACTCCGCCTAGCCGAAAGGAAATCCCTTCCCCCTCCCAGCAGGTTGTTGGTGTTGAATGAATGGTTTGTGGGTTGGAGTTTCCGTGCAAAAATGTAGCAATTTACCGTTTTCGGTTCGGGGCAACAATGATACGCCACTTTTCATTTTCGCAAAGCGTCACGCGAGCTGGCGGGGAACGTCACGAGCTGAGCTCGCGAGCTCTCCAACATCCGATCGATCATCGGACACTTGAGGAAAGTGTTCCAGCTGAAATGGAAACGACGATGAGGTGGAAAATTGCTCCCGTTACCATCGGCGAGACGATCGGATTGACCAATCGACCACGCGCGCGCGGAATGAGGAGGGGAAGGTAATGGAGAAATTAAATTTATTCCATTGACCCGCTCGCCTTCTTTTTCCATCCCGTTCTTGGTGAGTTGTAGGGATTTCCCTTTTTTATTTACTTTTCCTGTGGAGTTTCAAGACGCCAACATGGCGCGCGCCTTCCGTGAGGAGCGTGTAGAATGTCGTTACGTGACCCCCTCCGGTGGCGTGTGTGTTTTTCCACCAACTCGCATCTTCCCCGGCCCCGTTTGCTGCCCGGACAATAATAAAATAGCAAGAAAAACAAAAGAGAGGAAAATTCTGCAATAAAGTCAAACCGTTGGCAGAAAAACAACGCAGCGGTAGGAAATAAATAAAGCCCAAAGCTTTCAACAAATCGCCTGACTCGGGACGAGGCAGGGAAGCCACCGACCGAGGGAAAACAAATAAACAACGAAAAAACGGTGGGCTCCCCCTGACCAAGCATGAAAACGCGCCAGGAAAAACCCTCGCCACAGTGGTGCGGAAAATCGAATGGCAAAATCAGTCTGCTCCACTAGGAATGTTTTTCATTTTCTATTTGATTGTGCCCTCGGCTGGCGCAGGTCGTGGTCCGCTAACGACTTGTTTCGCTGTCATTCGACACAGCAAAAGGGGAAAAAGCGAGACCCCTCCGAGGCGACCCCGCCAGGGAGTTCGTGACCGGGAGTTGCTTTCGGGCGAACCGGGAAGGAAAGCGCCAACTCCACACGTTCTTCTCCACGCTCGCACACTGCTGTTGTGACCTGATTGTAATTGTTTCGCCAGTTTCTGCTGCAGTAATATTTCTCGCTGGGGTTCCCTTCTAACTTTGACCGCAGACGAACGCCAAAACGACTGGTCAACGCGCCAGGGCTATGGCCGGACGCCTTTTACGAGCCACGAAAAAGACACGACACATGGTAGAATCGGACGTACGGACAAACGGATCGGCCCGGACAAGACATGGTGGTTTTTAAGGGGTCCGCCATTTCCCAACCATTTGATACACACAATTTCACTCCCACTCACCCGCTTTTGCCGTTGCATACATTCATTTTCCATTAAAGGCTTTTTTCCCCTAGATATTGGCCATATTTTCACCACAATCGCCACTTGCAATCCGATGACTCATACGACATGAGCACACATTTAAGGGAGAACGAGGCGCTACGCACCAGTAACCAACAATAGTTTCGTGTCGTATGCAATTCAGCTTTTTAAATATGATTAGAGAACTTGATTTTACAAAATTTTTCCATATCTTATTTTACCAAACACAGTTAAGTACATTTCTTTATTATTATTTTTTTTTATAGATCGAGTTTGGGTCGATCTTGTCAAATTTTTATTCAAGCAAATAAAAATGTTTCTATTAATAGGTAAGCCAAGCCCGTCAAAAGTATATCTAAAGACATAAAAATACAAAGCGATAGCTTTTACAAATCTAACAAATACGTTCTACATTATCACAAGATCCGGTAGTAACGAGTTGAAAGTTAAGAAAATGTATCGAAAATAAGTATTTTAAACTGAGTTCTCTTTAGAAGTCTCTTAAATGTAAAGTTGATTAAAAACACGAGAAAAGAATAAAAAATCAATTGAAACACATAAACAAATGAACACAATAAATGGTAAAAAGAAACAGATTCCTAACTAATATATAAGGAACATCAAACAACTAATTAAAAATGATCAATGCAAATATCTCTCAGGGAATTCGTATTCCCCCTAATTCTCCTACGCTTACAACAAGACGAAAACAAACTCACACCAAAAGAAACTCAAGACATTTCTCTTCTCCTCTGCCTATCGTATCCCCGTGTTCCCCCTGCTGGTGACCTGTCGAACCAGGCGAGAAATTGGCGAGCATTAGAAATCGTTCCTCGATCGCACCTTCGCGAGTGCTGAGAAACGCGATCAATTCGATACATTTTCCAGCTCGCTTGTTTCGCCCGGCCCGAAACACGTCATCCGTTCGACAGCTGCATGGGCCCATTGTTTTAGCTTACCGATCTCGACCAACCACCACTAGGCGGCAATAAACCGGCCCCCAAGAAAAGCCTTTTAACGCCAAACCCGAATGACATTTGCAACGGCATCTTGTGGGACGACGCCGTTGTGTGCCCGGAAGCGATTCTATGCTTTCCCGCCGGGTGCTTTCACTTTTCGCAACCGGCTCGAAATGTGATCTCGGTGTGGAGGAAAACCCCAACCACCCTCCCTCGGTGTGGTTCCCTCCTTGGCTCCGAAAACGAAAAACAGAGGTGATTTTCCACACCGGTGCGGAAACGGTACTAATGGCCGCCCGAAGAAAGCCCCTTTTTCTCACGCGGCAAACTGCCCGATGTTGCATTTCTTTTCTTAAAGATCTACTTCTGTTTCGGGGGAGACTGGTGCTCGATGGACTTTTGTTATGGAAAACACATACACACACACACACCTGCATGTGGTTGGTCTGTGGTAAACGGACCGCAGCCGAAAAGCTTCGCCCGAGCTTGGTGGAAAAGTTGGAAACGCAGCGAAAAAGGTAACGCAAAGCAAGCAAAGTGCAGCGGCGAAGAAAAGGTAACCTTCGGAAGACGCTTGGCAAGCGCGCAAAAAAATGCCTGAAATGTTTCTCCTTTTAACTTTATTTGTTACCCTTTTGTGCCGACGCGAGTGCACTGGCGCGACGACGTGTCATTACGCGAGGGTTATGTCGGACGAAATTAGTCTACCTTTTATGCTAACGCCGGTGTGGCTGTTTTTTTTTCGCCCCGTTTGACTCCAATTGAGGAGTTGCACTTTGTGTGAGCTGTGTTTCGGCTTGTTTTTTTATTCCTTCCCTCCGAGCCACAGAATCCACCGACGCAAGGGCTCCGGAGAGGCACCATTTATCGGCAATGATCGACCGCCCGGTTGGAGGTAACGTCAATTTTGTGTGTGAGTATTTGCCATTTGCCTCTCTTTATGTGGTGCGGGCCCAGCAATTGAAAATTAAGCCATTTGGAAATGTATAACACACCGAGGGCGGGTGCCTCCGTCCCTGGGCGCTCCGTGGATGGGGTAATTTTTTCCCCCGGTTCGGATAAACCTTCCGAGTGGTGTGCTGTGACCATGAATCTCAAACCGTTACGCCATCCAAAAGGCCCGAATGGAACACTGTGATTAACTATGCTAAGTACCCAATAGTTAGCGCACCCGAGGGGGGGTTTGGGTACCCACGCGATTTTGGAGCCATAAAAATTGGAGCAAAAACGGCCCCAATTTCGCTGCATGCCACGAACCCTTATGGTTTAACACCGGAGTCAGTCGGTTTCTCTCTCTCTCTCAGCGAAGGGCACCAAAACCCTTGACCTCGCATACGTATTTGACATATTCACCGAACACCGGGACCTTTTCGAGCCCGATGCGATTATAAGGCACCCTCGGATTGGAATGCAAATTGCTGCACCACACGATCTCTTAGAGCCGCTCGTAACAGTACTACCAACCCTGGTGCGCGTAGGGGGCACGCCTCATACACTGATTTGCGAAAAAATTAGTACTCTGCACTCTGCAACCCACCAGCTTTATGGTACAGAATAAGAGCGAACCTTAACACCGCTTTTCCTGCCTTTGTTTACGCCCTGTAATTATCAATGCCTGGCACAATGCTCCAACACCGGACATCGTCATCCAAACCAAGCGACACACACACACACACACACACTTACACACTTATGCGACCGTTCTCATTTGGATCAATTTTCTTGGGCGCAAAATTTAAATTGCACAAATTTAAATCGTTCTGCGCCAGTGTCGCACGTTGGCTCCACACACACACACACTCCGCAGAGCAAACGGGGACTTCTTTCTTACGTCATCGCGTTTGCAACACAATGCGCCACATCCTCATTACCGGGCAACAGGACGGTGGCACATCATCCACAGCGCGTGACACTAAATATCACATTTTATGCGGAATGATAACAGACATTTAATCGTCGCGGCCAACGGCAGACGCAACTGTCACTTTTCTCCACTTGAGACCCGGCCCAATCTACGCGACATAAAAAGCGACTGATACAGCGGGTTGCACCGCGGACCAAGACCGCGTATCAACTCCTACACGGTAAAGTTGATCGCCCTAGAATGGCGACCGGGTTGGCCTGTGTCGCAGAAAGAACATCAGAAGGAAATGGACATCGGATGATGATGATCGCGCGCCAGATGACCATTCCGGGCGGAGGTAATCTTGAGCAACTATTATGCACTTGCGGACGCCATATTAGAACTCGAGATCGAGCTATTAGAAGATACTCCATGCCCAAAACCAAGAAAAAAGAAGGTCCACCACGGCCTCCGGTGTCGCAAACATTCTTGTGCGCTTCGCTTCGGATTGGTTTAATAAATGTTGCCAATTTGGTGCTGCTGCGGTGGCAAATATGTAATTTAATTTTTTCACCCTCGTTTGGAGTAGTTTCTTGCGCGCGAATGTCAGCGAAGGCAGCATAGAATTAATGTTGGCGGCTGTCGCCATCGCTTAGTCCTCCGCTTCAGCTTCGACTGGACTCGTGACAGTTCCATTTTTTATGCTCCGGCTAACTCGACTCCGGAGTAGGAATTCCGAACTCCGCAAGAGCGCCTAGTTCTAGCCGCTTCTCATTGGAGTCAATTACCGTGTGGAGTACACATCCACCTGTATGTAACTCCCCCCTCTCTGCTTGGAATGCAACTTTCCTTTCGCACAGGTCACACTAATTTCGAAACCATTGTGGTAGAATAAAATCTAACTCTCCGTTCGGTCGTATGCAAAAACAGATCGCCCGGCAATCGTCGATCTTGATCGTGTACATATATGGTTGAGTTCGGTTGGCAAGCGTGCAACAGGTTCCCGGGGCAACACCACCTCCTCGGCGGTGTTCCTTCACGGTGAGTTAGTGTAGCCGTCCCAAACATCGGGATATCGTTTGGGTTCGCGCAAAACTGGTTATTTGTGGATCTCGACGACTTCAGGTTCCAAGTGGTTCGCACTTGTTGCGCCGCAATATCTCCCGGGGCGGGCAGCAGCATATCATCCCCATCATCAGCAGCATCGTCGTCGTCCGGCTCATTGTGAAAGTGAACTAATTTTCAATGAGGCGAACAAAATCTGCGGCGCACGACAACGATCGTACGAGCGATCGCTATCTCTTCCCCTTGCGCAAGGAGTCTCACCAAACCTCCTCTGACACGAGCTGAAACCAGAGGAACCCGACTCGGCGATAACGTGCGGTGCTGGGCGATCTATCTAGCTCATGTGCCCCCATCGTCGCAGTAAATAAATGAAGCTAATTCTCGGCGCATTTATCAACCACCTTCGCGAGAATTTAACTTCGCCGCTCGCGCTCGGAAGGATCTGGTTCCAGAGCTCCACTTTTAGTGCACAAATGAGATATAGCTTTTTATTGTTTAAATTGCAAACTCACATTCCTTTCCTGATGGCTTGAAGACTCCGTTGCTCAACGTGCCGGTGCTCTGTGTCGCCTCACCGATGCCTAACCCAGACAAGCCTTAATAGGTTCACCAATTGCGTCTGCTGGACATAGCCTCAAACCACACACGGTCCCCTATAGACGATCGTCGCGAAACCCACAGTGCACACCGATGTACGGACGTCATTTAGCAAGCGTGCTGCTTTTTAGTACCGACCAAATGAAGTACAAATAAAAACCATGCTTTAGCGCTGGTTGGGCGAGCCGTTTGGGTCGCAAAAATAAACCCAGCAACTCATGTCGGTCACCTCCAGCATCAACAAATCGAGTGCGTCATCAGAGGTTGTGCGCGGAATTAATTCCCCACCTAAGGGAGCAGGTACCCATTTTTAGGCTAATTATCGACGCCTCGTGAAACCAGTCCGCAAGAGGCTAGTCGTGCGCTCCATAGCAGAAAACTGCTGCTGGTTTGCTTTGCTAGGAGAGAAGTTCCTCATAGGCTAAGAGACCGACTTCTTGAGGAGGGAGGATCGCGGAGGAGGGAGTGCGGAAATTTATGTTTTCCATGTCGTTCGCGTTAACGAACAAATAAATTCTTCAACGACCGCGTGCGCTACATAACTACGATCGTGTACGATCGCATGTTGTTGACAAGAGTAGCTTGTGCGGAAGATGTGTTTAGAGCACCAACAGGTACATCGCGGCGTAGCACAAGCCCGACGATGTCTATCGTCGGAAGAAGATGTTAGCTGATTGTTGATTGTTATGGTGCTAGAAAACAATCTTCGGTGGGATCACAAGAAGGGCCGACGACATGCATGAAGGGCTTTGGAAAAGGTGTAGGCATCCGCAGGGAAATGAGATGGTCCAGTTATGCCTTAGGCAACAAAGACATTAAAATACTCAACTATGTTAAAGAAAATCTCTTTAAAATGTCCAATGTTCTGTAGACTCATGAATTATTCTAGGTGGAAAAATCATATTCCCTTCCATCAACTTTAATGACAGGGAGCGCGGCTCTCCGTTCCGTAGTCACGATATCCTTTCGCCATATCCGGTCCGACGACAGCCTACAATTATTATCTACTCGATTACATTCTATCCTATCAACATCGGCTAACTATCGTGATGCCAGCGGTGCATACTTGCATCTTGTCTAGGTGCACTCTCTTATTTCCATCACCGAGGGCTTCATCATCAGCATCGCTTTTAATTGGTTTTCAGGATCACTGAGCGTTCTCAGAGTGATCTCGGGCGTCGTCCACCAAGCGAGCTCATCAATCAACTTCCGGCCGCCTCGCCCAAGGGACCAGCGGTCAGAGTCTAATAGTACCGATGTACGTTGGCTATTTTATAGCCCCTCCTTGCAACTCCTCTCCCCGATCCTCCAGGAACATCTTAGATCCCACGAGTTGATGATGGGCTTGCGGTTTGCTAACAATCGGCTGAATTGAACCAACATTGTCCGCACACAAAAGAGAGCCGGCAATGAACTCCCTTCGTTCCAAACCCGTTCGGAAAAGGCTACCCTTTGCTAGCGGTGCAGCACAACATCTTCGCCAGACATCTGAAGCCGCCGTCCGGGGCGCGTAGAAAGTGCAACCACATTTTACTTTCTAACCCAGCCGGCGTGCATAAAATCATACGATGTTGTTGGCGTGCATACACGGGTTCCTTTCTGCACCGTCTTCTCCTCCAGGGTTGATTCTGGGCTGCGAAACGAACGGTTTTACGACTTCCGGCCGCCATCAGATGGCAACTGAGCAACCGGGTGAGCGACATGCAATCGCCAAGTGCGTAAATAATACGGTCTTGTCTAGTTTTTCCAGGCCCAGGGAAGGGAAAAGGTTACCCGGTAGAAAGCAAACCCTGTGCACCATCAAGATACCTGGTGCCAGTTCGCAGAAGGCCGAGATTTGACTTCCGCCGGAATAGAAGATAGTACATGGCCGTCGTACATCTAGTTAGACACGTTTCGCAAATGGATCAACACCGGAAAGAGATTAGCACACCTGATAGGTCGAACTCCGGAACGCTTCCACATACCAGAGATTGGATCGAAGGTCAAAGCTTCTAGCACAACCGGATGGGCACGTTTTGCTGTTTCACCGTGTGACCGATGTATCACCATAGCACCATATAGGGCCCTTTTCACCCCCCTAGGAGGGTGGGTGCACACGCCTGGGAAAGCTCGGGAAAATCCACCCGAAGCCTAATCGCGTTTGATTTACAACCCGTAAACACAAAACAAAACTGTGTGCGACATAGAAGCCTACACACGAGCAAGGGAACGATTACAAGTCGGCGCATCGCCTCCTCCACGTGTGTTCTTCCCTCCATTCCATGACACGCCTGAACGCGCACGCTGTTGTTGGTCGGAAAAGTTCTTCCCACAGCAATGAAAAAGGAGCACCCGAAAACGCTGGTCGAAAATGAAATCGAGAATCGTTTCCGAAAATGCCAAGACAGTATCGCCGATAAAAGGAAAACAGGAAAGAATTTTAATTTCCGTTCCGAATGCCGCAGCTCTTGAAGGCCTAACAGCCGTAGCGCAAGATCAACGAGGTTCAGGTATGGGGTACCTTCACCTTCGGTAGCCAGAATCACGGGAAAGTTTTGTTTCCCTTCTGCGGGCGAACCAGACCTACCAGGTAGGTCCGTACGGAATCGATTCCCTGCACACTTCCCACGGGTCCACGCACCCTTGCTGCTCGATGGTGTAACGAAAGTTCATTGAATGTAGTCTTCCCTTGGCTGGAATGTCGCCCTTAATTAGCCAGAACAACCGGATTGAGGAGGTGAGAGGGAGACCGATCGACCAGTGGACCTCTTCAGTCCCTATCATTATCAGCTACCTTCAAGGTGAGACGGTGCAAAATAGAATCGCCGATCGGCACGTACTCTAAGGCCAAGGGTGCGATTGTACGCTATCACGCAGCTACCTGTTACGCTGGCGACTCCACAGACTTCATCTTTACGACCTTCGGGTAGGCAAGGATCACAATTGTCGGATCATGTCAATGTTTACGATTGCAGGATTTTACAACTCCGGGATCTCTATGGACGGAAGATCCTGTTCCCAACCTTGCCGTGTCCAATCTCCTTCTCGTATCCTGGGAATATTTCATCGCATATTAGTCACACGCACTAAGCGCTCAACCGGCATGTTGAGTCACGTACACATTTATCGATCTCGGAAGGGACTACCCCAACGCGACACTGCTGTGGTGATTCAGTGGAAGGTTTTACCCTCTGCAAAGACATAACCCCCTAGGAGCTACAACTATCAAAATCCCACAGAGGTCCACTGACGGTGATTCATCGGAAGTTTGATGGAAACGAAATCACGACGCTTGCCTGCAATCTGATGGATGTTTCTCGGTCATCAGCTTTAAGCCTTTAAGTACATCGTGACATTCTTGACGGTGGTGAACTACATTTGAGTTTTCTTCCACTTTTTCCCCCGTTGTCACGCTTAGCTCCCTACGCCATTTTGCAAAAGGCAGAATACAATTGAAGTTATTTTGGACCTAAAGCGTAGCCCCGTTCCGTTCCGAAAAATTATCGACTTCCGTTTTTTTTATTTCATTTTGCCTTTGATTGACCTCGAATAGAAACTCGGGATGGAAAATGTGGTAATAACCTCAATCTATCTTCCTGCGACAAAAGATTTGTGGCAAACCGTGCGGTGTCTTCTTCCGTGTCGCCTAAGACGTCTCTGCACAGCGACAGCGAGGTGGCAAATTGCGATGATCCCAAAACCTAATCCCACAGAGACCACACCGGTTCATCATACAGCCTACCAGTCAAGGGCATCAGAGATCGGAGGGAGGTTTCGAGATCCACCAAACCTTCTCTCACATGCATTCACGTTGGCCTTCAACTCCCGAAATGAGGTTCCACGCCCGGCCCGCGCGAGCTACGCTTGGGTTTGATTTAATTTAATTAGGAGAAAATGAGCGAATCATCGACGGTTGAGACCTGCTGTGTAAGATGAGGCTAGCCCTGAAGGCTGCCCAAGCCGACGACCAGACCCCAAAGGTTGCGTGACAACTACACACGCGTCGGGGCGGCCGCCGCCGACGATGAATGGGGCGCTGAGTGGTACGAAGGTCTGTGCATCACACCGAGCACTTCCGTTGACGGTGGCGGTGGTGACGTCGACTAGATTGATTGCATTGGTTGCGGTGAGGTGCTGATGGCCGATGATTGCCCGGACAAATGCCCGCTTTATCTCACTCATCAGCCCTCGATCCGAAAAAATGCCGGATGCTATTAGCTACGGGTGCGATCGCTTTGACACGATAGTATTAGACAGGTACCACTCCGCGCGCCGCTCGAAATTGAATCTACATTTTTGTAGAGGTTGTAACATCGATTCACCTGGAAAAGACTTCGAGCACGATGGCTTATAGGATATGACGCAAACGGGGAATGCAACACCGAATCGGAAAACCGGTATCGCTCATTATGAATATTGCTCCACTCCGGTGGTGTGTAAAAACCCCAAATTGATGAGAAACGGAAAGACACACAATACCATCACGACAAGATAAGATGGGGCAATGGCAGAGGACACACAAACAAAATACTGGCGCATACGGAATGAGCCCAAGACGCCGATAAAACCTACGGCACCCAGCCGCCGTTTGATGTTTGTATCAGAAAAATAGTCCCCTTCCAAACGAAAAGAACGCCGAACAGTCTTGCAGGCGCCAGCGAAGTAATTGAATATCTTTTTGCCGCAAATACCGTTCCTTCTGCTTGCGCGCGAAGTTGCGTAATCAATTATCGGCGAGCGATGGCGGGAAAGGCAAATAGCATGACACCAGCACGTGAGACGTACACACTTTTGGTCCCCGAGCGAAGAATTGTCAGGTTCTCCGGTGGCGTGTGTCCATGTGCCCATTTTTCGACGACTTTTGGCGGACGCAAAGAAAAACACACCGAAAAAGAGCGCGTCGCAATCGATTCGGAAGAGGCGAAAGATGGCTTTATGCAAATCGCCATCGCCAACATCGTACCACTTGGCATGATAATGGCTGGCCACAGGGAAGGGACAATACAACCGACAGCGGGTGGAGAGTCACACGGGTTGGTGGTGCTCACTTTATGCGCACACAGACACACGAGGAAAAAACCCATCGCCTTCGCTCATTAGCATAACCCGATCTAAGCCAGGCAAATCAACACAAACAAGTCTCGTCAAACAAACAATCGGAAAAGCACGAGAGATGGAGGAGCTGAGGGGGGATAGGACGTGGATTCGTGGAAGAAATGCGTGAATCACTTTTCAATCTTCACGCCATGCCCAAGTAAGGAGAGACGCGCTCCGTTGGGTGCTTGCGAAAAATTACACGAGCTTTTACCCGACTCCGGGATGGAAATACTCCTCCTCACCTTCGCCCCGCAAGCGAATGCCCCAATTCGACACGGTAAGATTTAGATTACGGTTATTTTATTAGTTCCTTATGAGTGGTGTCTGCCTTCCAAAACCGATTGCGCACGTCCGAGGGCACGTGTTGTGGCTGGCGGAATCAATTATTTCCACCCGAATCGACCCAAACGGCTTCGCCCGAACTTCTGAAGAGTTAAAAAAAAAGTGGGAGTTAATCAAATTTTGGTGAAGCGTGCGCGGAAATTATCATGATCCATCAGCTCCAGGTTTCCCGAACGATCCCCCAGGGAAGGGCAAGGGTGAGTGGGTCTTCTCCTATGAACAACTCATCTTTATTCATCTTTGAAGCAAATTACCGAAGCAATCGTAAGGGAGTCCGAACCTTTTTTTTTTTGCTTCTTCGGTCGGTACGAGTGAGATGATTAAAAGCTCACGCGAAAAAAGCCTTTTCCATTCGTTTTGGGTTCTTTTTTTTTACTTCTCTACTTTGTACCTTCCACTTCTAATCCCGCACGCGTTAATCTTTCGCAAAAGGTGTAATTAATTTAAACCTCCATCAAACGAAACGGATCAATGATGGTCGTGATGTGGTTTCTGGACAAACAGAGCAAAAGCGAAAAAGGAAGCAGAAGGCAGTACAAACACCCCGCTTTCCCGGCTTCCAAACGCTTGGGACTGGGTATCTGCACGAGAATGGACATCGGCGTACGAACCTGTTCCTGCGCCACTGAACACGGCCCACGATCAGCACTCGCGACTCGACTACGGTTTCAAGCACAAAATAGTAGAGAGAAGCTGACCGTTCCAAAACCCACATTGCGACACTCCTCCTACCAATCGAGGGGGGCCTTTTTTCCTCGGATAACACACAACACTTCGCCCAAAGGCGCACACTACCGGGCGGTGGTAGGCGACACATATGAGGAGGTTGCCACCGATCGAGGGTTGAATTAATTTTCTTCAATGAAAACGACCGATCTAACACCCGTGAATGAATGGAGCGTAGCGGAGGAAGATGATGATGATGACGACGATCATCATCGCCTATAATGGAACTAATCGTGCGTGCGTGAAAACTTGAATGAAACACAGCGACGCCATCGGCATCGAAGAGACTTGACAGGCGTACGCAACAATCCACACATCGGGGTGTTCACTATCGGATGCGATAAGTAAATTTGTTAAAGTTTCATCACACTCATCAAGGCTACCCGTCACCTCGTGGGTTTTGACCGAGGTGTCAAAAACTACACTTACACTCAAAGAAGCGAGTGGAGTTGGGAGAGGAATGTCGGTCGAATTAATTAATAACAGTATTTCGCGCAACGAACCTTCGACATCTAAAAGACACAAACAAAACTTCCAAGTCAGTAGAGTTAGCCAACAACTCAGCTCCAAACCTTACGGCCACCAATGGTGTGCTCTAGACGGTGAGTCAGTGCCCCTAACTAGTAACTCGCGTCGTCTCTAAGTACCCCCTTCAGGAAGTCTCGGCAACTTCACATCTGATCCAACAATCCATAAGTGGAATCCCACTGGAATACGGAATGCAATGTTTGACCCTACGGCGGCGGCTGATCGTTCTCATATGCACATAAATAAACCTTCGGTCCTTCACTCCCTAACGGTAGTTTGAGGCGACTCCGATCTAAAGCCTGCACCCGGCCTGCGCCGACGCATCAAAACAGCCTTCGACGATGATCCGAACCGGGAAGTTGAGGCCGATAATGATAGGGTGCCTGCGTTGACATGCCCTTTGCGTTGTGCCGCGATGGTGTGTTTATCATATTCGTTCATAGCAGGCACCCAGGAGAGGTAGGCGAAGATGCGCTCTGCCTTCGTACACTTGTCTGCATCTGCGTTTTTTGTTTTTTGTACCGTTTCTTTGTGTTTCGGGGTCAAGTATAAATAAACAGCTGCCATTGCCTGCAAATCTTAACAGCTAGCTTGACGACGCGAACAGCGTTAGGGTGCGTTCATCTCGTATAACGGCTCGGAAAGGAATCCCAATTGCTTATCCACACAAACGCTCATTCGGATGAGGATCGGTACCCGTACATTGCGCCGCCCTATGCCCAGAATGGTGACAGTTGAAGATAATCGGTATCAGACGCCACCACACTGCAAGGGACAATGAAGATAAAGAGTCATCGCTTGGTTCTATCAGCATCCACAGCGTCTTACACTTCCACTACTTGATAGTGATCTCTCCCTCAACAAGTCGCAGCTCTCCTACAAGGCTACCGAATTGTTTCTCGACCTTTCGTGCCCTTTCCGCCTCCGACACGGTCCTTTCATCCCTTTCGGCAATCATCAAGGCGTTCTCCGGACCGACGAAATCATTTCTGGGTCGATGTTTATTGGGACAAGAGTCTTCCGGTACGACCACCAACCAACCGACGGGGCGGCAATCGTAATCGTGATTTGTACCGCACTTCCGGTTGTGATTTGGAAAATTCGTTTCTCCCTTCCTTGTTGTTTCGCTTTGCGCCCGACACTTACGTGCATGCGTATAGAGCAGAGCGGGTGTCATAAGTGGACGAAGGGCTGCGTAAATTGGCACCAACTGTGCATCATCCAAACAAACCATAACCTCTAACCATCCCTACTTTGGAAGCAGGAATTGTAGACCAATGAGTTCAATCCAGAACCGGCCTTGTTCAAGAGTTTGGTTTAGTTCTTATTGGTTTCGAAATCGGAATCAATTGAAGGAACTTGATGATGATGCTGCAAGTTGTACAAAATATCCCTTTGAGGTTGGCATATCTGCTTTGTTTACAGAATTCATTGTCCAGACTAAAAGTACATGTTTTTGGTTATCCTGTTGCGTACTGAAAGAAATGAAAGAAAATGCCTTAGTCTGCTCTTGGTTTTCCAACGAACTGTTTTAGCTGTAACTTCTACATACCCTTTTCCGCAAATTTGTTTAGATTTGCGTAGGTGGGCAAGCATTTTGTGTACTTCACAAAACGGGCACTTCTTTTGCTAATTTTAATTTCTTCCTGTGCGATCTGAGGCGGAGAAGAACATAAATTCAGCCGCATGACGCAGAAGAGAGCACTGAGAATTCGCTCTTGCTGCGATCCGCCTTGCTTAGTGTCGATAGCATCTTTTCCATGTGTTTAAATTGTTCCCGATATTTTCGTTTTTCGACAGTTTTTTATTCCCCGTGCGTACAACAAACAACCCACATGCCGTTTGATGCTGTAATGTATGATGGTCATATCTCGCGGAACCGTCTGATTCACAGTCTTTTACCCGGTTTAATTAGGTGTTGAAAATATGCCATCAACACGATGTAAGCGATTTGCATGTGAGTAGCATTATTTTAGAAAGTTTTTTATACCAATATTTGGTCCGGAAACATTCAACAGTTTGTGGTATTTAAAAACCCTTACAAGTTTTGTAAAGCCTTTTCCTTATGTTTGAGTGTTAATGTTTACACAACCTTCACTATAGCCACACCAAAACACAGGTTTGCGAATTTAATAATAGTGATTCGCACCAACTTACGTAGGCTGCAATTTTTCACCAGCTGAACACGTCGTTTCCTACAGAAACAGACATCCGACATCTTCCACCAATCTTCGACGGACTGCTGTCCATCGTCGCATCACTGTTTATCGGGACGGGAAGAGAAAACGACTCCGGCTCGATCACTCGAGTAGTTTTTCTTGCCGAAAAGCGATTGCTTCCGCTGACCCGACGCTCGCAAACGGGGTGGAAACTGTGGAAAACGCAGCTGAAGTACCCACACCGAGGTCTGCAATTGAGGTCTGCCAGCGTTTTGGAGACGATGGGGTATCCCATTGACTTTTTGTTTACAATCTAGCCCGCCAACCCGGGCCACTTGAACCCTTCCGCGTGGAATTTCCGCTGCAGCGCCGCTTTTCACCGACGTCAAGTGGTCCATCGTTGTGGTTGCATATACACGCACGCCCACTCTGGAGCGTCTTCTTCCGCACCCCAAAAATAAAAGGGCGATTGCACAACCAATCGGTTTTTTTTTTTCGGCGAACCCCGCGAATGATCTGTTCTTCGAGGAAGGAGCGTACCCGGAGTAAATCAAATCGAAGCTACGCTCCGATCATTAATTAAACGCTTGGTACACGAAAGAACCGAAACGGTGAGCGAAAACCCTGATTCCGATACTCAACAACAGCACACGTAATCCTTTATAAATGCACCCCCAGCGTCACGGGAACTGCACGTTTGGGAACGCATTGCGGATTTAATTCGAGCGTTACATCATATCCTCAAGCGGTTTTCCCGAACGCTCGACGATCGGACGTCGACAGGTCCGCACGTCTTAAATGACCCTACAATCTGACGAATTAATTCTCTCTTGCTCACCTTTGGCTGCTGTTGGCGCCCCGCTGGGCTTTACATTTCCCTCCAGCATGCAACGTTTAGCCACACTTCCCGTCCAAAATCGCCCGCAAGCACAATCCATGTTCATACGGTGGCTATATATAAATGTTCACTTATGTAAAAACCACCGAAAACACGTCTATTAACATGCACACTCATTTCGATTTGGACAAAATCACACTTACCAGTCGAAAGCAGGGGTGTCTTTTTTGAGTTCAAAACTTCCCAACGGCAAGATGTCGATGACTGCCGGCTAACTTCCAAAGGCTACTGAGCCGCACCATTTATTTGGTAATGGAACGTGCATTCAAGCAACATTAGGCAACGATTACTTCGATTTGATTACAACCTCTGCTCGTTTGCGCCACACACTCGATGTGAAGATTGAGCTGTTTAAAAAAAAATATCGTTCAAAGCAATTTCAGCTACCGAAATGTTTTATCAAACGTGGAGTAATTAGAAAAAGGCCCTAAAGCGCCAAACCGGAAACAATTTCTGTTTTCTTTCAGCTTCAGCTAATCAGTTTCTGCTGCACTTGAAAGTGAAACTCGTTGCCCAATTATGGCTCACTTTGCGCGAAAATGGATCCACCATCGGTATCGGTAGCTTCCCGCACGTACGATATTTTCCATGCGAGGGAAAGTGAGTTGTCTCAAACAGGGCATCCACCCCCTACGTGTGCGATGGCTTTTGCGATGGCGCCAGCAATTGTTTTTTTTCTCCGTCTCGAAATTAATAGTGTCTCGAACGCGCCTCAAATCATCTGCCTACCACCTGTTATGGTTCTTGAACCTGTCTCGTCTCGGTTCTACGATAGATTCGGGTATGGCAATTGTCACATTAAAATACGCCACCGCAATCGATTCCGACGCAGATTTGGAGAACAAGTCGATGTGAGCTTTCCCATCATATCCGCAGACGACGGATCCGTACTTGGCCATAGGGTGTTCCCACGCGCGCGTCGCAAATCAACTACCTTCGTCTTCTGCTTATAGACCCCCGGTCGGTTGTAAACCGCGTTGGACCTTGGGGAGATGTCGTGCCTTACCTGCGAAGAAAGAGAGTGAGAAGAGAAGAAATAAAAATAGAAATTAGTACCGATGGATGAAAAAGGAGGACCGTCCATATGTCCGACAGCCCCGGGGGTGATAGACTTGGTTTCGCTTCATCACGACATACGCAAGGGTCCCCGGAGTGGACCGCGTTCGTCACCGTTCGTGGGTGTTGCGATCGCCCCACTCCTCTTTTCAACAACAAGAGGAAACATACCCAAAGGAAAAGGATTCGAAAACCCCTCGTGACTGGAGCAGCATGATCGAAAGGCACGTTGCATTTCTGAGTCATCAACACGCGATTGCTTACTCATTTCGATTCGCTACCGAACCGTGCCGAGGCGCAGCTTCCTGCGCTGTCCAATTCCACGCCAAAACGCGTTACGCAAAACAAAAGAGCGAAAATACCCAATTTGACATGCTGTCCAGTATTAAAAACAAAGACGAAAGAAATGCTTAGAGGCACAACAGACAGAGACCGCTGAAAAAGAACACACAGATTAAATCCGATCAGCAGCAAGCAAGCACATTGCCAGAATCTTGCTCGCAATCCAGCCAAAAAACAAACGAGCATTGAATCTACATTAGTCATACCAAAGGTAACAAAAAAAAAACGAAAAGCTCACCCTCAGTCTTCAAGACAATCACCGTGTGCTCCGTCCGTCGATCGATGTCGTGGAGGGCTCGTGCAGGAAGCAGCAGCAAAAAAAAACGAAACAATACGCGAAGGAAAGCGAAATTAAAAATCGTGATCACGCATAACCTCAAAAAATTGCGCCCTCCAGAGATAGAGCGGAGAGCGATCCGGTCGATCGAACTCAACGAAAACTGGAAGCACGACAACCGCCGCCACCGATGATGAAGTCGATCGGTTTGACGAAACACGAAAAACTCGTCTGGCGCGAGAGAACGCTGCATCACCCTTCCCTTACCCTTGAGGCAATTTTGGTGCTTTCTGTTTTATTTTTTTTTCGTAAGCCAAAGATCCAGAAGATCCAGTTCTCGATAATTGTTATGCAAGGAGAGAACGCACCGAACGCGGGCAAACCGCGAGTCGCCAGAGGCCCGTGCCGACATTCGATCGATCGACGATCATGATGATCTACATTTAGATGTCGGTGCAGAAACTCATCTAATAAAAACAGTCTCCATGGCCAACGAATCTTTGAGTAACTGATGCCTCTGCCAATCACGGAAGGTAGACCGAAGGTTGCTTCAAAGGCCCTGCTGAAATGTTCTACCCGGCGGGACTATCATTAAGCGGCAAGCCTACCGTATCTTATACGACGGAAATCGACGGCAATCCATGAAATCCAACATACAAATTGCCTGATCATAGGCACCCTACAGGAGAAAAACACATACCTACGCATTATTTGTCTTGAGAGCGTATTATTCTAGTGCTGCGGCATGCCTTCTAGCTCCAGATCTCCAGACTTGGGGCAGAGATTCCATTCTCCAAAACAAACCAATGCCGACTGGACCAATTCTTCAGTTTTTTGGTATTCGCTGGAGACTGGAGGGTGTAGTGATTGATCCATGGCCATCGGAGTTGTGGCCGTCTCGAATCGGTGGTTAGTGACTTCCTGTGTAACGAACATTTCGTTCGATCAAGTACGGGCCTCAACCGAATGTACAATCCGTGACCGCAGATTTCCTCTTAAGAGAGAGGACTTGACTTGGAGAACCTGGCTTGGTAACCAAGTTCGGTAACCGGACACTCGCCCGGAACGTTGTCAACCTCCCCGTGGGATCCCCGGGAACCCTTATCGGAGTTTTTGGTTCTGGACTCGCGGTTTTTCGCTTCCAACCCGGGTCTGCAGTGGGTCTCTTCGGGCCGTTGCACTCCCGTCAGAGGAGGAGGAAACCGGTAACCGCAGCAAGAGTCAATGCGTGCTCAGAACACCGGAACGGGTTTTGTATAACGCCGAATGCATCTTGCCGTTGCAACCCTTCGTTCGCACGCCTCGGAAGCCATTTTTTCACAAGCACACTTTCGGGTCTTCTGCTTCCATTCTCCCCGCAGGGCCATCCTGTTGATTCGGTTAGGCTGATATGATACGCATGAGAGCGTGGCCCGGATATGACTGCGAGAGTTGGTCCGGGACTATAAAACAAAAAATGTACTCCTCATTTCACCCGAATCTCTCACCTTAACTTCTCGCTTTTGAAGGAAACCAGACGATGAGGGATGGTCATCTACTGTCATGTATATTTTACCATAACTTTTACTTCCTCCCCCTGGGTGCAAGCCGTTTGGTTCGGTCAGTGAACCATCTTTCGTACACTTGCCACACCAGCGTTGTCTAATTGAAATGTTCTTGATTCTTAACCGGAATGGAAAAAAATGAACGAAAGCTGCGTGAAAAACTTCACTCATTTCAAATCTTCCCCCTATTGCAGATGGCACGGGACCGGAAACGGAACAATAATTTTTCATAGGCCAACAGCAGGCAACCCTTGATCTTCTCTGTCGCTGGTTATTGTCGATCGACTCATTAGAAAAACCTGTACTCCGAAAGAGGCATGAGCACACATGAGCCACTCGTTAAATGTGTCATTAAAAATAAAGCTTAAAGGGAACATTTGAAACCGGCGTTGGGACCGTCCTATTACTTAGGAATTAACGTTTAATTGAAGACTTGTCTAAGTACGGCATGAGCCGTTAACGCGCGATCCGTGGCGGGGTGTTGATTCTCTTTGCGAGCTAATGACTTTTAATTCTTTGTGGAATGGAGTAACATCGGAAAACTCATTTTTTTAACCCTGCTGAGACACTTATCCAGTGGTTTGAACTGTAAAAGAGTTATTATTGTCTTTTTTCTGTACAATAAGCGACCAGAAATGAAATCGAGGAGAAGAAGCAGCCCGAATTTTTTGACTCCCAAAGTTCATTAGTCGATATCACCTCTGGAAACACAATGAACTCCACCTTAAGCTCTAGCAAGAGCCGGAAGATTATGGAAGAAATTTCCCAGCACCCTGAACGGGTGGTTGTTCGGGAGGTTTACACCCGTTTCTTGACCCGCAACACCCACTAGAGCTCACCCCTTTCGCACAAACTTCACGGACCTCCCGATGGACGATCGTATTTTAGGGGCTTTGCCCTTCCCCGGTGCAGTTTCTGGTGCAGTTGTGTTCTTTCCCTCTTCTGCTCGGTCCATCTTTCGGGCCAAAAACTTCACTAATTCTCAGATTTACGATCACCCTAACACACATATACAAACCCGTACTGTTAGGTTGGTCTTACACTACATCCCGTGGTGCGTTCTTTCGGCTCGTGCATAATGCATTAATGCAAAGAACGGGTTTCCTCGGGGGCAGCCGAAACCCGTTCTTTTTCCTCCCGAGAAACCATCAAGCAGCAAAAACAACCTCTCTCCCCTAATGGAGCAGGGAGGTGCACCCGAAATACAAACCAGCACGCGGTCCCTCCGCCCGCAATAAGTTTTCGTTGAAATTCGATTTCGTAACGAACCGTGAAACACTCGCCGGCCATTGTGTGATGACGTCGCGTATGGAAGTTGGGTTGCATCGAGTCCGCCAGCGATGGGGAGCCGAAAATAGATCCCGAGGTCGAACGGAATTTAATTTGCTACCAGCCAGAGATTCTGGATCTCAAGCTTCTGGTTGGCAACGGAACGCACTTCTAACGGAGAGACGGACTCACGCTGAATCACGCGAGGAGATGCATCTGCTGCGCTGGAACTTGCTGAACGCTGGACAAAAGTGCAGCCCGGTCTCGGCAAGATCAAAACGAACGAACTCCGATACAAGCGCTAAGTGTGGCGAGTGAGAGATTTTATGCTTATCAAAACATATTCAACCCAATCCCAGCCTCTGGGCGGCGTCGACGCCGTCCAAATTTCCCGCACTGCACACCAAGCTCGTGTAGCCTGGAAGCAACACGATCGTCTGCAAGCGGTTGCCACTTGCCACTCGTGTGTGCATGGACCTGGAAACAGAAGCACCATCAGACGGGGCGTTTGGCAAATACGACAGACCATTTCCGAGCCGGACGGAACCGAACAGTCACTCGAGGCTGATTGGGAATAAAATATCAAATTTCTGATGACTCGCTTTTCGACCCATCCCGAACAAGGGTCCTCCACCCTTGTGTCTTGAGACGACATCGTGTCTGTAAAGTGAGCTGCTGAGCCAACCGATAGCACAGCCGCATATCGGAGGATTTGCCTAGGCTTAGGCTCTCCTTCTCTCTACTGCGAGCCTGCCTGTTACTCTAGGCAAGAATTTCAAATATCTCAATGGGGGTTAAAAATTCCAACGCTAGCGAATAAAGAACCGGACCACGGATTGTGGCCCTTGCGGAGCCCGGTGCGAACCTTCGGGCCCGAAACGGTTGCTCTGACCCGCACTGATTTATTGACGTAGGAATGGAACTTTAAAAATTCATTCGACAAAGCGCCTCTAGGTATTGGAGAGCCCTAGTCAGGGGGTATGTTAAGTCCTGCCTACTACCGATACAGATTTATGCACCAGCTTATCCGGCACATAAATTAAGGCACAAGAGAGAGAGACAGAGAGGAACATAGGGTTGCCGACATATTTTAGAAGCAAATCAGAGGAAGAATTATGTCAAAATCCTACCAAAGCCTAGGGATCGTAAAATCCGAAATGTCATAGCGTCCCGTGTAGAGGACGATTGCGGCATTTCGAACATCTTTCGCTCGGGCGGTTAAAACGGGTTCGCAGGGGAGAGCACAGAACACTTGTCAAATTCTGACTCTAGCTCCCCAAGCTGAAGATAATTGATGACAGCTGGTAAACCGTTTGCATCGATTGCTTGACTCCTTAGTCAGACTCTTCAATTAATCGCCGAACCATCGTCCAACGGTGCGCGCCATCGTTCTCCAAACGCGGCGCATTATCGGTAATTATTGAGATGTTTTTTTTTACTCCCCGTTCCGCACAACACTCCCCAACACTTCATCGTCGTGCCAATACATACACGCCTCCCTAGCGCCTCGTCAACTACTCGTTATCCAGCTGTATGCCTCAAACAAAACATGAAACGCACCGTAACGTGTCTAGCGATCGGCGCAAGACCTTCGAGGGTCTTCGACGCGGGTGAATTATGAACCGGGGTGATCATCACCCGGTACCGTTGATTTTTATTATTTTTACCCTCTTTTTTCTTCGCTCGCCACGCATTTAACTGCCAAGTGTTAAAGCGTCCGTTCGCGTGGATTGTGCTTTTGCGAAAGCATCTTCATTACATATCGGCGCGCCTATAGTTAGCCAGCCATTTAGAGGGACACAAGAGTACGAAATGCGGAGAAATCGGTAGAAATAACATTCATGATACAGTAGTCGTGGGTCGTAAAATCAAACTTTAACATCATCTTGTACTTCGCGGATGTTGCTTTGCTTCTTGCCCCAAGACGTAACCGGTCAATCATGCGCTGTTGTTACATTGGATGAAAGTAACAAAAAAGGCTTTTACCACCAGGCGAGATTTTTGCAGAACTCGTCGAGTGCACTTGAGGCAACAGAAAGATTATGCCCATTCGAGGTACTCACAAAGAGAGGCAGAGAAGAAGCGTCTAATTTGGTAAAGAAAAGCGAAGCGCGGGCTTGCTCGCAAAAGGTCTTCTGAACCCCGCCCGGAATGGCCAATTGAGGTCAGCTGCAATTTGGCGAACCTGATGGAGGACTTCGCAATTGCATGGCGGTACAAACGATTTCTTTCCCTCAGTTCCAACCCCTCAACGGCTATAAAAGGTGTAAATCGTTAGGACATATTGAAAACAACCCAAAAAATGTTTGCGTCCAGCACAACAAACCAGCGCCGTGCAAACGTCCCGAAGAGAAAATCTAGCGAATCCGAGCGGTAACGAAAATGTGCCTCCTACGTGGGACAATGATTGCAATTACTAAGCCGGAGAATTGGACAATACTTTCTTTTTACTTTTTTGGACGTTTTTTTAAACCGATGTCCTTTTCCTTCTAAAATTTACCTGAGATTTGTTTCCTTTTTTTTCGACAAAGAAACAAAAATTGAAAAGACCAGGTGTTTCTTCATGCAGGTACAACAAAAAAACCGTGAAAGAAACTGTCCGAAGGAAGGTGTTTTGAAATAAAATTATATTAAAGAGCAAACGAAACCTTTATCCAAAGTGTTTTATTCAATGCAACAACTGAACTTAAGCATGAGCTAAAAAGGCTTGCGATCGAATTGTGTGTTTTTTTTACTAGATAAAATAACAATAAAACATTTCAAATTTAAGCCATAATAAAAGATAAGTTCAGAGCTCGCACGTTCACTTGATCAAGTGGTACAATATAACCTGTGGCAAAATGTTGTCGAAACCAATGTTCACGGCAAATGCGTTTCCTAAATGAATTAGTTCTAACAGAGACTCGTTTATTTGTAGTTACCTAATATTTTTTTCATTCGCCCGTACGTTCCGCATCCTATGGTTTCAACATACGACAGCAGTGAATTTAAAAAAAAACCCACTTGAAAAATTAGGAAGAAATAAAAAAAGTTTCCCAATGTTCCTCCTACCATTCCCACTGAACAGTGTTTAATTCTTAACACCGCCGGTTGGAAAGACCGTGAAGTAAAAACGAATCGAGCATAAAAGGCGAGCATCAAGCGCAGCATTAAAGTTCAACGGGGGACGACACAGCACAAGGGGAATCGGGGAGGGTGGTGAAGAGAGGCTGGGACACTTGGTGATGATGGTGCGGTTCAGGAGAAACCTTACCTAATACAACGCCAATACGATCCCGAGATTTCGAACTCCCGGGTTGGAGCAGCTTTCTGGACGCGAAGCGTTACCAAGCGTTACACGATCGCGAGATCGCTTTGTGGTCCGCGTTACAGGGGTGACTTAGGGGATGGTTTGCGTTGTGTGTGTGTGTGTATGTTTGTACGAAAAAAAGAGGGACAGACAGAGTCCCGCGAGAGCAAAACAAAACTTGCAGAACCGGTTTTAAAATCTGTCTTCTACTTGGTGGCGCGTCATTCTTTTCCGCGACGTCTTACGTTTCCCCGTTTCGTGACCACTTGCTGCGGCGTGCAAACACACGTACACACAGCTACTAAGACCCCGCTGAGACAGGCTTTAGCCCTCCACGATATGAAATCACCAACACACACACACGTCGGGAAGACGTTGGGCTTGCCAGCTTGTTTACGACGCCCGGGATCTTACAGTTTCCGTACGCTTGGGTCAAAGAAAACATACAAAAAAAAAACACACACACACAAACGAGAGTAGATCACTCTATACAAACACACACACACATACATCAACATATCATGATGCATTAAAAAGCCCACACGAAGCCTAAAAACGAGCATAGGCCAACATACGCCAGCAAACTGTACCTTTATATGTCTTCTCCTTTTCTTGATCAGTTCGTTTCCTTCTCCTTTTCGAGTTTATTCCTCTTTTCCTTTTCTTTGCCCGCTTCGAGGCTTTGTTGTCCTGGTCCGTGTTTCGTTTCATCCCTACACACCCTCGCCCTGCCACCTTTCCCTGTCCTTTTTACGTTTCATTTTCTCCTTCTTCGAGGCAAAGCATAGCTTCTGGGCAGCGACGAAGACGACGACGACGACGACCGCGAGTTCTACACATTTTACGTTTCTTTTCTTCGCCATCTTCGCCCGCCTAATCGTGGACCGATCTACGGTCGCGGCACGAAAGAGACAGAGCCAATTTTCCACGGCCAACGGCCAGGGGTCAACCGGCTACCGGGAGCACCGGGCGTCCCTTGCAAGGGTGACCCGAAAAACGAGGGTTTTGTTATCTTTCGTTTAATATCCGTAAATCATAAGCGACACATCTTCAAAACCAAACACTCGAACGCCGGGGAAAACTAATGTGCATCCATCGAAAGCCGTTCCTTCTCTTTCGCTCCGCTCCGAACCCATCCCAATGGCGGGTCATCTTGAGAACAGAGAAAATCTTGACAAATCTGGTTCCTTTCCGATGGAACGTTTCCCCGTTCTAGTACCACGAAGTCGTAGGCGACAGACACTTAATGAAATTGTCGCCACAAAGGATTGGAGGGTTGGCGGGTTGGCAGATGACGACAACACACGATCAAGATGGCTGCAGCACTGGGTTCGGCGAAAGAGAGCGTGCCCTCCTCTCAGGCTAGACACCGAAGGGGTTCGCACTGGAACGTCCCGAAACGACAGTACCTACCTTGTTGTCCCCTGTAATAGCATTACAAGGATCCTCGAGGGCAGGATGCTAGTCAATTTTCGAAAATGTCATTAATTAAAGTGAGGTTGTGTGTACCCCGAGAGGTTATGCTCGACAAAGTTCTGGAGAAATCCACCGATCGTTCGTGCACCGGAAAAGGCTCATCCATCCTCCGAAGCCGGACGGAAGCTGATTGACTTAAGAGAAGGAAACGAATCAATGGCCAACGCGAGTTCTCTAAGGATCCGAGTGTTGCTGTTTACGTTGAAGCCAGGAAAAAAGAGTTTCCCAACCTGATGTACCACTTCCTGCCCGTTGCTGAAGAACCGAAGCCCAACCGAGAGCTAACCACAAAGTCGTCCCAAGCGCGGCTAGGCGCGGCTCCCTTCCCCCGGGAGCATAAAATATCGATCATTTCGTGTGCGATAAAGGAAAATCATAATAATGGCCATGTTCCTCTGGTCGTGATTATATCTGCTCATCCTTCGGTGGTCCGGAGTTGCTCGGATTAAGATCCCCTTGCCACGGAAACATTTAAGCCACTCTCACACACACACACACCCTTCGAAAGGAAGTGTACTGATCGGAGGCGGGTGTAAAAGGAAGGTGGTGCTTGAAGATTTGGATTAAGATTTTAATTTTACGCTCGACCAGAGACGATCAGATCGCCTCAGGTCTTCACTTGCGTGATCATCCGGCTGAGCGACGGCGAAAGGCTCGTTCGATCAACGTGTGGCTACTGCATAAATGAAGCCTTTAGTTTTTACCGGGTTTATTAGAGGTAATTATGGACGCTTCCAAGGAGAAGGAAAAAAACGCTTAAAACAATTAACCATTATAGCCAACGAACGGGCGTAAGTTGGAGTCTGCTTTAGGTGCGATTAGAAAGTATGGACGAAAGACTTACCTTCGCTACGATCGTACCCAGTGCGAACCAATATAGATCCCTTGTACAGGGAGGAGTTGCTTTGGAAGCGAAAAACATGCGAGTTTGCCGATTTTCCGATTACTCCGAACAAATTGACCCGGCGGCTAAGAAAGTAGGCTCCCAACAAAGAGCAGAGTCTCCAAGTGAAGTAAAAAGCATTTCTCCCACGCGTGGGCAGCGTAGGTCCCCAACGGGAACATAAACAGTGGGCCAATCGAATCGATCCCGTCGATGTACGGTAGAGGTTTTCCCTCCCACTTGATTTTTGTGTTTTATATTTTTTTGCTTCCATCCCATTATGATCCATTTTCATAACCTCAGTTCGGGTTTGCTCCAGATTGGGAGCGGAACGCTGACAACACTGCGCCATTCCTACAACAAACCAAAGTGAACGGCTAAAGGCGCACCGAGGAAGGAGTTCCTCTTTCTTATGCGCGAACGACAAACCGCGACTACCTCCCTCTTCTATAGTGGTAGACACACACACACACGAATATAAAAAAAAAACTATAATCTGGATCAATAAATTTAAAATCAAAATTGCCCTCCATTTTGTTGTACCACGCCGCTACTAAAAGGCGCAAGCCGATGCCGTGGGGAGGCCAAGTGCACAGTGATTCATCCGAAGGCTACGGTGGACGATTTTAAAAAGGATCATGATACAATTTAAAACACAAAAAAGTCGTATGATTATTGCGAGTCAAAACTAATACTCATTTCCTTACTTTTAAAAAGTTGAAAAATGTACACCTTTTTCTATAATAGTAGAATCAAAAAATCCGTAAAATCTGATGTAGTAGAAGAAGACTTCTGAAAAACCATACTTTTTTGAATGTATACCAATTTCAAAAACCAAATGTCCACACTCAAAAACCACTGTGGCGCATGTGCATACAGTCACCGAAACTGGTTCTGCTTCGGATGTAGTCCGATGAACAAAAACCCCTTAACTCTTGGTCCCGAGAAGTAGGCTACAAAGTCATGTCTTTCGGGTGCCCCAGCATGGCTTATGAGTAACTTCCAACGTCGATCAATCGAAAACCCCCAAAGGGTGACAACAGCCATATCCAAAACGGTGGACGGTTGAGTCCACAGTGAGCTACAGGAAAAGTGCGCTGGTGTACTTGACATGAGGTTGATCTAAAACCGTTCGCGCGGAGATCTGGCCTATAACCGATGTGCGCACTAATCGGGTGGTGCTTGGGTATAATATTTCACGCCTTTCAATTCAATAATCACGACGCCCAACCACCGCTGTTCCCCCACCAGATTTACCACCTTACCCCGGGGTAGCCCTTCGAAACCTTGCCCTGAATCTCCGACCAACGTGAGTAAGCAGAGGAAGAGGAAAAAGGTTCCAAATTAATTTCCCAGAGCACCGACCGGTGCGAGAAGGGAAAGATGTCTACTGCCGCGCACAAGGTTAGCATACGCAGGCAGGCAGGCTAACCCCTTCTACTTTGGAATCAATCAAACCGAGGCCAGCGTGCAGCCGAGCCTTAGCCGCGGCGGAGAGGAAAAGGAAACGGAAGCCTAGGTGGAACGCAAAAAGAACGTGATTCCAAGGTGCCACCATTTATCACACATGTGAGCAAATAAAATTAGAGCAAAACTGAAACCCAATTTACATTCCTACCAGCCCACTGCCGACCGGTTGTTGATCGTTCCAGGTTCTGGTTCCTTCCGGTCGCCGTGATTAATTCGCGCTATTCAAGGGTATTAAACGGCCCATTACGAGCACCATTCGATTTCCGGGCTGCAACATGAGCCCGTAGGATCGGCCCGATTGATTGCTTTCGGAAATGGGGTTGTGCGCTGTGGCCAGCCGTGACATAACCATTATCGCCGATTGAGCTGGGCGGCATGAATCACCACCAGCAAGTTGAGTTCTAGGGCCATACATTTGTCTTCACTGACTTGTCACAAATTGTGCAGGCTCAGCAGATTCCGAGTAGTGGAAACTTCCCCACAATTTTAAAAGGCACTGGAACCCTACGAACACCACAAGGCATTGTGTTTAAAGATGCAAGGAATCTTACCGTGGAATGAAACGATAAAAATACTGATCAGCATGACGAACGTGCTCGTTAGAGATCGTGTATGGAATACACATTTGAAGTGAGTAATGAGAATAATGGCTGGTGAACAACAAATCACAAATGACAACAAACAACTTGCTGAAAAGGATTACAAACAAAGTTCTTCACCTTTACGGATCCATAATGTCGTTTGAGTTGCGAAATGCGCCTTAGGATGGTACCATACCTGAAAATAAAAATTAAAGAAACAATCATTAATAACAATCCAGAATTAAACCTTTTTTAGACAATAATTATTTGCAGTGTAATTTTTTAACGTCATCGTTTTTATTGTCGGCAAGAGCAATTCCTTTTGCATCCATTACACAATGTAATGATTTGCCACGTTCGGTCGTAGAGGCAAAAAGGGATGATTGTTGCAACACAACCACTTTGCCCGTTCGTGATCGAAACATGATCGCGATGCAAATCCTCCTGAGTCATCGGAGGCGCTTCGAGCCGCGAAAACCTTAACTAATCACAATTAAATTCTCATTAATCGGCGGAAAAGGGAGAAAAAACAGACAATGGTGCTATGGTGCTATCGATACCGCGAAAGTACATCATTGCACGTTAGCACGTTCCACGGCGGTTGCAGTTCGCTTCGATCGTAGTTTTGCTAGAGTCGTTTTTCAAACAGTACAGCACAGAAGACAGTCAAGTGCGGGACGCAATGTTTTGCTGCAAAAGTTTTCACAAACCATCATATAAATTTAGAAGTTAAGAAAAGTGGCGAAACAAACTCGGAGCTCACAGTTCCTGCGTTGCTGTACGTCGACAAAGTTTTGCAACGATGGCGTCATATGACACCTCGGATCGACGTACTTCACGCTGACAGGGATTATTATTAAAAGCTTTTTTTTTTGGCACGCCATACTCTTCATCGATTGGTGGATTGCTGATAAATTTTTGGCTGCATTGACTCCATTAGCTTCATTGGTTTGTTCTTTGGTTTTTTCTTTTTTATTCCCCTCCCCTCTCCTCCCTCTCTTGACAACACAATCTCAGGTTTGTTTGGAAACCGCCCGCGGCGTCTTGGGATCGGGGTAGTTCAAGGATCGCGACGGCGCACCGAAAGGCAACAGCAGAAAAGAAACGTCCACGCAATGCTAGGAGTTGCTTTCGCGAGCAGCATCGCGAGGGTGCAGCACCGCAGTGTTCACCACCGGAGTCAACTGTGGCCGCCTCGGGCCGCAACCTTCTTCATGCAAACATTTTGCAACGCAGAAATGGGATAACCGGAACGATCAGAACACAGGAAAAAAGGCACCGGAACGAAATAACAGCCCGTTCGAAACCCTGTTTCGCTTTCAGTTCTTATGCTTAAAAAGCGTGTACTTACACACACAAACTCGCATACGTTTACCTCACGTTCTTTATTCTTAGGTTATGAAACTCCTTCAACCTCAAAACATAACCCTTAAAGGGGGAAATCCTGTGTAAACTCTTTCATCGTTTTATGTACCTAACCTCTAAAATTGTTGATTTTGGAGTAAGCTCTACACTATTTCACTTGTTATCTTTTTATTTATAATATTTTTTTTTATTTTTTTTTGTTTTATTTTCGAGTTCTTAAACAGTTCGTCAAAAAGCGTTTAATTTGTACAACTCCAACATCGCATGCAGTTAAGGGTTAAAGGCCCCCAGCAGG
Source organism: Anopheles coustani (assembly GCF_943734705.1). Classification (NCBI taxonomy): domain Eukaryota; kingdom Metazoa; phylum Arthropoda; class Insecta; order Diptera; family Culicidae; genus Anopheles; species Anopheles coustani. The sequence goes on along the minus strand of NC_071289.1, from coordinate 70,974,309 downwards.
AAACCGAACCGAACGGAAACGATATCACCCGGCGGGTCCAGAAGAGCCCTGCGGTGGCCACTATAGGAGTTAAGAGCGACGACCACTCACGATTCGCCGGCGACCAAAAAAAAAAAACACCAGAAAAGTGAACGGTAACGACGCTGTGGAAGAGGCAAAAACCAAACAAACGAACCGGCACAAGTGTCCGTGCGGGATCCGGAGCCCGCCAAACCGGTTCGCGAATCGGGTGGCACTCTTTTCTGGTGGGCTTTTGCCGCTCCCCGCTTTGTCTTACCATTCCTTGCCACTCGATCTGCCTCTGTTAATCCTTTATCTTCCGTGCGCTATCGTGTTGTTTTCGGTCGCTCGAAAGATTCTATTCCACTTGGCGATTTCGGTTTGGATAACCTTCTCGATATTGAGCGGCAGCGATCGGGTAGATATATCTCTGCTTCAACTGCAGCTGTGCACGGCTGCCAACAAAGGGCAACGATAGAAGATCTCGTTCAATCTTCCGCATCTACTTCACTTCCTTGAATCGCGACCGACGACTTCTTCGTCAGGATCTTACCGGTTTTCGGTACTCCCTCCATCTTGCGGTTTCGCGTGACGCCAGCCATTATTTCACCTACACGTCCCGCACCCAGACCCCGACGTTACCTCCCAGCCCCTCCATTCTCGATCGATAAAACAGAAAGCATTAGCATAAGAGTGCACGATCGGCTGTAAAGGTGGCCGTTTTAGAGCCTCCCCAGTCGGGTTGAGTTTTCCCAATGGGACGATGAACACCGACAACGAATGGGAAACGCATGTAACCCACCAATCGGGAGATCGTTCAGCCAAGCCGCACTCGTTGTGGTTTTTCACTTTAAAATTAATTGTCGTTTGGCAGAGAGAAGAAAAGTGAGCACTAAAAAGGGTGGAAGTATTCTGCCGGGGACGGGGAAACCTTCAACACACTTGACTTAATTGTCACGCTTACGATTAGATAAAATCGCCCCGAGTGTCCCTAATGAGTGGCATCAGCTTCACTTCCGCAAAACCACTCTCCTGTCGACGCTGCCATAAACCGTTGTGGCAGGGAATAGAGTCGAGTTTTTACGGCGTAAGAGGTACACAAATCGGTCCATTTTCGCCAATGATTTGCTGCGGTGCGTCATAGTTAGTATTTTAAAGCGAAAGAATTACGTTTTAAGACACAACATACAGATTATGAGGTTATGGAATCAACTGATGTCGCAACCGAACGGGGACGAGTGCGATAAGGAATTCTGGAACAAGGAACCAATGTTTGGTACCGGCGAATTCGGTTATTGACAATCGCTACTATCTGTCGATTGGTGGTGATTTTATTTTTTCCGATTTCGCTACGTTCCCCTCCCTCCCGGGAGAAGGTTCAAAAATAGTATGACCTTATTTTCTGGGGTTGTTGCGTTGTTTGCCCCGAAGCGACAAAGTGCTATCGATTCAGCAATCGGTCGCAGGATTATGCTCGAAAAATACGACAGGCTGGGATTTGGCGTCTAGTTTGAGTGTGGGTTCGAACAAAACGTTACATGGTCGGGAAAGAAATAAAATTAAAATGAAAGACCAAAAAGTCAGGGATAATTAATTTTACCTCCAGCATCCAATCCAGTGCTTCTCAAGCCGACAGAAACCTTGAAAAAGCACAACCCCATCGTAAAACCACCAGGGAAAGAAAGGGGCCAATAGAAAGAAGAAACCCATCAAAAACCACGCACGAAAGCAGTACGAACAACAAAACCCAAAAACATACACACATGACGGGGCGGTGGACTTTTCGCAAATTTACACGGCGCAAAACCGGCGGCGAAACGCGAAAACCACGAGAGAAAAAAAAACAAACAGGGAGGGAACATGGTGAGAAGGGCGACGAGAGAGTGGGAAAGGAAAGGAAACCACACTACACACTTTTGTTTACCCAAAACCCGGTTTTAGCGTAAACAGTGACGCAGATGACGTAAGTTCGATGCACCACCGAACCGAACGGACAGGGAAAAGCGAACAACCAGAATCGCTGTACAACCAGCGCACCCTCCCGCGCTCCATCCGAATGCGGACCGGAGGTTTTCGTTAACCTGTTGCACACCCAAGCGTAATCCATAAGGTTTTACCGCTCTTAAGGCACGTTTCCCCGAGGTAAATGCATTAATCTTGGTGTATCCCCCTTCCCACCGTCTCCACCCCACACGCACCCACGAAAGCATATGCAGCGGCCGAGGTTACTGCAACGAAAAGACCGACCACATTACATATGACCGGGTTGGCGTATGTGAGAAAAGCCTGCTTAAAACCCGGTTCAACCATTCCGGTTTGCTTACTATCTTTTTTTTTTTGAAAGGTGTTTTTCTTTCCATTTTTTGAAACTCTTTCGCAAACCAACGAACGGATGAAACTTGGCCAATTATTTGCCAAATAAACTAACAGCTTTTACGTTAATCGGAGAATTAATGTTCGCAAATAGTGCGCGCTGTTGTTTTTGGATAAAACTTGTTTTTCTTATCAATAGTTAGTTATTTTCCTTTTAACCCCTTCACAGTCTCAGTGTTTTTTTGAGATTGTTTGTGATTTAGATCGATATTGTGTTAAATGTTGTTCAACTTTATCGATCAGTATCGCATCAATGAGTTAAAATATACAAACATGTAATGACGTGTTTTTGAAGCAAGTCACACAACGAAAATAAAAACAAAACAGGCGACAAAAACTAGCAAAACTGTGAAGGGGTTAAACAAAAAAGTTAATTTATTTTACTTTTTTTCAGTTTTTTCGACTGGTTTTGGAACTGTGGTAATGTAATTTGATAACGTTTGCACATAGAAAACGACTATCAGTTTTAACTTTGATTGCTCACATTAAACTACAAACTGTACAATAATCAATAAATCAGTATATTAAATCTAGTTATGATGATTGGAAAACATTTAGAAAAGTTGCTTAATTAGTGAGAAGAAATTTGAATGTTCTTCCTATGTGAAAAACAAAAACTTATAATGTTTAATTTTTAAAAATTGGTCCGAAGAATTCCCGCCCAACACTTTGAGCTTTGTGCAGGATTGATTCAGATGTGTTTACCCTTCCTTTTGGCTTGACCGCAGCGTCCGGTTCTGATGGCACAACAACCCGGTTGCATTTTCCAGCACCGAAAAGGGAAAAATAGCCACAGACCGAAGCGGATGCACCATGCACCAACGTGTGACTGGTAGAAAAGCACGGACATTTCGAGAAGTGTAAACATGCTAGCACTGCCCATAGTAATTGTGGCCGCTTTGTGTGTGTGTGCGTTAGCAAACGGTAAACATTGACACAAATGCCCATCGCCCGAGTGCACGAGAAAATGCTCCAAAACCACGCAGCACCATTCGAGACAATGTTGTCGACGGGAGTAGCTGTGAAAATTTGGCCGAGTGAATTGGAAAATGGTCCACCGGTCGCCAGTCGCCCCGATTCCCGTCGACCCCGTTGTTCAATGTGGGCATCGAAGGGAAAATAATAAAACCACTATTTTTAAACAAATGCACTCTGGCTTCATTAGCGCACGGTCGGTCGAAAAACAATATTCAGCCATCGTGCATTCGGGTGCAACTTTTACTGCAGCCCCGAAAACGTCCAACGGGGAGGAGACGGAGGTTGTTCTTGCGCGCTAATGCGTGTTTGTTGAGCACAAACAATGGGGTGCATTTGTTGCCAGTTCGTACCGCGTACGGTGGAAAATTTGGGCGATCGGAAAACCGTTTAGAAAATCGGATCCTTCCCTCTTGATGGCCTGTCGGGAAAGAATTTAATCTATTGAGTTCCAATGTCTGCTTGCGCGATTTCGCTTGTGTTGGTGAAAAACAGTCCCGTTCATTTATCAAAGCCCAGGAGAGACGTACGTTAAAGAAAAGCCATCAAAAGCGTCATAAGCGAGGGCTTATGGTTTTTGGGTTTGGGAAAACTAACAAAACCGAGCTTATCTCACGCTTCCGGTGACGATTTCATAAACTCACACACATACACACATCGCACGAATGCAGCCAAAAGTGCATCACACGCATAATCGGTAAATGAAAGGTCGACGATGACGACGACAACCACGAGAGGGACGTGTACCAATGAGTATTACGCGAAAAAGGTAAACAGAGGAAGCGAGCGTTCAAAGGGAAGGTAGCTTAAACTAATACATCTTCCCTCGCACCGTCCGTTGCAGGGGAAAAACACACAAGGCTCACCACGGGGGACGTGCGGGTTGCAGCAGTCCTTTGGAAGATCTTCTATCCCCTCCCCGGGAGACGCAAACGCTGCGACGTGAGGTTGCATCGCCGTGCGTGCGTTTTATGTTTATGTCAAACGTCGACAAAGTACAAGAAAGCAGAAAACAACAAGAAAAAAAACAGAACGAGGAAAAATAAGAAAAAATGATGTCAGAAGTGAAATGAAAAATGGAGTGTGTGAGGACCTGGTACCTTTTTTGGCGTTTCCCATCCTCAACACGGGACAGGACATTGAGGGAAATTTAGGAAGCGTCTTTACACCTGGCATGCTCTATTCCTGAGTTATCCCAATTATTTAACCTTTCCTATGAAGCGCAACAGGTAGAAAGTCCTGAAAGGGGAAGGACTTTGAGTCTTCAAAACGTGCTCGGTACGAGAATTAAACGCTTCTCACCAACACCAACCGAGGTGATGTTTGTTGTTCCTAGGGTTTGGCCCTCTAAGGCCTATTAGCGGTCCAGCTGGACGAAATTGAAACGTGATCGGTCTAATCAGACCCTAGATTAGGCTAGACTTCCATAGTCCAGGTGAACGGTACGCACATGTGAAAACGCCCGCAACCATCGGGCACGTCCATGTTTGCGCGGTCCAAGTGGAGGGAAGGGAGGCTCTGTTTGGCCTCCGCCTAATGGCCCCGATTGCGACGCTGGGGCGTGACGCGGACACACGTCCGAACACAAACTCTGCCCGCCGAACGACAGTGTGTCGTGATTTCTGCCTTGTATGTTTAATGTTCGCTGGCTCGAGCCGGTGTCATGTTTGGTGTGTTTTGTCAGTTCCAAACCGACGGTGTCGTTCTATTTTTCATTTCCCATTCCCAATGCACATTTTTTGTTCAGATCTACCCTCATCAGCACGCCAGAACAAACACCAGAAAGACCTGCCACCAGCGTACGCGACAAAGAACCTCTGGCTGCGCAAACTCCCTGGAGTAAGGCTGGACTGGGCTGGCAGAACCGAGCGATAGGACATTCGCTGCCTCGCTGAACGGTAGCGGTCGAGAAGTGGCTGTCCTTCGACGCCGACACGAACAACCACGGGCTACACGAGGTACTACCAACTACCAAGGACTGCCGGGACATTTCACGGCACATTCAAACCGCAAAACAGGTTAATCCAGACATTGGGACTAGGCTGAAATGGAGTGGAAGAGACGCTCCTAGCGGTGACATTTAGCAACGCAACTGTTGGACGTTGACGTTGGGCCAAAACAATGTTATCAGAAACGACAACCGCCAGTTGCTGAAAGCCGGACGATTTATGTTATCGTGCATTCATTTCATTTATATTCCACAACGTTGCCGATCGGAATATCCATTGGTATGAGGTTTTTCTCCCTCCTCCTAATATAAATTTCAAATCAGAAACGCGCCTATATCTTAGAAGCCTACGAGTTCCCACAGGCAGCTCGAGAAGAGACGCTGCCACCACGACGTTCGATCCGGAAGAAGACGTGCCTTTCAATTCTTCCTCCTCCCACCAATGGGACCGCGTTGGCGAGTTCCCTATCCACGGGCGAGCTGGCGTTCTCTAGCATCATTTTCTAGAGCCGCAAGCAGCTATTATACTTCCATCTAGCGAGCGAGCTTAAACAAGCCATCGGGATCGCCGGTAGCCCTCAGGACGCGGCCTCTATCTCTATCGACAAGACAGCGGCCATTGTTTTTATCTTCCATTCCGACATTTCAAAGCAGCTTGTTTTGGCTCCCGCCCGCTAACTGCGCAACTGGAATCGAAATATACATTACCCTCCGATCGGCTGATCGGTCCCTCGCATCGAAGCCGTCACAATAAATCGTCAATAACGGCAGGGAACGCAACTCCTAAAGAGGCCAAATAGCGTCACAGTCCGCGGCTCGGTGGTTCTCTTCATCGGGAGGAAACATGTTAGGTTAGGTTAGGTCCAGAAGAAAGGTAGAAACAGGAATATACCGATGACATTTCCTCTTAAAGGAGCTATTTTTCCCGTTGAAGGTACACACGGATTTCCATGGACATCACAAGAAACTCTACCATAGCTTCCTCCCCAACCAGAAGTCCCGGACCGGTTGACGATCGAATGAGACATTACGGAGTATCTCTGGAGGGGCGAAGAAAGATGAAAACGTCATGCTCCGGACCTCCAGAAATTGAATTGAGAAAAGTCCACCGTCGATCGTTGACGAAAGTCCAAAACTGTCCAACAGCGTCCAGAGACGGTGGCCCTTGAAGAAACTCGTCCCCCCGACGGTATCCACGTCACGATGATGCTCATGACTGTATCCCCTCACGGGTCTCCACCGTTCGTCCAGTTTCCCGACCCCGGGGACTACTCTTTTATAATAATTTATATCGTTTTTTATTTCTATAATCATCGTGTTTCCTCTGATTTAATGCAGGAGATAATTGCTAACGAAGGGACGAAAGGTCCGTGCGTGGTACGCACCGCTGGAGGAGAAAGAAAGCAACATCACCCAGCAGCAAGCACACACAAACACAAACACAAGCGAAGAGGAAGGGAAAACTTGAGGAATAACGTGTGCTACCCTATGCCAACCCTCCGACCCGGGCCCGATGGAGGAAGGAAGGGTTAAGGCGAGTCGTTTGAGAACTTGCTTTGCCTTTTGTTCTTCCCTTCTGACCCGTTTCGGATGGAGCTGTTTTCTTCTCCACTCTGCCCATTCCGCCAAGAGGCTCTTTAAATAGCTGCTGCTGCTACCAGCATAATATTGGAGTTTGGAGCTTTTGGCCACCTTCCTTAGTTCGATGTTTACCCAACGATCGTTTGAATTTAGCTGAACTTGGACGGAGGCTGCCGGTTTTCTCGAGGGAAAACTTGGGACTTGGAAGATTCAAACCCTATCAGCCGGATCGGTGGACCCCCCGGCGGAGAGTACGAGTGAACAAAGGCACAAGGTGGCCGCCTCCGCACAAAGACCGACGTCACAAACGTACGTCCATCATCAGGCGGGATGAAGATTCAAGCGAAGTATCAAAGCCCATTCTTCTTGATTAGCACCTCAGGCCTCCGAGGGACCTCACCTCAAGAAACCCAGCCAGCGTGAACTCATGACTCAAGTCATCGGGTACGCGGGAAAGCAGAGAGAGAGTGAGATTGCGGTCGGTAAAGACGCGAACTAGGAGCAGGCACAAGATGGCGTCGGCCACCAAGAGCCGCTGGTGGCATCGCTAGCGGTGGTCGGTTAAGGCGAAACCGAAGCCCGTTTCAGCAAAAGAGCTAGCCGAGTTGTAGGTTCTCCACCACGCTACTCCATCCTCCCGTTCCGGTTAGATCGAATCCCGAACGGTGGAGCTACCCGCAGATCGAAGATGTCATGGCGCGGGTCGCTCTGCCAGAGAACGGCACCAGCAGCACTGCAGTACGGTGTCCGGCAACTTCACGGACCGGTTTAGCAGCATGTCACGTAGCTAAATGTTCCCGAGCAGCTCACGGTTTTTCGATTCGATCGCAACGAGCTTCTTGAAGCGATTCGCACCGAAGAAACCCGTTCTCTTTTAGCGCTAACCTTATCGAAGCCACACTTTGAAACCCGACGATCGGGGGGGCTTCCTTCTTCGGTGGGCACATTGGATGGATCTCATGGAATGATTCTCCGAGCTTCATGTACTCATTGTGCCCGCGATTGTCAACGACTCGTCCTGTACGTGCCGACCGTAAAGACGATCCTCCAAGATCCGTGCCCTCCAAAAGCCTTCCCATTGCGGCGATTGCGATTAAACCTCTGCACACGTTCGCGATGCCTTTTAGAAAAGTTTCTCCTAGGCTCTTACCACACCCCTTGTTCCTCCCGGTGGTCCTTCTTCCCCGAAGTCCGCCCTCTCCGTGTTTTTGCGTCAGCGAAAAGCCTCTTCTTTCGAGCGTGGTGGCGTCGCGCAGAACGCTTTTCTTTCGCGCCGATGGCAGTTCTAACGGGAGTTTCTCATTCGCTTGTCAAGATGTAAGCCCTTCCCATGTGTTTGTGTGCACGGCAATGCCGGAATCAAAATCGCTGGAACACTTTCGGTCACTATCGAACCGATGGATCGTACACTCTACTCCCCCAGACACGTACGTTTGATCTGGGCCGTGGATAAATGGGAAATCGGCAGACGCGGGCTGCTGGCAAACGGTGACGGCAGTAAATGTAGCCGCACCTACGCAACTTCACGTTGATGTCGCGAGGCGTCGCGAATGCCACATGCAAGCGCCAGGCCACAAGATGCATAGATACTGAAGAAGAAGGGGATCCGCATACGGTGACACCGCCAGACACGGGGAAAGGAAAAGAAAATTGCTTGGCAGTGTTTGGGGAGGGACGAAGTAAAGGTTTGGTACGTGTATGCTGCAGTTGTGTGTTTTTTTTTGTCTTGTGCCCATCTTCCCGACATTTCTTATTTCCCAGATCCCGCAGATTCGGCGTCGTGAAGATGCTGCCGACATTTAATCGAAACGCTCCGAGGAGCCATAGATCACGATCGCGTGTGGATGATGCAGTGAGTCCCCCGGACGTTAGGGGTTGGGAAGATACTGGGGTAAAGACTTTTCTTAATCGACGATGCCATTTCACATTAAGACGCGCGACAACCCGATTCCCGAACACGAAGGTGGTAAGGAGGGGTTCGTTCATGATTACAACCCGGCAGTTTCTTGTGATCCCCTCACCACGTTCTTTCTCCCCCTCGGACAATCCTGGTTGGAAAATTGCATCGAAGGCACCTCTAACTCTTCGTCCCTCCCCTACTCACTCCTCCCACCAGGACCGACGAATACGGTGAAAATTACTTTTCGGCAGATCGGCGCTCGTCGAGACGATCTCCACGGAGACCGCGGGCGCGTGAGATAAAAATACTTCAACACTTCCCACCGCCTCCCCCCCATGCGCTCCGCTTGCATGCCCCCGGCCACCTACTCGTCCCGGCCGCGCAATATTTTGCGCGCGCGCCAGACAAACCCGTCGCGGGCGCAGCACCCAAACAAAATCGCACGCGAAAATCAACTCGTCTGCGTGTCGGTTCGTTTCTGTTTTCCCTGTTTTCCCCGAGTGAAATGGTTGAATGAGCTCCGGTGCGGATCGGGCACGAGCGGCTTGCACCTTTTGGACGAGTGAAAATATTACACCGACCAGAATGGTGGTAGTGAACATTTGTGTTATTTTAACTCTTTTTCTACCCCACCGCACGGCGGTAGTCCTCCTTTCGTTTCTGTTTTCGTATTTACATTTAATGGAGTGTCGGAATTAAAATTTGTGCACCAAAGAATTTAAATTTTTTCACATGAAACATGCCTGAAGAATATTTTCGGTTCCAGCATTGATTTTTTTTGAACGATTACTAATTTATACAAAACAAATGGAATCTTGAAATAAAAGAGACTAATTAAAAAATGTTGGAAAATAAAATGAAGGACCGCCAATTCTTTGTATACGTCCATAAAAACCTTAAGCATTATACCATCGAAACGTTATTTTTGATAAGTGTTAGTTATAAAAATACCCTAGTTTGGTTATTTTTTATTTACGATATAAATTTATTTACGAAAAATGTTAATTAATTTCTTAGAAAATCGTGCCTTGATTCGCTCTGACAATGTTGGCTTAGTGTTTTTACGATTGTTCCATACCTACAACCGGTCCCGCGTTTCAGTGCTCAATGTTACATCTACGACGTTGTGTTGAATCGATCTAAAATCGATCGTTTGATTGATTCCTTTCCGCTGTCCGATTCCATGCCACCCAATGCCCTTTATCGGGTTTCTTTTCCAGGTATTTTTCCTTGTCATTCGCTGGACATTTCAAGCTTGCATGAACATACAAACAGCAAACGACGATGACAACCGTGCTGGAAACCGGTTGTGTGGTGATGACGATGATGATTGGAAAACACACATTAATGCCACACACCAGCCAGCGATTGTAAGTAATTAAATGCTACAAAATGAGACAAGGAATCCCGAAGCCTTGCTTCTATTCTAGGTAGCTTGCGTCTTCCTGCCTCGTGCATTGCTCATTGAATGTTCTCTTTTACAACAGCTCAACCTTAGGCAGCCTAACGTTTCTCGGTTCTCGATTCGATGATCATCTATCGATCGGCTTGAATTGTTTATTGGCTCCTAGATTGACCTTGATCCGAGTGCGATCGGTGTGCAAGCGACCGCGGGTGGGTTAATTAATGGCACGGCCAGATCACGCACGCCACCGTTCCTGTCCATCTCCGGGACGCCCGTGTTCCTCCCCCATTCGTGTCACGATTTAAGTAAGTGTATGAATCACACTGGTTTAACTGTTTTCCAAGGAATCAATCTGAGTGGAATGGAATCTCTAATTACACGCAATTGAATGTCGAAACGTATTACTCACTGCAGTACTGACTGCATGTTCGCAGATTTTATTTCTAGACGCTATTTTATAGATAAAATTGTAAAAAAGAATGAGTTTACAGTACATAAAAAAATGACCCACCTCAAAATAGATCAATCACTATGGCAGAGTCTGACCTTTGATTGGTTTTTCAAAGCATCGTTATCTATACTTAACTCACGATGTGAGTTTCCCCCACAATTTGGAACGCTTATGCTCACAAAGTGTTATCGCGTGCATGATCAACACTTTCGACTAGGGCTACACGGTATCGAAAGTGAATCGGTACGGGGAACATACGCTGAAATTGAAGCCTGAATTGTGGTTTAATTTAAAAGTACCAGCATCTTCCCGGACCGATCCTCCAAAGAAAAGGGAAAAAAACAATTTAACCGCCATTATACAGCGTGGTGCGCCGGAAACGATACACCGGTAACGTACGACGCTCGGTTTTGGTTGCTCCAGAAAATTGAAATCAAATATAGTCCACGGAAAAGCATAATTTTCGTGCCTGAACGGATGCAAATAATCGGCGGCTTCCTCCGGCCTTCGGGGTGGGTTAAGCCGGAGGAAATCTAAGTTTTCCACCCATCGAACGGCTCTCTCGGGGCGATTTAATTTGAGATGAGATGGTGAAATAAGTGATGGGCATTATTATCTTACCTACCTTTTGAAAAGACAGTACAATGTTAGCCGCAGGATAAGTATCCTTCACACTCGATTTATGCTGCTTGCCAGGATACCAGATTCAGCAGTTGGGAGATCTGCGTCAGGTCGATGTTTGGTAACAAAACGTAGCACCTCACAATCCGCAGAACAAGCGCGTTTTCCTTTTTCCCACTTTTCGGAGCCCACCGTTACCGCTTTTGTTCACTACCGTTGACGTTTGTATTCTTGTGGGATGCAATTTTTGGAAAAGTGCATCCAATAAAACGCAATTTTCGGTTATAACCCAAGTGCAACGCACACCAATTTAACCAAACAAACGCGCGGCTCGAATTTCCCACTCACTTATGCACGTATTTTTAGCAAACTCAGCACAAACAAGCTCACTGTGACGGGGAGTACTGGTGGTAAAATGCACGATCTCAAAAATACACACCAAGGGTTATCTTTACGGTGCACTTTTATTTATCTTTCGCTTGTTCCGTTGAACTTGTGCGGCAAGCAGTTGTAAGAAAGGCAGATGAAGGCACTGTTTCATGCAGTATGATGCTTTTCTTCTCACGTTTTTCGTTAACTTGGAAAAAAGACGACGAATTGGGATCGATGATTTTCAGATTTCAGATTTCTTGCTTGATCGGTTTCTTTTTGTTTCACAAATCTTCACTGAACGACACCGTTTGCTACTCCAGGAGTGTAATTTTCTAATTTCACTCCGCTCTTTTCTTCTCACCCACACACACGCACAGCAACACAAAACAAGCTCGGCCGCGCGTGTGCCTTCTATTTTGTTGTCGATCGTTAGAAGGATAGAGGAGTAAGCGAGGTCAAACGACAAACGATCTTACATACACCGGTCCAACGAGCTTGATCTCCTTGCGCGGGTTGGAATTGTGTTTCGTTTCCTACACAAAATACCTGCTTTCTAGTTGGGGTTCTGATTGATTCACAGTTGCTGCAGTTACACTGCCTCTAAGCTTAACATTTGATCGGTAATACAACTGCTGTTGGCGGACACGCCAATTGTATTTGTTGAATATACAATTTGTTCACTTTTATGCGTCGTATCGTATAGGCCCAGAATTAAATGCGAAGAAACTTCAAAACACACCTTTACTGGTTCCACTGCTAAAACAATGGTGATAACCGCGAAAACAATCGCACAAACAACTCGTAAACTATTGCCGTTGTAACGAACGCAAGCACAGCACCTACGCTGCTCGACTGCTTACTCGGTACTAAAATGCAAGAGTTTCAAACTCACCAAACACGCGTTTTTCTTACTCTTTCTAGTATAGCTTCCATCTCACTTCCATCTCTCTTCTTTCATTCTCTGTTTCTTTTCTGTATCTTCTTTCTCTCTTCAACAACGCCAAACAAGTATCCCGGTGAAAAAACATTGAAAATGGCCGCCGCGAACGAAATAGAAGTGAAATTATTCACGATATTCGTTGAAGACCATGCGCATGGTGCAGAGTAAATCTTTATTTTTTCAAATTTATATTCAGAGCATTCTTATTCACTGAACACGAACCTGGATCAATGTACTAAAATGTTTTACATAAAAAAGGGAAAAGAATTTCAAATATTAAAAGTCAAGGTTATTATAACGAGGTACTGTGCTACACAGATGATTGGATTTTGGATTTTTTCCAATTTGGAGAAATGTCAGTTCAGTCAAAACAAATGCAACGTGCTACTACCGGCATCTGATTGTTTTATTGTGGTTGCTGAAAAGTGTAAACGAGTATTATTTTAACTAGCGTTGAACACAAATTACTCTTTATTTTCCTTGCACACTTTTTGATCATTTGTATTTTTCGCAATGAATCGAGGAAGATTCAATCACGGTAAAAGAAGATCAGGTCCTTTCAATAAAGGCGCCCCGTATGGAGGGAGAGATCGCCAGCCAAAAACTCATACGGTTCGAACGTCGTACATTTCGGAAAAAGATATTCACTGTACGGAGTACGTGTCCAAGTTGGAAGGTTTTCAGGGTGTTCTGAAGTCGAGGTTAGTTATTCTATCTGTAACTCAATTTGCTGTTTCCTAATCACTGTTGAAATTTCGCTTCATTAGATTTTCCGATTTCCATGTCAATGAAATTGACGCTGATGGCGTAGAGACCCTTTTGACGGTAACAGCATTACCCAAGCCTCCCTCTCCGGAAGTTGATGTGGCAACTGGTGATAATGATCGTCCAATCGACCCAAACGAACAGCTGATACGGTTGATCACATCGGAAAATCTGCAGCGCATCCAGGAAATAGTGGACGGGAAAGGCGAGCCCTCTCTAGAGGTCGATGTGACCGAACTTTCCAAGCAGGATCGTACGACAATACACACTAGAGTAAAGGCCCTTTTTGGCAGCGCTGTTGTTGGGTCGACGGTAACACGTGACGACCGCAAGTGGATCCGATTTGCCAAATACGATAAGGCTACGGTACGCGATCGGCGTGAAAAGTGGTTGTGGCCGCATCCGTACACATACTTTATGATGTACAAGGAAAATCTCGACACCATTCAGGCAACGCTGCAGCTTTCACAGAAGCTCCACTGTGCTCCGTCCGTGCTGACGTACGCCGGTACGAAGGATCGCCGGGCCAAAACTACCCAGTGGATGTGCATCAAAACACGAGAACCGTCGAAGATCGCCGCAGCCGCTCGGGGTCTACCGAACATCAGCGTGGGAAATTTCACATTCAAACCAACCACCCTCAAGCTTGGCATGCTGCAGGGAAACCGGTTCCGTATCGCCCTGCGTCAAGTAACGGCAGAGGACCAAATTATCAACGCATCGATGGAGCATTTGCGCGACAAAGGTTTCATCAACTACTACGGTTTGCAACGGTTTGGTAATTGCGCATCCGTGCCGACCTATCGCGTGGGAATCGAGCTGCTAAAGGGAAGCTGGAAGGAAGCTTGCGATCTAATATTGCAACCGAGAGAAGATGAACCTCACTACATGCAAAAAATGCGCTCCGTATGGCAACAAACTCAAAACGCTGAGGAAGCACTGAAAACGTTGCACTCAACGAATAAATCGGTTGAGGCGCAGCTTTTGCATTGGCTTGCGAACCACGGAAACAAGGACTACATTGGTGCGATCGAACATCTGCCTAGAAATGTGCGATTGCTTTACATGCACGCGTATCAGAGTTTGATTTGGAATCGTGTGGCTTCACGACGGATACGTGAGTACGGGTTTGAACCTCGGGAAGGCGATTTAGTGTATCTCGACAAAACCGTTGAGGCTACCGCCCAACAAGAGGCCTCTGCCGTTGCAGTGGACGAAGATTTAAATAATCTAGAGGTGTACGAAGCACAGCCGAGCGAAGACGATCAACCATTGAATGAGGAAGAGGAGAACGGATCTAGCGATCCCTCGCCGTTCAAGAGCCTGGTTCGACCTCTCTCAGCAGACGACATAGCTTCCGGAAGGTACACCATGTTCGATATTATTCTTCCGCTGCCCGGGCACGACATTACTTATCCGGACAACGAGTGTGCCCGCTGGTATGAAGAAGCGCTCGGTGAAGAATCGTTATCATCGGAGAAATTAAAACGAAAGTCTAAAAAACATTCACTCACTGGGGCATACCGAAAGCTATTCGTTCGTCCGGAGCGCATGGATTGGAAAATCGTACACTATGAAAAGCCGACGGACACGCTCATCCTTTCGGACGTGGAGAAAATGAAGAATGTTCCCGAGCCACCGTTTGCATCGTGGGCAGGTTAGAGTGTAGGGCATGTAGAACACAGTTGCACATCTGTTAACATAACGTTTATTTTGCATCCCTCAGAAAAGGAACATTCACTTAAGGCCGTGATTATGGACTTCCGCCTACCAACATCTACATATGCCACCATGGCGTTGCGAGAAATCCTGAAGGCTGACACTTCCGCCAGTAACCAGCGTACGTTGGATAAGTCGGGACAGGAAAACACCGCCGAGTCGTTCGTGGCTACCGAGCTGGATGCAAAGAAGGAATCAAGCGATGTTAAACCGGATGACGAACCGGTGTGCAAAATGGCAAAAATATTCCCAGAATAAATTATTTTCTGTACCTAGAAATATTTCATATGGCTACTGCAGCCTGTTTACCTTGATGGTACCGATTACAAAGATTAACCAATTTAGAAACGCCAGGTGTTGTTAATACACAGTGTAGCGGGCCGAGTTTCGGAGGGAGTCGTGTAGTCGTGTGGAGGACGTCTTTCTGCAGAACTTCCTTTATTCCCTACGCTAAACTAACTGATTTGGCGGTGCGCTCCAAGGTCCATCGGGGCCTTTGATCATACCGCCCAACTTAAGGCTAGTTCGGTTGGGTTCACTCCCTCCTGTGTCCAACCGTCTTACTCTAACAGGCCACAGGGCAATGCGCGCGTGGAACTCGACACCGATCAACGGGGATCGATGGGCTGCGCTGTTGCTAACGCCCGGTTCCCCGCGTACACTGACCCGTGGCCGAAATGCGATGTATGCAAGATTGCATCGCTTCAACAGATAAGATTTTTCCTTAAAATAACAATCCAGTAGATTTTCTGATACAGGAATCATATGGTTGGTAGGATTTGATCAGTACAAATGTGTTTTAAATCCAGGTTCAACTGTTTTCTGTTATAGAAATGAATTCAAACGTTCGTTACAAACCCGCGGGCCTCGACTCGGGGTCCACACTACAGCGCGACGTCCCGTCACGAAATGCGACGTCGCGTGACAGGCGGCCGAACTCCATACAAAAAAATGTCGCACAAAACACGCTAGTGTAGAAACAGCGAAAAACGCGACGTCGCGCTAGCTCTTGTCAAATGTCACTCGGGGTCCACATTACAGCGCGACGTCGCCCGACAGGCGGCCAAACTCCATACAAAAAATCTGTCGCACAAATCGCGCTAGTGTAGAAACAGCGAAAAACGCGACGTCGCGCTAGCTCTTGTCAAATGTCAATTCGAAACGAAAACAAACCGACAGCTGGACAAAACGTAAACAAACCGTATCACAAACGCGAACAAAACGAGCAATATTCTTCACGAAACATCGGATTTTTCGTTGTACTACTTATTTTTAGACTTCACAAATGTAATTCAGTTATCAAACTCCGTTTAAATTGATATTTTTACCAAAGTTTTTTCGGGTGCCGAAACGTAAACAAACTGCTCTTCAACAAGTAGGAGATGATGTGGAAATATATACTTCCTACGGCGGGCCAAAATATCGTCGTTGTTTGTTTAAGTTTGTTTTCTCAGTGAATTTCAAATATAGAAGCGCCAAACTCACTCAAGGTGTATAAAATACGTAGCTAAGCAAATATCATGCATTACTACCTCAAAATTCAATAAAAAATTTTAGCCGAGTTTGCGCCCAAATGTGATACATATTTCCACATACTCTCCTACCTCTGTCGCGCTTGGCTTGCGCGATTGTTCTGCCGAAACTGGGCTACTTTTGAAACTTCTTCTTCTTCTTCTTACTCGGGGTCCACACTACTGCGCGACGTCCCGTCTAGTGGTGGGTAAATTCGACAAAAAATCGGAACCGCTTCCGAATGACTCCACCAATATCGGAAGCGGCTCCATAAGGTAGGTGCAATACTCCGAGCTCGGAACCGTCCGGAGCCGTCCGGAGTCATCCGGAGTCATCCGGAGCCGCTAGTCGGCAGCCGGAACCGACCGGAGCCGGAGCCGTCCGGAGCCGTCCGGAGCCGTCCGGAGCCGTCCGGAACCGTCCGGAACCGTCCGGAACCGTCCGGAGCCGGAGCCGTCCGGAGTCGTTTGGAGCCGTCGGCTCCGGACGGCTCCGGCTCCGGTCGGTTCCGGCTGCCGACTAGCGGCTCCGGATGACTCCGGATGACTCCGGACGGCTCCGGACGGCTCTGGACGGAATCGTGGGTTTTACTAAGCCGGAATCGGAGCCGGTTTAAAGATGCTCGGAAGCGGTTCCGGGCGGTGGGTGCGGTTCCGAGAACCCATCACTAGTCCCGTCACGAATCGCGACGTCGCCTGACATGGGGCCGAACTCCATACAAAAAATCTGTCGCACAAATCGCGCTAGTGTAGAAACAGCGAAAAACGCGACATCGTGCTAGCTCTTGTCAAATGTCAATTCGAAACGTAAACAAACCGACAGCTGGACAAAACGTAAACAAACCGAATCACAAACGCGAGCAAAACGAGCAATATTCTTCACGAAACATCGGATTTTTCGTTGCACTACTTATTTTTAGGCTTCACAAATGTAATTCAGTTATCAAACTCCGTTTTAATTGATATTTTTACCAAAGTTTTTTCGGGTGCCGAAACGTAAACAAACTGCTCTTCAACAAGTAGGAGATGACGGAGAAATATATACTTCCTACGGCGGGCCAAAATATCGTCGTTGTTTGTTTAAGTTTGTTTTCTCAGTGAATTTCAAATGTGGAAGCGCCAAACTCACTCAGGGTGCATAAAATACGTAGCTAAGCAAATATCATGCATTACTACCTAAAAATTCAATAAAAAATTTTTGCCGAGTTTGCGCCCCAATGTGATACATATTTCCACATACTCTCCTACCTCTGTCGCGCTTGGCTTGCGCGATTGTTCTGCCGAAACTGGGCTACTTTTGAAACGGGACGTCGCGCTGTAGTGTGGACCTCGAGTTACGCTATGCGAGTCGGGGCCCAAGTAACATTTCCAAGACCTATTAGACTTCAACAAGTTTTATCAATGTTTTAACATGGGTGTACCAAGTCCAATTGGTTTTATAGAGGTTTCTCAGCAGGCAAAATAGTTTAAATAATTTTGGCATCCTTAAAACCTTTTGAGGATAGCTATAAAACCGCTCATTAAGTCTAAAATCTTAGTAGACTTGAAGAGTCTGTAAATACGCTGTTAAGTCCTTCTTAAAACCTTCTCTTAAAATCAATCAGTGATTTTTGGTCTAGAAAAGGTTTTAAGGGTTGGATTTGACAACGTTCTGTAGAGTGGGCCCTCTTACACTTAAAACGGGTTTATGAAGGTTTTATCACAACCTTTAAGATATTTTACTCTTCAGATGAGACTTAATGATGAGCATGAACAACAACGTTAGAACCATGATAAAACTTAAAATGTTACTTGGGGGTATATCCTCCTACGCTAAGTCGAACGTTTGTTCCCTTAACCTGTGGTCACAGCTTTCCGCAACCGCATGCGGTTGCGTTTTTGAGCTGTCAAACGAGCACAGCTTTTTGCCAAAAATATTACTTTAATGTTTGAATATACCACTTATATGAGCATACAATCTCATTAAAGTCTACTAGGAACAATATTTACTGTTGACATATAAAAACGCAAGATTCTACGGCAAGAATCAAACTCGTTTGATTTTTTAGTACAGAAACCGCAAGGTCTTGCGTCTGCGGTGACAGCCCATGACAGCTCCTATCTCTCCCATGGGAAAAAACGCAACCGCATGCGGTTGCGGAAAGCTGTGACCAGGGGTTTACTCGTAATCAGAGGCGTACCGACTCTGTCCGAACTCCTATGAACGGGCTCGTCCTTTAGGACCGGCTATAAAAGCCATATGTCCACCCGCTGTCCACGGGAGGGATAATTCCTTCCGTTTGTCAGGACACAAGAACTCGTGGTCCGCTTGATTGACTCAAACAGCACGAGATGTGCGGCAGCTAGGATTTGTCTGACCTGAGCTCCAGCTCGGCGTGACCACGCGGTCGTGCCGCAAGCTAACCTTACGTTTCCGCTAACCCTTTCAGGAAACTTGTGCACTGCTAACCTCCGCTCTGATTCACTACCGAACTTCTTCTTCTTCTTCACTTCGGCGAGGATTTACTCCAGTACGGCTATTGAATCCAGCTTCCTGGGCCTTCGCAAGCTAACCTGGAGACATAGACCTCTTTTGTTTAAGGACTGGCTACTAAAGGCCACATGTCCTGATTTTCTGTGTTGTTCTGAATTTCGTTGATTCTGATTTTCTGTAGGCGTCACATTTTGACTGCCACCATGCGGCCAGGAGCACTGCTAGCCAACCACGCTAGTGCGCAGTCAAAATGCGGCTGTTCACCCGCCGTAACGAAAGGAATATTTCCTTCCGTTTGTCAGATCGCACGAAACTCGTGATCCACTTGATTACTCAAACAGCACGAGATGTGCGTCGGCTAGGATTTCTCTGACTTGAGCCCCAGCTCGGCGACACCACGCGGCCGTGCCTAAGATAACCTTACTTTTCAGCTAACCCTTTCAGGAACCTCGTGCACTGCTAACCATCCGCTCTGATGCGACGCCGAACTGGAACTGCACTACCGAACTGGAACTCGTTCGGGGTGATTCGGTTTGTTTACGTTTTGTCCAGCTGTCGCCCAAGGGGATTTTTGAAATATTTCCGGCGCCTGGTCCGACCCGTTTTCGCGTCGAAAACGGGTCGATCCAGGGCACGATACGCAGTAAATTTCGACCCGATTTGACAGCGATGTTGACGGGCTGTCAGATTCAAATTTGATGGTGGGTTCAAATTCAAAATAGTGGGTTCGAAAAAAATTATCCATCTAGGTTCAAAAATAATATCCTCTCTAGGTCTGTTTTACCCTCCTCATTCCGCTATCTTTCCTCTTCCCTCTCCTAGCCTCTACCTGTAATGCACACTTGATTCGATATTCTTTCTTTTTTTTTTTTTACTGTCGCGGTCGTGGTTAACAGTGGTCGTGATAACATTGGTGGTAGCTGTTGAAGAGAAATTTTTATTGTTTGGTTAGTGAGGATTGAACACTTATCGTTATACATACCATACGATGCGCAGACCGGTTGATCCATCGGCGATGTTGGAAAGTGTCTTGTTGATTGTCTGTTTTATTTTACGTAACGATGGATAAATTTTCTCAAAATTACACGCGTGGAATAAAGTAGGCAGTATAAAATCATGAAACCAGAAGTTGGTAGTTGAAAAATTTGACGAAGTTTATGCAGTTTAATAATGTGCTTGATTTTTTCATTGTGCTGTGTTTTAGGTTTTAACACTTAATTGACGGTGACTGCAGCATGTTTTGGTCAGAAATCACCCGCCAATAAAGTGTTTAGAGAAAAAGTATTCATGCTACAACATCCACCGGGACAATCCATGAGAAACCCACCGAAACAACTGAAAACGGGCTCAGGACATTTCATCATCACTGTGTACCTTTTCAAATTCCCCCAGCATCGACAAATAACGGTATTTATTGAAATCATGTTACAAAGATATAACTTTTTATTTGTGCCATTTATAAGACAACTACTGTGTATCATTTATTTTTCACAACCATTATATATCATACCAGCATATCAGCCATCGATTTCTGGCAAGTGAATCAGAGAACAACTCTTCTTGCATTAATTGCATGAGTTTTGTCGTCTGCAAGGCTTGCTTTACATTAAGTTTGGTCCCATTTTATCTTTCCCAGTGTTTCGTTTCGCCAGCCCACCAGCAGTCGCTTCATGATGCTAAGATCGATAAGATGCAAACGATCCGCTACCACGACATCCTGGACTATGTAAAAAGTTTAAATCTTAAAGAGGTGTCATCGTTCTTTGGTGTTCTGGATAGGCGCCTTGCCTGAATCCTCCATCAGTTCGTTGTGTTGTTTGTGTCCCAGACGCTGCCGTATTGACCAACGACGGTACATTTCTGGCAACTGTTATAACGAGCATGTCCTACTACACCTGTGAAAATTAAATGAAAGAACAGTTAAATACATGTGAAATTGTCTGCTGATAAGTTTTGCAGTCAACCTGTTATGAATGCTCTTGCTGCTCTTGTGTCTGCAATAATAGCCCTTAGATTCCCGTTGATGTTTACTCCATATTCCATTAATAAATAGCGTTGAAACCCCATTTCATCCACATAAGCTCCATCTCGATCTTCAACTAGCATTTCTGCTTCCGCAGGTATATTGTCAGCTACAGCTTCAATATCTGCTGTAGACTGCTGCGTTTTGAACATTTTTTTGGACATTGTCGGATCGACGATAGAAAACAGCACGGTATAATCCCAAATGAAGCCCCCCCGTCGCCGCATCGTCGTCATTTTTTCCACGTGTGCGCCTGAAAGTATGCAATAGGTGGCACATCAATTCAGTTTGAATATTTGAACAGTTGAATTTCCGTTAGAAGCTGTAATGACTTGAAATAATCGGTTAAACTGAGCAAGATGGAGATCATAAACCAATGAGTTGAACTGAAGAAATGAGTTTGAAACGGCGGCGCGCCCGCAGCGAGCGCAGCGAGCGGACTGCGCTAGGTCTACCGAAAAAGGGAGTTTGTTATAAATTTGTGAAATAAGGGGGGCCCGTGGGCCCCCCTCATACCACACCCCTAGGTTGATTACGTAGCTGAATTTTCATAACCTCATGCAAGTAATGCATGAGGGAGTTCATGCTGTACATCCTTTTCAGTATAATCAAAATCTTTAATTTAACGAGAATTCAATTCAAACGGTTCACACAACGGCATTTGTTTCACCAATTGCATACCTTTAAGGTACATCCGCTCACAAATGGTGTAGCCACGACGGCGATTTCGGCAGGGGGGGCTTCATTTGGGATTTTACCAACAGCACTCATCCGCAAACGTTTTAATGCGGGTTTCAGACATATTTTCAAGGGATTTTTACAACATACTGCACGACCGTTTGTTTCAAAACATAAACAATTCCTCAACGGACTGTTGCTCACACACACAAGTCTATGCTGTTGGCAAAATAACGCGAGAGAAAAGGACGGAACGACAGAGCAGACAGCATTTGGATTGTCATCAGGAAGTGAGGGGTATGTCAAACGGTGGCGAAGTGGTTGCGGGGTAGCTATCCCGTCGTGGAGGGGTTTTTTTGTATGGAACTTTCATGGGTTCGGGTCTTCTTCTTCTTCTTTCGCTATGCGAGTCGGGGTATATCCTCCTACGCTAAGTCGAACGTTTGTTCCCTTACTCGTAATCAGAGGCGTACCGACTCTGTCCGAACTCCTATGAAGGGGCTCGTCCTTTAGGACCGGCTAATAATAGCCATATGTCCACCCGCCGGCCACGGGAGGGATAATTCCTTCCGTTGTCAGGACACAAGAACTCGTGGTCCGCTTGATTGACTCAAACAGAACGAGATGTGCGGCAGCTAGGATTTTTCTGACCTGAGCTCCAGCTCGGGGTGACCACGCGGTCGTGCCGTAACCTTACTTTTCCGCTAACCCTTTCAGGAAACTTGTGCACTGCTAACATCCGCTCTGATGCACTACCGAACTGGAACTGATGGGTTCGGGTCTTCTTCTTCTTCTTCTTCTTCTTCACTTCGTCGAGGATTTACTCCAGTACGGCTATTGAATCCAGCTTCCTGGGCCTTCGCAAGCTAACCTTGAGACATAGACCTCTTTAGGTTAAGGACTGGCAACTAAAGGCCATATGTCCTGATTTTCTGTGGTTTTAGATTTTCTGTAGGCGTCGCCTTTTGACTGCCACCATGCGGCCAGGAGCACTGCTAGCCAACCACGCTAGTGCGCAGTCAAAATGCGGCTGTTCACCCGCCGTAACGAAAGGAATATTTCCTTCCGTTTGTCAGATCGCACGAAACTCGTGATCCGCTTGATTACTCAAACAGCACGAGATGTGCGTCGGCTAGGATTTCTCTGACTTGAGCTCCAGCTCGGCGACACCACGCGGCCGTGCCTAAGATAACCTTACTTTTCAGCTAACCCTTTCAGGAACCTCGTGCACTGCTAACCATCCGCTCTGATGCGACGCCGAACTGGAACTGATGGGTTCGGGTCGAAACGTCAATTTGGCGCTCCTTCCCAAGGGGATTTTTGAAATATTTCCGGCGCCTGGTCCGACCCGTTTTCGCGTCGAAAATGGGTCGGTCCAGGGCACGATGCGCAGTAAATTTCGACCCGATTTGACAGCGATGTTGACGGGCTGTCAGATTCAAATTTGATGGTGGGTTCAAATTCAAAATAGTGGGTTCGAAAAAAATTATCAATCTAGGTTCAAAAATAATATCCTCTCTAGGTCTGTTTTCCCTCCTCATTCCGCTATCTTTCCTCTTCCCTCTCCTAGCCTCTACCTGTAATGCACACTTGATTCCCCAGGTAACCACGAGCTGTCATCTTTGGAACATTCAATGTTTATACCATGTGCGAGAGCGAGTACGCACGACTCAAGGAAGCAATCCCATTGTGCCTCCCTTTCCACTGCATCACAAAAATTTGTAAACAAAATCGGAAGCAACGTTTCAAGCTTCCAGCACTTCGTAAATTTTAATTTTATTAAAAGTGGTGTCCATAGCTAGTGAAAATGGCATACGAAAACAATTTTCTAGGGCAGCTTCAGCGTTCTGGTAGTTTGTACTAAGGGAATGCCAAAAGATTTGATCAGGAAAGACAACGTTCTTGTGGAACGGACCGTTAGTGTTTGTGCTTGTGCTGCTCCAAATGTGAATGCGAAATTAAATATACGATTACTTATTTTAGAAGTTCCTAGTACTAGTGTGGGTCAGCTAGAGATTGGTTCAGAAGAAGAAACCCGTTCTGGAGACGATCAGAGTCAAGACGAAGTCTCAAGAATCGATGGTGTACTGGATAACGTGAGCAGAGTAGGAAAATTTGGTGGAAGTACTTCGAAGTAAGGCAACACGACGATGGAGGAATGTATAAGGTTTTTGGCAGTTGTTCAAAATCTGTCTCATTCGATTGTGAACAAATGTTGAATATTTTTCGACAGAATCAGCTGCCGAAGGACGCTAGTACTCTTTTGAAAACTAATAGGACCGTCGCGAACATTTTAGCAGTGCGGTGGTCGATATTGGTACAAAGGCATCCTGTGAAGTTTGTCCAAACGATTCAGGTAAGATGCTTGAAATACTAGTCGAATGCGCTAATACAAGTATCGTGATGTTGAATTATTATTTATTTCTAGCAATGTGACTTTACCTGCTGCGATATCTCTAAATTTATCTATCGATGGGTTGCCACTACACAGACGCCGCCCGGACATTTGGTCAATTATTATGAGCATCCATGAGCAAGTGACTCGGTGGCAATCTTCAGCGGCTCGACGAAGCCGCTAAGGGTCGAAGAGTTTCTAAGACATCATCGAAATGCAACATGAGATAATAGTTCGTGGAATTATAGCTGCTGCTCCGGCACGAGCATTTATTAAAGGTAAGACTTTCTTTCTCTCTAATCGTTATTTTACTCATCTTTGTTACGTCGTTTTTCAGCTGTGACAAACTTCAATGGGAAACATGGAAGTTGTTAGTGTACTACCGAATATAATCCGAATTCGCACACATTAGTTTTTAAAGGGATGCCAGGGAAATAAGAGGGCTTGCGTCCATCCAAGTAGATGATGAGGGTCACTATTTATTTGTATGTTTATCTCATACATTGGCGGAGTAAGTTTAAGAAATGATCAATCTATCGAAAGAATAATATAGACATGTAACATATCTGTGCATCCAACATACACAAAATATTGATTTTTCGTTCCATTCGTTCAACACCGAAATAATTTTACTATAAAAGAGATGTCGATTATTTGTATACATAAACACTAGAGAAACAAATGAACAAAATGGAAATCACAAAACCTATCTTTAAAAAACTAATATCACATGATGAAACTTTTTCAACAGGTGATGACTGACCATGGAATAACGAAAAGCACCATTCAGTACGAAAAGTAGCCAAATCAATGAAACACACAATGAAAACGGTGTTCCACAAAGTGATACGCCGACATAAATCTCCACGGAAATACCCATAGCAAGCAACCAAATGTTGGTCCACAAGACGCACCTGGAAAACCTTGATAAAAAAGAAAGACTTAATCGTTTTTTGGCAGCACATACTGAATCAAAGCAAAAGCCGTGCATCAGCATACAGATACATACAGATACATTGTGGCTACTTTTACAGCCGACTGGTGCTTTTCGTTGTGCCAAGAAATAAGTCATCACCTGTTGAAAATGTTTGTTGATAGATATTGTCAATTAAGCTACCAATCGTCGAAGCGGAGCGTGGCTCATGGTGAGCCGACTACAACATACCTCTTCTTGTCCGAAGCAGTTCGAGCCTCAGAAGCAGCAAACACCAACACAAGTGAGTATATCAACAATACTAGTTATAAAACGATTGGGAACAAACGATCCATATTCCCCTCTAATAGGTTGTACAATAATAGATGCACCTTAATGACAAGCGAGACCGGTGGAAATACAGTGGCTGATCCCAAAGAGTGGGAGATGCAAGATCGTCAAGTGAAACTACAAACTATTTTAAAATCACCGTTTTTTTTATTTCTATCGCTATACTTTTTCACCGGGTTTGACCGTCGGTAAAAATGGCCGCCTCCATGAGTTGTCAAAACTCAAACGGCTGGGTTACACTTCCTAATGTAGCGGTTTATTGGAAGGTGGAAAAACGTTCTAAAGATCAGACAGAATGTTCCAAAGATGCTTGTCAATTGTTAGTTGGGTCGATATTCTTTCGTTTTTTTACTGTCGCGGTCGTGGTTAACACAGTGGTAGTGATTACATTGGTGGTAGCTATTGAAGAGAAATTTTTATTGTTTGGTTAGTGAGGATTGAACACTTATCGTTATACATACCATACGATGCGCAGACCGGTCGATCTATCGGCGATGTTGGAAAGTGTCTTGTTGATTGTCTGTTTTATTTTACGTAACGATGGATACATTTTCTCAAAATTGCACTCGCGCGAAATAAGGTGCGTAGTATAAAATCATGAGACTGGAGGTTGGAGTTGAAAAATTCGACGAAGTTTGTGCAGTTTAATAATGTGTTTGATTTTTCTATTGTGCAGTTTTTTTAGATTTTAACACTCAATTGACGGTGACTGCAGCATGTTTTGGTCAGAAAGCACACGCCAATAAAGTGTTAAGTGTGGAAGCATTCATGCTACGACATCCACTGGGACAATCAATGTGAAACCCACCGAAACAACTGAAAACCGGCTCAGGACATTCCATCGTCACTGTGTACCTTTTCAAATTCCACCAGCATTGACAAATCGCGGTAATTATTGAAATCATGTTACAAAGATATAACTTTATATTTGTGCCATTTTTAAGACAAATACTGTGTATGATTTATTTTTAGAAGGAGCTTTCAAACACAACCTTCACAACCATTAATATCATACCAGCATCTAAGCCATCGATTTCTGGCAAGTGAATCAGAGAACAACTCTTTTTTCATTAGTTGCATGAGTTTTGTCGTCTGCAAGGCTTGCGGTATTACTTTACATTGACTTTGGTCCCATTTTCTCTTTCCCAGTGTTTCGTTTCGCCAGCCCACCAGCAGTCGCTTCATGATGCTAAGATCGATAAGATGCAAACGATCCGCTACCACGACATCCTAGACTATGTAAAAAAAATAAATCTTAAAGAGGTGTAATCGTTCTTTGGTGTTCTGGATAGGCGCCTTGCCTGAATCCTCCATCAGTTTGTTGTGTCCCAGAAAATACAATGGTGCGAGCAACGCTGCCGTAGTGACCTACGACAGTACATTTCTGGCAACTGCCATAATCAACATGTCCTACTACACCTGTGAAAATTAAATGAAAGAACAATTAAATACATGTGAAATTGTCTGGTGATAAGTTTTGTAGTCAACCTGTTATGAATGCTCTTGCTGGAGCGTCTGCAATAATAGCCCTTAGATTCCCGTTGATGTTTACTCCACATTCCATTAATAAATAGCGTTGAAACCCCATTTCATCCACATAAGCTCCATCTCGATCTTCAACTAGAATTTCTGCTTCCTCGGGTATATTGTCAGCTACAGCTTCAATATTTGCTGTAGATTGCTGCGTTTTGAACATTTTTTGGACATTGTCGGATCGATGATAGAAAACAGCATTCTTTCGCAAATGTTTTAATTCGGTTTTAAGCACATTTTCAAGGGATTTCTTGTACAAAATAGACACCAAGTTCTTACAACATACTGGACGAGCGGTTATTTTAAAATGTAAACAATTCCTCAACGGGCTGTTGCTCACACACACATACACAAGTCTATGCTGTTGGCAAAATAACGCGAGAGAAAAGGACGGAACGATAGAGCAGACAGCATTTGGATTGTCATTAGGCAGTGAGGGGTATGTCAAATGGTGGCGGAGTGGTTGCGGGGTAGCTCTCCCGTCGTAGAGGGTTTTTTTTGTATGGAACTTTCATGGGTTCGGGTCGAAACGTCAATTTGGCGCTCCTTGGGTTGGGCGGTTTGTTTTTGTTTCGAATTGACATTTGACAAGTGCTTTCGCGCCGCGATGGCGTTCGCTGTTTTTTTTTTTTGTGTTTTTCGCTGTTTTTTTTTTTTTTTTTTCAACAACAACACCATTTGCATTTAATTGTGAAAAGTATTCCGAACCGGCTTCGTTTTGGGTGTTTTAGTGTTGCGTTAGTCAAAATGGTTCGGTTTACAATTCTTGTAACAGTGTTTTTCTACCTACCGTCATCGGAAGCGATCAAATGTACGGAGGAGATACTTACGAACGTGCCTACAGAAACAAACCGCTTTTGCGTCTTTCGTGGTGTCACCTGGCGCCCTGGAGTCGCGGAACCGGTGTTCGAGCAACCCATCGGAAAAAGGGTCGCCTTCGTGGACTCGAATCTCACCAGCATCCCGAATAGCTTCTACGCTCAGGCTCTAGGTTTGGAAATTTTGGTGGTCAACAGTGTGCATCTAACACAGTTGACGATCAAAAATGGAATGAAGGAGGTGTACGCGGAAGACAACAGCATTGGGCTCTTGCTTGTTGATGGAGTTGATGGTGGAAAATCGTTGAAGGGGTTGTATTTAAGTAAAAACTCCAATTTCAAAGATCTAGCTAGCCTATCCGCTTTAGTTGCCTTGGAAAAGTTGGACTTGAGTGAAACGGGCATTGCCTCAAGCTTTGAACCGATCGACTTGGGTGATTTCGGGCATATGCCTAATCTGACAGTGCTGAACCTCGCCAACGACCAGATACACTACATTGAAAATGATCAAGCTGTCGTACTGCCAAACCTGAAGAAGCTGTACTTACAAGGCAATCCAATTATTGCGGCAATCTTCGACATGTCTATATTCAGAAGCTTTCCGAATCTGGAGGAACTTAACATGTACAACACATTGATGAATGAACTATCCGTGAGTCCCAATATTCGAGATGATTTACCAGCACTGAGAAAGTTCAACATTGGAGCAATGGATTTAGCTTGTCAATTTATGAGGGCGTTGCTAGACGAACTGAAAGACAAGGAAATTGAGATCCTTGGTACATCTACTACAACTTCGACGCAGTGTAATATAGGACGCCAAGTGATGGATGGATTATGTTGCAAAAATGACGGTTGGGCGCCACCGCCACCACCAACACCGTCAACAAGGACACAAAAACAGGAAGACAAACCTACCTCACGTACTAAAGCAACACCACCTGGACCGGATTCACCAAAAACTGTACCACCGGACTCGAAAACCGTCGAAGAAGGCGGTTCGTCAACGGTGGTCATTGTATTGGTCATCTTTGCGATCATCTTGCTTATCGGGGTCGGTGTTGTTGTTGCCATATTCCTCAAACGTAGGAATGAAGCAACCCACAAGCCAGTACCGAGCCAAGAGTCCAACAACAATATCTAAGTTTCGTCGCCACTGGCCTACGCTATCCGTTCATTTTACTGCCCTTCCTCTACCGTGCAGCACGGATGTAGAGTTGTATAAAACCGTCAAACTAAGAGGTTAGTATTTTTTTTTTATTTGAAATTTGTGCAGGTTAATAATGTGCTTGATTTTTTCTTTGTGGTGTTTTTTTTAGATTTTAAGAGTGGAAGCATTCAGGCTACGGCTTCCACGGGACAATCCATGAGAAACCCATCAAAGCGATCGGAGTCAAATACAAGTGGGCTACATCCGGAACTTGTCACGAAACTCGTATATTATTTCACTAATATAGTGGTAGGTTATGTCCACACGCTCCGTTTTGCCACTTACGTTTACCTGCACAGCTCAAAACGTTGCAGGTAAAACGTTGCGTGTGGACAGCAGAACTGCACAGTTTTGAGTTTGGCGCGAGAACTGCAATATCCCAGCAAAATTGATTTGAAAGCTGCGCAAACTTCATGACTGGTACGAAAATGTCGATGGCTGTGAACGCTTGCTCCATTAAACAAGGTCCACACGTTCCGTTTTGCACAACGTTTTACCTGCACAGTTCAAAACAATACAACTCAGGACTAAGTAAAAATACAAATAAGGCTGTACCGTATGGACGCAACGTATTCATTCCGTCCCAAAACTACGCAAACGATGTGCAAAACGGATGTATGTTTTTGTAAACGACGTGTGTGGTCCGGGCTTTACGATATTCTTCAAAGACTGAGCAAAAATACAAATTATACTGTACCGTCTGGATACTCAAAATTGTCGTCTTAAAATTGTTTGCGTCCTAAAACTGCGCAAATTTAAAACTATGTGCAATGGGCTTAACGAAAGCGTCACAGAAGATATTACTACTGTAGTATTTTTTTATTAGTAAATTAAGGCATGCGGATAAAAGAACCAAGATCATATAAAGAGGATTCCTCTAACTATTTACTAAAGTTTCTGTTTTTACTGCTGTAGCATACGCTATGCACAATCTTAACCAGACACACTTTTATTGCTCAATGCCAATCTATTCATACTTGAAACAGCGATTTGCGCGATCGAAGTCAATAACCTAACCATGATTGAAAAACAGCAAAATATCCAATCAGCATTTATAGAACCGACAAACAACTTTTGTGAACTAGGTCAGCCTGAGTACCAACACTTATCCATCTACCTGTAAACTAGCCCTAAGAAATCGTATAAATAAATCGATACCGAATAGACCAGAGGACGTTCTGCGGAAACTGACTGGACGTGGTCGTAATGCCCGTCGAGTGCCGAGTTAACTAAAAGATCAGTGACGATGACAAACCCTCTGCTTGGAACAGTCCGCGACCGCGGAAAATGTTAAATTTTTTATGGTGGTGGAATAAATTATTACTTATCTGTATTCTTTTCGTTGTCCGGGGGCGTTGCATAGGTCCGTTACCGTTGAATCCGTTCCGTATATTGTTGATTCGTCTTTCCGTAGTCCTTGTTACTGGGGCCGGGTGACTGCCCCTGCGACCCAGTGGCTGCTTTGGTTGCGCCTGGTTGCCCCCCAGGCGTTCAAGCAGTCCGGCAACCCGGACTGCTCACCCCCCTTCTGCCTTAGCCATGCATCCCCATCCTCCCAAGGGGGTGGGATTGTACCCGTTTACCCAAGCTCGGATAAGCGGGGCTACATGTACACGGTCTGTATGGCTTGGACATACCAGAATAGGAGTTGGGTAGGAGAGCCTATGTAGCCTTCAGGAGGCGTCGGATCCTACCCCATTCACAGACCGTCCCCATATTACGGTGTTGAATACCGCCTACAAAATATTCTCCCTCGTTCTTCAAGAGCGACTTGACCCATACGCTGAAGAGATAGTAGGAAACTATCAGAGGGGATTCCGAAGAGGGAGATCAACCACTGATCAGATCTTCACCATGCGGCAAGTCTTGGAGAAGATGGCAGAGTACCAACAAAACACTTTCCATCTCTTCATTGACTTTAAAGCCGCATATGATAGCATAGCCAGGGTAAAACTGTATCAAGCCATGAGCTCATTTGGAATCCCGGCTAAATTAATCAGATTTGTAAGAATGACCATGACCAACGTCACTTGTCAGGTGAAGGTGGATGGAAAACTCTCAAGTTCCTTTGCTACCACCAAGGGACTGCGCCAAGGGGATGGGCTTGCCTGCATACTCTTCAACCTAGCGCTAGAGAGGGCCATCCGAGACTCGGAGGTGGAAACTTCGGGGACCATCTTCTATAAGTCAATCCAGATCCTGGCATACGCTGATAATATTGATATTATTGGTAGAAGGCTCTCCTATGTAGCAGAAGCATACCAAAGGATCGAGCAAGCGGCGAATAACCTCGGGCTGCAGATAAACGAGGGGAAAACCAAGATGATGGTGGCACCATCAGCGGCCCTGCCAACAATTGCCGAAAGCCTACGCGGGGGTGACGTACAAGTAGGTGAACGCACTTTTGAAGTCGTCCAAAATTTCACCTATCTTGGGTCAAAGGTCAGCACCGACAACAACATTGAAGATGAAATTCGCGCTAGGGTGCTGGCAGCCAACCGGTCATATTACAGTCTGAGAAATCTCTTCCACTCACGATACCTGTCAAGACAGTCGAAGCTGGGACTATACCGAACATTCATAGTACCAGTGCTCACATACGCCTCCGAGACATGGACTCTGTCCAAATCTGACGAAACCCTCTTAGCCGTGTTCGAGAGGAAGATGCTCAGGAGGATTTTTGGCCCCGTATGTGAGGAGGGACAATGGAGGAGCCGCTATAACGACGAGCTCTACGAGCTGTACGGTGACCTTACTGTCGTACAGCGAATTAGACTCGCCAGGCTCCGGTGGGCTGGTCATGTCATGAGAATGGCACCGGACGACCCAGCCCGTAAAGTCCTTTTAGGCTGTCCCCAAGGACAGAGGAGGCGTGGTAGGCCTAAATTGAGATGGAAGGATGGCGTAGACGAAGCCGCCAATAAAGCCGGGATACGGAATTGGACCAGCGTGGCGAGCGACCGTGAGCGGTTTCGGATGGAGCTTCGTCAGGCCAAGACCGCTCAGCGGTTGTAGCGCCACATAAGTAAGTAAGTATTCATTTCGATGTTTTATTGATTTACTTTGTTTTTTTGTTTTCTTATTCTTCTGTAATATCAACAAGAGAAAAAATACTGTTTCTTGTTCTTCGTGGTTTCTGGCAGGAACAGCAACCAACTTGCATATTATTTGTTGCGGGGATATCTCTGCACACTCTTCGTTTAAGTTAGTTGGACATCCTTTGAAGATGTGTTGAAAACTAAATTCAAACGGCTTTTTTATTTCTAGTTTTACGGTACGTGCAGTATTGTATACCTTGTATACCGTCTGTAGAAGTTCTTAGGTTTACTTATCGTCCTCGACAGGGATCTTCTGCTTCCAACTCTTGTTCTATTTTGCTGGAGTGATGGGTGTTTGCCTTGGACCGCTTTCGGTTGTTTTAGCGTTCAGGCTGGGTGCTGTAACGAGAACACATTGTGGTGGGTGGTAATACATAGAGGGAAGGAGCAAAGTGGAAAATTACTTTAAGATAGATCGGTCATTCCCCGCAAGGATGTCGCGGATCGGCACGACCGGCTGTTTACCCAAAGCCTCTACTGCATCGGTCGAAGAAGGTCGCGCATCTCCGTAGTCCACACAGGACCAAAAAAGGTGATCCATCCAGAGTCACAGCCACATATCTTAGTCTGAGCCGGATCTATCCGTTACAACTCCCGTTCGCAGGATTGTCGCAGCGCCGTGTAGATCCGCGGTAGCATGATAACGAATTGAATGCAAATTTTCCTTCGGCATTGGGCTGATTTTGGGTTTCAAAAAAGAAACCGTGACGTTACTAAACCCTTTACTTTATCATACATTCATAAATTAATTGATAATTGATAAGTTCAGCGTTACATAATCGGTTAACCATATTTTCGGTCGTTAGCATCGCTTAATGCTTTACGGGTGTTGTATATACACCCTGTAGATTGGAACCTTCTATACCCACCTTCCTATCACCAAACTTTGGCCAAGCCGAAGGGACGCTTGCGCTAAAAATGACAGAAATTCCTATGAGTCATCGTCATTTGCATTGATCGCGATAAATATTCCGGGGCGGTTTCGCTTCATGTTAAGTGTTTTAGCGAAAAATCAGGCAAAATGTTTCGGTTTGCAATTCTTGTAACAACAGTGTTTTTCTACCTACCATCATCGAAAGCGATCAAATGTACGGAGGAGATACTTACGCACGTGCCAACAGAAACAAACCGCTTTTGTGTCTTTCGTGATGTCACCTGGCACCGTGGCGTCGCCGAACCGGTGTTCGAACAACCCATCGGAACACGGGTCGCCTTCGTGGACTCGAATCTCACCAGCATCCCGGATAGCTTCTTCGCTCAGGTTCCACGTTTGGAAACTATGGTGGTCAACAACGCGCATCTAACACAGCTGACGATCAAAAACGGTATGAAGGAGGTGTACGCAGAAGGCAACAGCATTGGGCAGTTGCTTGTCGATGGAGGAAAATCGTTGAAGGAATTGTATTTAGGTAAAAACTCCGATTTCAAAGATCTAGCTAGCCTATCCGCTTTAGTTGGCTTGGAGAAGTTGGGCTTGAGTGAAACGGGCATTGCCTCAAGCTTGGAAACTATCGACTTTGGTGCTTTCGCGCATATGCCCAATCTAACGGTGCTGAACCTCGCCAACGACCAGATACACTATGTTGAAAATGAGAAGGCTGTCGTGCTGCCAAACCTGAAGGTGCTGGACTTACAAGGCAATCCAATTATTCCGGCAAACTTCGAGATGTCTATATTCAGAAGCCTGCCAAAATTGGAGGAACTTAACATGTACAACACATTGATGAATGAACTATCCGTGAGTCCCAATATTCGAGATGATTTACCAGCACTGAGGAAGATCAACATTGGAGCAATGAATTTAGCGTGTAAATTTATGAGAGCGTTCCTAGACGAACTGAAAGACAAGAATGTTGAGATCCTCGGAACATCTACTACAACTTCGACGCAATGTAATATAGGATACCAAGTGATGGACGGATTATGTTGCAAAAATGATGGTTATGCACCCCCGCCACCACCGACACAAAAACCGGAAGACAGACCTACCCCACCTGTAATTACGCCTACTAAAGCACCGCAACCTGTGCCAGACACACCAAAAACTTCACCGGGATCGGAAACAGGTGGAGAAGGCGGTTCTTCAACGGTGGTCATTGTATCGGTCATCTTTGCGATCATCTTGCTTATCGGGGTCGGTGTTTTTGTAGCCATATTCCTGAAGCGTAGGAATGAAGCAACCCACAAGCCAGTACCAGGCCAAGAGTCCAACGACAACCTCTAAGTTTCGTCGCGTGCCAAGGGGCAACGCTATCCCGCTAGACATTCTTAACGGTTTCTCTTTTTCGGAAACTCCTTAACGGGAAAAAAAAACTTCTCATTTCTGTATAGGCCGAGGCGGGCTGACACACAATTAGGAGCTCAAAAAAGCAATTCTACTGTAAAAACTGCTCGAAGGCTTGAAAAATTTTCAAATTTTGTGTCAGCCGGGCCCGGCCCATACAAAGTTGAGAAGTTTTTTGGTCGCACTGAGGAGTTTTTGAGCGAAACCATTAGAAATGTCTAGTGGGAGCCATTCATATTACTGCCCCCTCTTTATCTCAGGGTAAATTGCACTTTCGTATTGTTAACTTTACTCACTCCGTAACATTTTTCAACAACGATGCCTTACGATACTTTCATTATAAAAATAATTCCAAAGAATTCAATGAAAAGCGACGTTTGCAACAAATTGGGGAAGTGTACCATTTTTGTCTCAACTAATATCAGTAGAACGCTCGAGAATCTTTCGTGCTGTTTAATTAAGAACTTTTTTTTATCTGATTTAAATTATGTCTTCGAATGGAAGGAATTTACTCAACGAATTAAAGGGAACAAAATAAGAATTGTAATTCTTGAAACTGTAAAAAAAAGTTGAGCTTGCTTGAATCGTTTGAGCAATATGTTTTAGTTAATCGATTTTCAATTATTTCGTCGCATTAAAAGCAACCAACTGTTGTTTTCCAACAGATTAAACGAACTGTCTTCGAACTGTAAAAAACAAGTTCAGCTTGCAAAGTTATTTGAACTATATAAGTACATCAATATGATCCATCGGTTTATATTGATATTTGGTAATCCCTAAAATATCCCTAAATATAAATTTTTCTTAACTTTTTGAGTACAAAGTTAAAGAAAGAATATCTCATGAAAACGAATTCTTACTAACAATACGACAGTTTTCTGATGGACACAAGCATTCATTAGGGGTAGACCAAAACCGGTACACTTACTCTACCTTGCAAAGTGTGAAGAGTCATCTTAACAATTTTTGGTTAATTTGCAATAAAAACTTTTTTATCAGTGAAAACATTGCTGTCTTCTATATTTATCCGAACGATCTTTTGTACGTTTTGTCTAGAGTCTTGCTAGAGCACCATGTAAAGAAAGCAACGTGGTTGGTTGATTCGCATCCAAACACACGCACCTTCTGTCCTGATGTCGGAAAGTCTCCTCCTTAAACATGTACAATGTACGATTTACAATGAAAATAAAATATATATGAATCTATTGAATTAAAAATAACTTATTCTACTAACCCTTAGTGAAAACGTCGTATTTGATCCTCACTCAGATTGTAAGTGCTACCGCCTGTCCAGTCGACTTTAGGAAATTTTTTCAAACGGCCCTCCTCTTTCCCCCATCTCGTTCAGCTAGGAGTCCGGGTATTCATCTGTATGCTTCCGCAGCACGTGCCGCAACCAGCCTTGCTCGGAGGCCAAATACTGCTGGCACAGGTCACACTGTAGCATCGTTATGTGCTTGTCTGTGGACAATTTGTCCACCACACCAACTTCTTTCGCATGCACGTCTTCAATATGGCCTATCCACTCGTCGGCGGTCGCGAATCGTTCGCGGCAAATCATACAGGTCAACGAATTGTGCCGTTTCAATTTGATCGGCTTACTGTTTTTACCTTCACCGTCTGGAGGGAAGGAAGGTAAGGTTGGAGGGTGGTAATGTGAGGCCAACGCATTTTCGGAAGCTCTCCGGCCACGTTTTGGAGGCACCCTTTCTTCGGTTGCGTTGGTGGCGGATGTGTTTCGTTTCAATTGTTTACTAAATTCACCGAGTTTGGGCTCGGCTTTTCCGTTGCAATCGAGATTTTCCACTCGTTTTAACGATTCTATATCCATGGCCTGCGTGGGAATCTTTGTCTTAGGTGTATTTTTAGTCTCCTGCTTTTGTTGGTGCTTTTGCCGATCTTCAAACAGTCTCGCGTCGTCATCGTCCTCGTCGTCGCTGTCGTCGTCTTCGTCCTCGTCTTCTTCGTCGTCGTCCTCGTCGTCATCATCGTCATCATCGTCATCATCGTCATCGTCGTCATCGTCGTCTTCGTCGTCGTCTTCATCGTCTTCGTCGTCATCGTCAACCAATTTTTTTCCACGATGTCTACGATCATGCTCATTATCGTCATCGTTGTCGTCATCATCATCATCATCGTCATTGTTTCGGGTATCCTCTACATCTGAGCGCAACAGATCATCGCCAATGTTCGACGACACCTCGGTTAGCGCATCCAATTCATCTCCCGCTTGGTCACAAGACGATCGTCTACCGGAGAGACTTGGTCCTCCGTGGACTGCTGAAGATAAACTATCGGTCCGCGAACGAGCAGCCCTTCGTTCATTTGGGTTTTTGCTCGTTCCTTCTTCGTCGCTCCCTGTTGGTCGTTTGACGGCTAGTTTTCCTGTTTTTTCGCTCCAGAATCCGCGTATTTTTAACTGCATTCCGCACCGCAGCACCTCATCCAGTAACTCTTCCGGAACATGCGAAAAGCCAGTGTACATGTATTCCAACAGTATTTGCATGACCTTATGAGAAATATCCGGTGGAAGAACCAGTGATATCGTTCCGACCGTTGCGACTGGTTTCAGTTTTTCAAATATATTGGAAAAATGCTACGAAAAAAACAGTAACATTGTAGTGTTAATTTGTATAAGTCGAAGACACTTCAACAGAGCTTACCGGACTAAAATTGGCCAAAACAAGTCGATGGGCCGGTATCGTAAATATTTCACCATCATGACAGGTAATGATTGAAACGTCGGTGTATAATTGATTGCTAAAATGGGACCACAATCCAACCAGTTGATCAAACAAATACTCAATAAATACTACTCTGTCATACCTGTATAAAATACGTAGAAAATCCTCGATAGTTTCGTAGCGATAAGTGCTCTTCAATTGATAAAGTTTCCCTTTCTGAGATGATGCAAGTAATTCAGCTAAAAATAATATATTATCGGTATAAGTTGAGATCAAATATGTATAGATTTTCATAAAAGTTAAAACTTTTAAAATCGAACAAAAACAAAGTATAATTAAATACGAACTAAGCAAATTCTACTCAGCTTCCACTTTGACCGAGCCACGCATGCTTTCATAACGAATATTCGTGGAGAATCAAACAATTGTCCAACGCAAATGAACATCAAAGATTTCAAACCGAGAAAAAAATGTTTGCGTACCTTCAACATTCACGGATGCCTCTTTTTCCCTGTTGTCAACATGCTGCGTTTCATCATGCGTGCTGGAACGTTCGGCCCTCGGTGATTCTTCCCTCGGTTCAACATCAACGTCTGGTTCGGATGGTTCCTTTATCACTTCTATGGGTGATACCTCAGGAAGCGGCTCCTCAGCTAGCTGCTCATCGGCCATGTTCTCGTCTTCAAGTTGTTCCGATGGCCAGTCATCAATCTCCGATCTTCCCTCTTCAAACTGCTCTTCGAGATGTTCCTCATCGGATAGTTCACCTTCCTGTACAAGCACTCTTTCATTCTCCTCCAAGTCCAGCGTGTCTTCATTCATATAATCCAGCTCAAGGTATTCGGACATGTCGTACAGCCTGGGCTGGTTTGCTGGTACTGTGTACTCATAAAATTGAGCCATCTTACTGAAATATGGCCACTGAGATTGCCTGCCTGTCATATACTGAGCGATTGCTTCCTTCCTGAAACAAAGACAAAAAAAAGCAGATTTATGCTACATTCTGACCACAAGGCCAACCACTCCACCTTACCTATACTTCCCAGCTAAATTGTGGAACCGTCCACGGATATCTTCCATGGACGCGGTCCAACCAATCATCGCTAAATCCTCGATAATTTTGGCGTATACCTTGTCGTGTCCGCGAGTATTCGTTTTCAGCTCTGGGTAGTATTTGCCCCAGAGCTTAATCAAATGCTCCAGCATGGCTTGGGTCCACCGATTTTTCTTTTTAATTCTAACGTTTTCTTCAGCACTCATTATTCGCTAAAATTGTTTCACTAATTTTAAATTATAGCGCAAAACTCGCCGCAAGTAGTAAAACAAAACAAACAATTCACTGTCCCGACATGAATGGCACTTGAAAGACGCTATGTTTTCGAGCACCGCGATTTGACAGCAGAAACATGGCACAGGGTGGTTCATATGGTAAACAAAAATGGTTGTGTAGATTTACTTTCTTTCAATCGTAGAGAATGTAGAATGGTGAAAAATGTTGATAATTTAAGCAATGAAGAATAATTGCACAGGGATAAACAATGATTACGGACTTAACGAATTTAGTCACGGAGAGTATTTTTGTGGGCAATCACGATATTCCGTACTACAGCCAGTTACGCCGTTTGGCAACACTGACATCCACACAACATGATTGCATTGAAAACAATTACAAATTGGTTCCTAAATTCATTGTTCCTCATAGCAAACCTTTGCTAAAAATGACCGTTAGAAAGTTTTAATTGTTTTCGAATTAATGGCGATTAGAACTTTTATATTGCAAGATTAGGTTACATCAGGATAGAGCCCAATGCTTGCAAGATGCCTATAATTCTAAAAAAAAAAAAAGAAAAAGATTCAAAAGAAAGGAAGGCTCCCCTTCTCATTTCATATCAAATCCAAATACTCTTTTATCGTGAATCAAATAAAATTTATATTTCGAAGACAGTTGTGCATGAGTCTGTCCTACTCTAGATACATTTTTAGGTTGTAATGCTTAAATCTAGTGCTTTGTAAAATTATCTACTCGTAACTTTTGTTTAAATCTGTTGTTAGCCACTGTTCTAGAGAAGCAATTTTCATAGCCGTTAAAAACGTAGGGAAATAATGAGTCAACTTATAAGAAATTCTTTAAAATGGAGTATATAAAAAGTGGTTCGAGGTGATCTTTCTTCTGCGCGTCTTGCACGTCATGTAAATGTCCATTACTCTGCAGTGTTTGTGGATGCGATGGAGCGAACTTTGCTAATACTGGGCAGCAGGTCGGCTTCTGTTTGGTAAAAAAAAAACAAGAAACAATATGATTTTCAATGAAGGATCATCAGGGCAATAAACCATTTTGTGCAATCATACCAGCCAGCTGTGCCATTTGTTGTTCCAGCTCCCCGGTACGATCATTGTGCGCTTGCATGACATGCTGTGCCCAGTCAACGGCAGACAAAAAGAACTTCCCACAAAAATCGCAGCGCATATTAGTCAGCGGATTTTCCTGCAAGAGAACAAAGCAAAAAACAGCATATTATTAGAAGGAAACGTATTGGGCCATCACCATTAAATGGAGACGATAAAACAAGTGCCTCTGAAAGACCGTTTGCTCACATCTTCGGTTAGGCGGCTTCGTTTACGCAGTACTTCCGTGGGATCACCATGAGAACTAATGATGTGTTGGAGTAATTCGTCGGTATTTCCAAAGCATAGGCTACATAGATCGCAGACGAGTGATGATACGGTCGGTGGTGGCTGCGTCGACGAGTGCGATTGCGGTTGACCTTTCTCAATCGCCATCGATTGCAACGGTTGCTGCTGGTTTCCGTCTTGAGTATCATTCGACTTGATAGCCTCCTCCGGTAGAATCATAACGTCTTCGTCCGAGTCGTTATCATCGTCCAGGTCGTCCCATTCCGTTGGTTCTTGCTTCACGTCGGACATGCTGCTACTGAAGAGCGCTGCCGCACCGTGAGCCATCGCTCGCATCGAACTGGCGTGCAAATCCCGCTGGATCGCTGCTATAGCGAGCCGTTTTTGTTCATCCAGAGAGTCCAGAGCCGACGTCCCCGAATCAGAAGCCACTTCCGAGTGGAGATCGGTTTGCAACGCTGGCCTGTTAGCCGCATGCGGTCGGCTAGATTCGCTGGTATCTTGCGATGAGGTACCTGGCTGGCGGTTATGCACTTTACGAGGTTCCACGCCAGGTGTGCGACGCTTTTGACCTGCGCCTGAGGTTTGCTGGATGTTGGGTGTCGTCTTATTCTCGCTCCAAAAGCCGCGAATCTTTAGCAATTCGCCGCTGCGAAGAACTTCGTCTACATTGTACTCCGGAACGGACGACTGACCGGTGTACATGTACTGCATTAGGATTTGCATCGTCTGGTGGGAAACGCTCGCCGGCAGCACGATGTAAGTATTCGAGTTCTGGGGAACATTCAGTTTTTCGAAAATGTTTGCAAAATACTGAAAACCAAGAAAAACCGATTTTAACTTTAGCCTTTGCCTGATTGCCAATCGTCTTGCGGACGATGCTCACCATACTGAAGTTTCCCAACACCATTCTATGTGCCGGAATGGCGAATGTTTCTCCTTCATGACAGGTAACTAGAGTTACATCCGCGTAACGAGGATTGCTGGAAAATAATAAGAAAGGATTTTTAGTGTTAGCATTGGCCGAAGTAACAAAAAATATTATATTTACTTACAAATACAGATCGGTGAAAAAGTTATCAATGTTTTCTTGCCGATAGTTGCATTTCAGCTGATACACCTTCGACCGGCTGTCCGGAACTTCTGACACGGAGAAAAAAAAATAACGATAATAATAATAGTTAGATAAATAATAATACCTACAATTTCATATCATATGGAGTAATCAAAATGCTCGAAATAAAATTTTTGGAATGTGGTTCCAATTCAATATAACTGGAACAGGTGCAATGAATAAGAATACTCTTCCACGCTAAAGCCGTGTTACCCGGCCTACTGAAAAGGGGGTCATTAAATATGACATGCTTTGATGCGTGAAGAACAATGGCATACACTATGCTGTCCCATGCAATCTGTATCGCGCTAGCACAACATTTCACTCACCTTCCATGCTTTCCTCCTGAGTTTCGTTAGTTTCGTCCAGCGTAGTGTCGTTGCTTAGAATGTTGTGAATTTTATTAAACAGTGGCCATCTCGAGGGTGACCCACCAGACAGCGTTAGCATCGACTCTTTCCTGTGAATGCACGAGTAATTAGGCATTGTTAATCGATCTTACGTTGGATAATTGTCTGGATCAGTGCGGCCAACGAAAACACCGTACTATGCATCGCCAGTAGGTACCTGTACTTAGCCGAAAGGTTATTGATCCTTATCCGAATATCTTCTACCGTGACCTTACAGCCACTTTTCTCTAGCTTATGCTTCATTTTCACGAAGACGTGGTCATTTCTTCGGCACGACTTTAGCTCACGGTAATGTTCGGCCCACAGATCGATCAGCAGTTCAATCTTAGAAATAGACCATCGGTTCTTTTTCTTCTTGTACATTTCCATGTCGGCGACAATGCTACAATGAATTTCACACTTCTGCAATTCTTTCTTCACTAATTATGCTCTTTTTTTGTCCCACGCGTAGTGGCTTCCACCTTCTCCGAACCAAGCGTTGGTACAACATAAACAAAATATGCAAACTGAACGATTCGTCAGTCCACTGACAATCGCTCGACACTGCTGTGTAGGTTCGAACCGATCCGGATTGGACAGAAAGTTTGTGATTCCCAGAATTTCCTCAAAGTATTGCAGGTATAGTAGCTTAAACGACAAAATGTAGCGAAATGATAAGAGATTGATTATGGAAAGTCTGTCAAACAAATTGTAAAGTTATTGAATAATTGTTTCGAGACAATTTTAGTTCTTTCAACAAGCAATGTAGCAGACCGAGTCTTAAGCGTTTTCTCAACACAGGGTGGTACAGAACAGAACTTGCCTTGACACTAGGCGATCAAATGAAATCAAAATGCTTACTGTGTTAAAGAAAAAAACAAATACAAGAAAAGGGTTTTCAACGTAGGAATTTCATTCAATTTTAGTTTTTTCCTCCTCTCAACTTATTACTGTTATCATACCACAGGCCAACAAAGTACTGCATCTTCATTTTACCATTCATCTTAAAATATAAACATTTATTCAAATCTTTCAACGGAGGCATCCACCCCACCTTTGCACTCATCTTTTCATCTCAAAAGAAAATATTATTCTCTGTTGTTAGTTCTCTCTCTCTGTTTATTATGATACCAACGCTTCGGATCCCTGCGAGTGGCACGCGGGAGGTCTAGTGTGCATATCCTGTTTGATACTGTGGTCTGTTTGCGATGGAATTAAGGCGGGATTGGTAACTTATTCTCTAACTACTGCCGGTGATAGTGCTTCCAAAGGATCTGTGCGAGATTTAAGTCCTTTCACTAATTATAGGTCAGTATAAGTATGGTTATGAGGGAGGGGCAAAACGGTGCTACAAATGTGGGGAACTGTGCAAAGCAGTGTATTGCGAGGAACATTATGACCGGCATTATTTCCCTTATTCATTTATATATTTTGTAGTCGTTTTAACTAAATTTTATGAAAAATCAGAAGCATTTGAACCTATCAACACAGTGTGCTGATAGCTTATCAGTATCCGTAGCTGATGGGAGGGACGGAGTTTTATTTCCTTTCTAGTACAACCAAGAAATGGTTCTCAACAGCTGCACACTCATCCCTTTCGTAAATACATTTAAAATATGTATTAATTGAGCATAAAACCCGAATGTGATTGTGCTAATTGAATAAACTACAGATTGTCTTACTAGTTGGCCTAGCCCCCGAAAATTGTTTTGCGAGACACCCGCGTTCGCAATGCGTCAGGCGAAAGTAATCGATAATCAATCGATATATCGGCGCGATGTGGCTAAACAAGTTTGGCGAGAAAATAACAAAGCCACCAGGCACACTCCTGTTCTCCACTCAGCCATCGGTTGACTGGATACTACAAGTACCATGGATAAAATGGGTTGTTTAATCAATTTCATGCAATTAACACAGGAAGCAACGGAAGTAAAACATCGAAATAACTTCGTGACATATTTTGGTCGTATGGCAATATTAAGTTATAATGATCAAATAATACTGTAGTAAAGTTATCATACGAAATTGAATTTACCATAGAATATCAACTATTGGCAGTGACGAAATATTTGCCAAACGCAGAAAAACTCTTTAAAATTGCTATTTTGTTACGCCGACCGTTAGCAAGGAGAAGTTGAGTTTGCTTGTGATTTAAAATAAAAACGTCGAGCAATGTTTATCATGCTTTGGCAATCTTTATCATCAAGTGAAAATCCTGAAAAGTAGGACTAGAAACAAACAATTTTGTATTGAAAATCACAATTTTCTACGAAAGATTCATATTTTTTTGTTTTTTATTCGAATGAATACGATCGATCCTAACTGTCAATTTTCATTCACGCCAACGGTTCGGTTCCTTTCAATTCTTTTTGTTTTCATCTGTACATGTGTTTTTACATGTCTGGCTAATTATAATTATACTGTAGTACAAGAATTCGCATAAGCTATTTGTTGGTTATGTTTTAGTGTGTTTAATTTTTTGATGCACCTGGTCATCATTCCGCTAGCTTGATGCCGCAAAAAGAGTTAATTTGAGCTCTTCGCGCCTTTTATAATTAAACAATGTATTCTATAAACCCAAGCCGTTTATAGATTTAAAAAATCTTTAAAAATAGAAAAGTTATGCGTCTCAAAAATCGGTCAAAATGACCGCTAAAAAGCAATATAGGGGTGGTCAACTTGGTTCTCGGATCTGATCGGCAGAAAAATCTATTTTTTTTGTTTTAGGTGTAGCTTTGGATTTTAACAAAGGGCTTGTTTTGAGAATACATTTTCAGCCTTTTTTGAGTCACTGAGTTTTGATCGCTAATATGTACTCGTAAAACGCAAATCGCAGCGCTCTCGAAGCAAGAACATCCGGATTCAAGTAGCTAAGTAAATAGTCAAAGAGCTGTAAACAATGAGCCAGTTACTCCGTGTTAATAAAAA
This sequence comes from Anopheles coustani, assembly GCF_943734705.1. Taxonomy (NCBI): domain Eukaryota; kingdom Metazoa; phylum Arthropoda; class Insecta; order Diptera; family Culicidae; genus Anopheles; species Anopheles coustani. The sequence goes on along the minus strand of NC_071289.1, from coordinate 70,930,223 downwards.
CAAGAAGTTGCCCATCTCCAATCATCCCATTCTGTCAAAATAAAACAGGAGAATCCAAAATCCAAGCAATTGTGGAAAGTTCTTCATTCGACGACTCAAGTTTGGTTCGCGGTAGTGCGATTTGGCTGGCAACGCGTTGAAATCGATCATTATTCAAAATAAGTGAGACTTTTGCTCATAATCGGGCATTGGCAAAGCAAAAACAATTTACAGTGGACCCACGGTAACGGGATTGAGCGGAAGGTGCTGAAGGAAAGCGATTCGTATCATTGATTGTATATGGTGTTTACGGTGTTTCGGTTTAGTTCGTAAAACAAAATGAGCTGTGCAAAACCGTCCCCGTTTCACTGCATTGTTTGCACGCTGGCAAAGATACCGTTCACTTCACTGAGCAAAGAGAGCCAGCAGAGAATCGTACGGAATGGACGGCCAACGGCACAGATGCCCCTTATGCGGGCACGGCACGTACACATCGACCTGGCCGAGCACGACTGGATGACCGGGTGTGATCGAGAACAGAAGCTTTACTGCTGGCCCTGCCTGCTCTTCAACACCTCTGAAGATGATGTGTGGGGGAAACGAGGAATTTCCTACTTTTATTGTCTAACTTCCACGAAACTGAATCACGTGAAGGAAGCGTCGCATCAGGCGAAAAATAAAACCCTGAAACTGTGGATTCAAACGGTCGCTGACATGAGTGATAGCAGTGATGAGGAGGATGTAGAATGCATACCTGAGCTAAATTTTTTGAATGAATCCGCATCTGATTTGGAGGAAGAGATCGATGTAAAACCGAAGGAAGAGCTGTTGAATGCAGGCATGTCCGTTTCGCGTGATCCGGTTGTGCCGAAAACCGGTCAAACGTCAGCAGAAAGTGATCACGAAATGGTGGCGCACAATATGCAGCACGATGTCCTTGTTACGGCCCACGATGTTGTTACGACCCCCTCAACAAGTCCAATAACAGTTGCCGAAAGTAGTCCTACAAGTAGCCGTTCCTCAACCACTGCTAAACCGCGCTGCAATACCGAAACGGATTGTTTTGCGCGCTTACATCGTACGTACTTCACTTCTTAAAAATATCCATCTAATATCTAAATCATTTCAAGGCACCCGAATGAAAGTTATCAACGATCTCCGGTAACGGACTTATCAGCAGGACGATGTTGATCAATTGTTTTCGCTATTATTTCCATCACAGAAAACACGCCACCGGAACGAGACGTCCAAAGAATGTCACAAATGGCACCAAACCGTACCGAGAAGTATCAACTAAAATGGGTTTCACATCAACAGAACATAAATGTATCGTTGTCGAATCTTTACAAGTGAGTCAAAATATTTGTGAGCTTAAACAAAGCTCTATTCTTTTAATACGCTGCGATCATGTTTTTCAGAAATGATCGTTACGCCGATGTAATGCTACTGACCTGCAATGGGGATGAGAATTATACGATACCTGCGCACAAGCTCATTCTTGGGACTTCCAGTTTGGTGAGGAACAAATGCTCAATTCCATAGAAAATTTGATTGCATTGTAATGGTTTGCTTGTAAATTTAACAGTACTTTGCAAACATCTTCGATAAGAACTCCGTACCATCGAATGCAATACCCTACATAGTTCTTCCTCCTGATCTTACCTATCGTTCGATGCAAGTATTGCTTCAGTACATGTACACCGGGGAATCGACTGTCTCAAACGAAATTCTAAAGGAGGTACTGCGTGGTGGAGAAATACTAAAGATTCATGGACTGTGGAGGAACGAATGTGCTAAAACATCTGGCACGGATGGATACGTGGGAGAGTCCAACGTACGGTTCGTCAGCCCGGTCACCGTAACGCTACCAGCACAACAGGCATCCCACAGCACAGTTCAACAGAAACCGTCGCAGGCTACTCCGTTGATACAAGTAAATCGCGATGTCGCAATCGATCCGGCCAGAAGGAGACGAGCAACATCTACGGAAGGCGCGAGGTTGCGGACAGTTTCTGTTCAAAATCAAGAAAACTCGAGTCAGCGATTTGATCACTCAACGCAAGGTGAAGGTGAGGATGATAGCTTGCAGCAACGATTGCAAGGCACGTCGCATGAGAATCGCTACTGTCAACGAAATTATGTCGATAAACAAAATCCTGGCAATGATAATAATGTGGAGAAAAGATCTGCTAACGTTGAGACCACACAGGAACCAAACAGTTTACCGCAGGAATTGTGCATTCTAAACGTAAAGGCGGAACCGGTTGAGTGGAGTGATCTTCACGCGGGAGAATTGGTTCTACCTGAAAGTTCAGAAGCACCTGGGAAAACCGATGAAGCTGCAAAAAGAAATGGTGACCAGCTCGATTCGCGAACAGAAGTTAAATCTGAAGGGTGTGACGACGTTCCTACGGATAATGCGGAATCATCGTGGATACAATCCCCATCCCCATCCACAGAACCACTAACGTACTCTCCGCTAACTTGTGAGCTTTGCAGTGAAACGTTTACTATCCCCGGCGAATGGGTCCGTCACATCGAGGGTCATAGCGAAACGGCACAAAATCGACCGAAACGACGCCGTCGAACGGAAGAGGTGAGCTTACGAATATTGAGTGTTTAAATAGATGAATAATTCGTTCTTCTCTCCCTCTCACGCTCTCTGTAGGCCACGGATACCGATGAAACGGCCACATTAAGGTGTGATTTATGTGCGACATATTATTTTACGCCCGCCGATTGGGTCCGCCATATACAGAGCACGCACACGGAAACCGAACTGGCCGCCTCGAACAACCGCGTTCTTCCAGGACGTCGTACAAAAAGTCGCAGATCGTCAACAGCCGCTGCTAGCGATGCGACCACATCGGAGCAGGAGAAACAATGCACTGTTTGCAAAAAATCATTTCCTTCGTATGCTAGTATGGCTATCCACAAACGAACTCATACCGGTAGGTAGGAAATGTTTCGTCAACGGAATGCAATTGTATAACGATTGTCTTTTGGTTTATTACCTTGATGCAGGCGAAACACCATTTCACTGCGAAATATGTAACAAGGGCTTCAACGTCAAATCTAACTTCGTTCGGCACATGCGGACACTGCACAATCAGCAGGACGACTTGGAGTCAATGTCATCACAAACCGACCGTGAAAGTTGTAGCTCTGATTAAGTCGATGGCTAGTGCTCAATCTGTTCTGGTTTAATGGCACTACCTGTACTCTCAGCGTGTTCTCCTTAACGACCATCGGCTGCGATTAACCCTGCAGAGGTTTACTAGATGGGGGTCCGCGACAACCGAGCGGTAGCGCCGGTTAGAAAATAGGCCCATGAGCGCCGGGGCTCACCACCTCGACGGCGTGGGTTCGAATCCCAACCGAGACCGGACCCTCCCCTGTACGAGAGGACTGACTATCCACGTACAACAGGGAAACAAGTCTCGTAAGCCCTTAACGGGCAGGCATGACCAAGAGGTCGTTACGCCAAGAAGAAGAAGAAGGTTTACTAGACTTTTTGCGATTTTCGATAAGGACACCATGCCAGGTACAGAATGCAGTCGTTACCTGTTGTGCTTATCCTCTTTCTTATTATTTGATTGAACTTTTGGACTAGACTTTGTTTATAGATATACTATAAACAACAGAAATGGCTGATGAGGATCATTTTAAAAAGGGGTATAGTTTAACCAGAATTTGTATACATGTAAAAAGATTTCTTCATTGTGGGTATTGATTGAATAAACTAATGCTCCGTAAATCAACGTTAAATCGCGTATTCTTCGTTTTATTACTTAAGGATGGATTATCCCAACGTACATATTCAAACGAGGGAAATGTTCGAAATGTTTCACGACTGCCGTTGCTCGTTGCACCTGCCAAAACAAAAGAATTGCTTTGTTCCGATAACCTTGGCCTAATTGTTATCTTCCTGTAATGTCAAATTAGCAAAACATGCAAAGCAACATCAACATCAAAATATAACAACAGAGTTTTGCCCGATCAGTTCTCCGTGAAAAGTAATCGTACATTACAGAGAATAAATAAAAATATTTGTGTGAGAATTGTGTCGTGTAAGCTAGATAAAACATTCCTTGTTACAAACCTCTTTCAATCATGGCGGTCAACAACCCCATCTGGAAGTATTTCATTCGGACGGACAAACAAAATTTAGCAACATGTTTGTACTGCGGCAAAAACATAGCGTTCACGAAAGGATCCTCGTCCAATCTAAGGCGCCATTTGGGGAATAAACATCCAACATATATGCAAGTTGTAAATGATACGCAAAACATTGCCGACGGGCAAGGTAAAGCCAACAAAAGCATTGAACTCCCATCAACGTCGCAAACGCAAATTATATCAGAAGTGAGACCCTCTGTAGACGCGTTCTCCAGATCTTCGGTAGGCCCATCCATATTGATGAATCGCTCCCAAGTTATATCCGAAGTACAGGAAACATCGAATGCACCTATCGATGGACCATGTATGTAAATACTTCATTATCCCATGGAGGTACTTTTTCTAAACACGAATAATTTGATTTTTTATAACATTAGCAAAAACCAGCCCCATTTGGAGTCATTTTTCGCGTAGCGGAAATGGGGTGACTGCGAAATGCCATCACTGCCAAAGGGACATTGTGTACTCGAGGGGTTCAACATCCAACCTGAAACGACATTTGGTGAAAATTCATCCCTCAATCTTTGTGGACTGTAAACAAGTAACTTCGATACGCGATGAAACGAATGAGTCTGTCCAAGCAACAGGTACGTTGTATATCCCACCATTACGCGTGTACGCTAATTGTGTGTTCAATAGGTGGGACAACTGAATGAACCTGGACTGGGTAACTTAGCCGAATGATGCTTTATTAAATTTTCAGTAAGAAAGATTCCACTAAGGCCTAGTTCAATTTGGGAACATTACACTCGAACGGAGAAAAAGAATGTGGCCAACTGTAAGCACTGTCGAAGGAATATTAAATATTCGGGAACATCGAACCTCAAACGACATTTACAAATCAAGCACCTTAAAGCCATCATGTACATGAAGCGAATGTTTGCTGCGCGTGATGCATTAACCGAAGTTGACGACAGACAAGGTATGTAGGAAACTAGTATCAAACGATAAAATAGTATTATTCTATTGCAATAGTTTAGCAAAACATTTTTAATGTTCTTCTACGTTTTAAAACAAATAGCATCCTCGTCCACAACGGCTTCTATTTGGAAGCACTTTACAAGCATTGATAATGGGATATCTGCAGAATGTGTGTACTGTAGTAGCAAAATTGCTATGACGAATGGTTCCTCTTCCAGTTTGGAGATGCATTTGGTTCAAGAACATCCAAATATAGAAATGGTCACGGAACAGTTATCATCTCCGCCATCATCAACACTCGACGAAACCTCCTATAAACCAGGTATGTATCCAGATATTCCATGAACGATGTGATGTGTATGATAAAACTATACCATGATTTTGACGATTCCTTCAAAAACAGCACCGACATCATTCGAACCAGCATTGTCGCATACAACGTTACGGAACGATACTGAAGAATATAACCTCAAATCGCATTCGCATCCGCAGGACATAAATGCGTCGCTCGCAAATCTCTACAGGTGAGTAGTTATGGTGGAGATACAACGTATGATAAATTCAAATATAATATGAATATGATAACGTTGATAAATTCACGTATGTAACGGTTTTGCTGCATGTTACAGAAATGATCGCTACGCCGACGTAATGCTGTTGACCTGCAATGGGGAAGAGAACTATACAATTCCTGCCCACAAATTCATTCTTGGGTCTGCGAGTTTGGTGAGAGAGAAATTATCGATCGCTTTGACAAATAGATTGTGTAATACTTTGTTTTTATTTATATAACAGTACTTTGCAAACATATTTGATAAGAGCATCGTACCATCGAATGCAATGACTTATATAGTACTGCCTCCTGATATCACCTATCGTTCGATGGAAGTATTGCTTCAGTACATGTACACCGGAGAATCGACCATCTCGAACGATATTCTAAACGAGGTATTGCGTGGTGGAGAAATACTCAAGATTCGTGGATTCTGTGCAAACGAGAGAGCACAGATCTCTCGCACCGGTGGGTACACAGGGGGATCTGGCATCAATAAACAAAATTCCCAAAACATCCACCCTCGGCAGAACAACCAAATACAGCATGCAATGGAAAAAACCAAAACACCTCCATGCACTATCCAAGAACATCGCAGTACCGCGGAGGAGTTCAATTTAATGGATGTGAAAATGGAAAATGTTGAGTGGAACGATTATGACGCCGGTGATTTAGGACCCACTGACAATGAAGTGCTGCCAATGGGAGCAAATAGCAGAGAACTGGTTATTTCGGAGGCTACCATTAAATTAGAAGATTGTACTGCCGAAGATTCAAGATCACCATTGCCCTCTACGGACCAACCAACATTCCAAGGTTCACTGGCTTGCGAGTTGTGTAGTGAACGTTTCACTACCCCTAGCGAGTTAGTACGGCACATCAAAGTTCATAGCGAAATGGTTCAATATCATCCATCAAAACGACCACGACAAGAGGTAAATAACCAGTAAACCGTATATAAACAATCGCTAATTTTTCTTCTTCTTTCCTTTTATAGGGAACCAGCAACGATGAAACAGCTCCGTTAAAATGTGGTTTGTGCTCCACATTTTATGCAACTCCAGCCGAATGGATACTTCATTTACAGAATACCCACACGGAAACAGAACTGGCTGTTTCAAGTAATCGAACTTTGTCACCAAAAACTCGTCCATCTCTGTCTCGAGAGGACAGGACAGGACAGGAAGCATCGTGAAGTGACGATGAACCTTGTTAAAGTGGAAACACAAGCTAGACACATACCAGTCTTCTTAGATTCCGCACAATTGATATTTTTTTTCTTTATTTTGTGGCCTCGACTGTATTAGTAGGATTTTCGTAGATGATACTCTTATCCAGTGTCATGCGCGTAATTTTGTGGGTCAAAGCATTCAAAATTAATGTAGGAAGTGCATTGACAATGATTGCATTCCCACCTGAACTGGAAAGCAATTCTGAATTTCTAAGAGGTTACTCTTTATTCTGACGCGGCTTTCTATAACCATGATACTAATTGCATGCTTTTTTCAATCAAATAAGTAAAATATGAACAGTTTAATAATAAGTGTGTGTTAGTAATCGACCATTCGACCATATTGTTCGTTATTTGTAGAATGATCTTATGATGACACGCGACGTAACTATCCTATACGTAATCACTAAAAATTTATCGACCTACATAGCCCGGAGATGCACGTGATGACACCGAGCTCTCGAAAATGCCAGTAATCAGTTACGTATCCTTAGATATACTACCAAATGTATGTCTCGTCCTATCGCATAAAGGATTTGGTTTGTTTCTGCAAATTATTCTGTTGTATTCTCACATTAGTTTCGAATACTTTATTCCACAGTTACACATTTACAATTCAAATTTTACCATTCGAAGCGACGCGCTTTTCTGTTCTACATATACACCTTGCGCTGAATCAATCAAACATATATTGACGTGCACCGCGGTGCACGCGCGTCTTCCCAGGTGACAAAATTGACGGTTATTTTTGAAAAATGCAGTGAAATTGACCTAAATCCCATCGATGCTTGAATGTATGGGTGCGGAATTTCGTATCGCCGTGTACAGACACGGACTGATGAATGTTTTCTTCTTGTACCTGTTTCTAAAATGGCTGTGCATCAGTTTTGAGCTGTCATTTGTGTTTTCATTCCATATCGCGACTTTGTTTCTTTCGGACTTGTTCAACGTTAATAAAAGTTTATCAACTTTATTAAGCGAAATGTCTACGCAGGACAACAGGAAAAGTGGTAAAATATACAGAAGGCGCATTAAACAGCAAGCTGAAGTAGATTTTGATCAACTTGAAGACGAGCAGGACGTTTGCCCAGGGCCGAGCCGGATTGTTATGATGCAGGCTGTCGAAGTTGGTAAGTCAAATGATGTTTTATTAATTTAATTCTGCCGTGTTTCTGCGATTTGATTAGGATTTTGATTTGATTTTGAATTTGATTGATTGAGGAGAAACTATGTATTGTGAAGAATGATCAGTGAGCTCAAAGCTCGATGCATGTGCAATGTTTCGAAACCGTTTTGCATATGGATAAATCGCGTATGTTCCGTGAAGTGTTGACTTTGTGCTTCATGAGCTCTTCATATTCGGTTCGTGTAATATATGCGAACGCAGTGGTAATGTGGTAATCAATGCGTTGTGATGGATTGTTATAGTCGAATGTGTATTTACGTCTAGTAGAAATATGCCCACGCTCAAAACCATTAATTTATGTTTTGTTTTACTTTTAGAATCAAGCACCAGAAGCGATGAAGGAATGCACGACTTGGGCACAGAATCGGACTATGGAAATGTTCATGCCGCAGAAGAAGGGGTTGAGCGCGAATATCGGAATGCTCATGACTGCAGCAATCACGAGGACGTGAATGATTGTTTACGAGACTGGGCAGTCGATCACGAGGAATCCCGCGCATCGGTTAATGAAATATTAGCCATCTTTCGCATAAGAACGGATTATGAGCTGCCCAAAGATGCGCGGACATTGATGAAAACCTCCACCAGCATTGGACAAGAAATTGAAGCGGTTGCTGGTGGAGAATATTGGTACAAAGGCATAGAGAAGGTTCTACGCAACTATTACCGGTGAGTGTTTTGATTATCATTATTTTTTGTTGAATTTCGTTGTAATTTGTAACATACCTTTTCTTTGCTGTTTAAGATCAGCGACACCCGAAACGGATCGTATTTCGGTGCAGGTGTCGGTCGACGGACTTCCTTTGCATAAAAGTTCCTCAACACAGGTTTGGCCGATATTAATGAAGATGGAACAAATACCAGAGGCTCCGATTATGATGATAGCTATGTTTTGTGGATCTTCTAAACCGAATGACCTGGAACCCTTCTTAAGGCCGTTTGTTGTTGAAGCGAATGAGCTGAGCCAACGAGGCATTCAGTTTGGAGATAGGAATGTTCACTTCAATATTCGGGCAATCATCGCCGATTCACCAGCTCGGGCGTTTTTAAAAGGTAAGTAAGTCAGCACAACTTAAAGGGTAGTATATAGATGTTTTAATTTGTTTGATTTCCTATACATAGCTGTAACCAGCTTCAACGGACTCCATGGCTGCTTGAAGTGCTCGTGTGTTGGACAGTATTCAAAACAACACAGGAAAGTAATTTTTGATTCTGTTGGAGCTAACCCCCGGACAGACTCTGGTTTTAGATCCAGAGAATGTCCAGAGCATCATCAACGCTGGCGATCGCCACTTGAAGATCTCGTAAACTTTGATATTGTTGAAGATGTTGTAGTCGGAGATCGTCTACATTTGATAGATTTGGGTGTAACTCGTAAGATTCTGCGAGGTTTTTTGGACGGGAAATTTAAAAATCTTCCCCGTTGGTCTTTTCAAGCCCAAAAACAAGCTTCTATAGCTTTACGTAAAATGAAGCTCCCGTTTGAGGTGCATCGTAGAATGCGGGGATTCAAAGATTTGAAAGATTGGAAAGGTACGGAATACCGATCTTTTCTTCATTACGCTAGTCTGGTAATCCTGAAAGACTTAGTGAGTGAATCGACTTTTGATCACTTTTTGTTGTTTTTTTGTGGTGTTACGATTTTGTCATCTTCTTACCATTACAAATATTGGCCTAAAGCTGGCGAGTTTCTGGAAAAATTTGTGAACGAATTTGGGTCAATTTATGGCCGTGAACATTTAACGAGCAATGTCCACAACATCCAACATGTGGCTGCGGAAGTTTTTAAGTTTGGACCTCTCGATGATTTTTCATCATATTGTTTTGAAAATCATCTGCAAAAAATTAAGCGTTGGGTGAGATCGGGATTCAGATGTGCAGTACAGGTTGCTGCTCGATCAGAAGAAAAGGCCAACCGGGATGTTGCTGGCAGGAGTAGTGTACAGCGGTATCCCAAATTAACCATAAATCGTGCTGGCATATACGTGAATACGCACTTTTTACTTCGACCAACATTTAGAGACCAGTGGTTTTTGTCAAAACAAAATGCCGTAATCAAATTCAGGAAAGTGCTACGAAATCCTCCTTACACTATTTTTGGTATACAGTTCCACTTTGCGATAGAAATGTTTAATTTTGAGCTAGACTCGAGACTAGAAGATGACTCTGATTTGCTATTTTCATCTACAAACTTACTTATTTATGAAGTTAATGAGGCAATACCAACAAAGGAAGTACAAATATCAGTAACACACATTAGATGTAAGTTAGTTGCAGTTCATTCACCGTCCCAACCTGGAACAACATTGTTATTTCCCCTTCTACATACTTTACAACCAAACTAACGAATATTAACAATAGACAGTCATGTAACTTTCTCAATATGTAACGTCAATAATAGCATTTATCACGGAAAATAGGAACATTTATTATTGCATTGCACTTGGGTAACACAGATTGTCGTTTATAATTATTAAAATATATCTATTGTTTCTTAACTCTACGGTTATGGTTTGCCTTGCATGTACTTTTCCGCTGCCCTGTATAGTTTTTAAAGCTACTCTTAGCATTTTTTAACTTGCATTTTATAAACTTCTCTACATCTATATCGTTAACTATAAATTTATCATTTGCACCTACATGTCGAAACAGTTTTAATACATTTATATAGCTGTTGAAAGCAATCTTCTTATGATCTTTTCTACCACCCATCCAGCTACATTCGACTAGAAAGCCTCTGTCGAACAACAAACGCAAAGCGTCGTTCATTCGATTTTTAGCATCACAGCAAACTATTCTTATATTTAAATGTTGACTTATTCTGTTAAAATTTTCTTCTTCACAGAGTTGTCTGTCGAATTCGTCTAATTGTTCTAGAGTCCTAATCGTTGGCAGGACGATCGCAGAACTTTCGTCCCGTGATGTGCAACACCTATGGTCTGCGAGGTAATCCGTTTGAGATCGAAGGTTGCCAAGAGTATTTTCTAGTTTGGTTAATTTTTTTAGCACCGTTTGCTGGAATTCCTTACATCCATGTTGTCCACAGTTTGCGCTCGACGATACTTCGGACGATGTCGCAACGGGTTTAAGCGTCAATTGGACGGGCTGTGTGGATGGTGGACGAACAACGATGAATGATGATGGTGCAGCAGGTTTCAACAACAATGGCTGGGTGTTGGAAGGTGATGAAACTGCAGCGTTTACTTTCCCGAGGATGTTATTTCTGGAGGATGGTTGTAGAGGCTGTGTTTTTTTAAGCGGGACAGGACGTACTAGCCGGAATGATGCTGGTAAACCAAGCTTGGCTATTATTTCCGATGATTGTGTCGACGAGGAAACAGGTCTGATCTGGGGCAACGGGGCAGGACGTACTAGCCGGAATGATGCAGGTAGACCCAAGTTTGCAATTAGATTTGATGCTTGCGTCGCCGAGGAATGGAATACTGTTGGAGACGGCGATCTGATCATCGGAAGGTACTGAGCAGCCTGTGAAACAGGACCAGGTCTTCTCTGTGGTAGCGACACAGGAAGTACAAGACGAGCAGCACGATTTGGTGCAGGTCCACTGGTGATGTTTGGTGGTGCAGCGATTGCGGTGATGTCGGATTCCAGCTCGTCGGGGAAGATTATTCTGTAAACAAACGTAAGTTAAACGTTAACATCTTATTTTTGTATATGTTTACTTAACTATATTTACCTTTTCGTCTTATTTTTTTCCATACTACGAATTGCGAGAACACGATACACGAAAAGAAAATATTCCAGAGCAACTGTACTAGTCGTTGAATAAAACGGATATGAACCTTCGAATATATATTTTGTTTTGATTTGATGGCTGTCAGTTCCGGAGTTGGGATGGAAGGGTTCAATTTTTAATAGTAAGGATCGGATCAGTGCACCCACGGTGGGTTCATTTTTCACGCACACACTTGCAATTTTGGTTTAATAAGACTGCTATTAATCTTCTATGCAGCCCCTTTCTAAGCCTGGCGAAAATTATCTAAATCGTGTTTTCTGTCACTTGGGATTTTTATTGTGAAACATTTCACCGTTGATCCTGACGGAGGTTTGTGTAAAAAGCAGGTTGAAGCATGGAACTTCGTAAAATTAATTAATTCAATTGAACGGAAACAATGTACGGTTATGAGTTTGGTGAACAGAAGGTAATGGTTATTAAAGGTCCTTTAGTGGCACAGAAAGTAGATTAACTGAATAACATCAACATACATGACGCAAAGACTATGTAGTAAAAAAGCCCTCAACGTTGTTTGTAAATAAAGTGAGATGCTAATGCCAAAACTATAGCGATGCAGTGTATAGCTACATATAGACCTTCCTCTTGCATACACTTTGGGTAAAACCATCACCGCTCGCGTTACGTACGTCAGAGCTGTACTGGGGGCGTTATTTACGATTCGGGTAGAAAAGATTCTCCTGTAAAACCATTGTTTGGTGGATAAAGTAGTGCTTCTCTCGACCATTGATTGGCAGTAAAGTTTACCTGTGACCGTGAAAGTTATTTTCCGATCGGAAGAAACCCTACCAACGCTTCTACTGCGGCAGGTGGAGCAGTGAAATCAGAGTGCGTGAAGTGAAAAGTGTGTTGTCATCAGATCCTTGAACGGTGCTCGGATTTTCCCTGGGAACGTGCGTTCTAGAAGGGCATCAGTTTCTTCGAAAGGAGTGTTTGTTTTTCCCATTCCAACGTCCCGCAGCATTCGGTGACCTGGCATGGATGAAGAAAACAGTTGGTCAAAGGAGGAGGTCCAAGATTTGATCGCCATCCTGAAAGAAAGTGAGTTAATGACGTCGCGTTGTTATGGTGGCTTGTGAAATTGTGTTGCTGACAAATCGGCCCACCTGATACGGCTAGCTCAAGGTACGCGGTGTGATAACCAACGCTGATGCTTGTTTTCATTCGTTGCAGGACAAATACTGTGTCAACCGGAGGGTAAAAAGTCTCGCGCACTGGACACGTTCAAGGTCGTGGCGGACGATCTGCGTATCATTGGGACGTACCGCACGCCGGATCAGATCCGAACAAAGCTGCGCACATTGCGGAAGCAATACTTCAAAGCGTCCCGATCCCGCAACAAAAATGCACACCGTGCCTGTGCCTACTTCCCGTTGCTGCACGATCTGTTTACCGACGCGCAAAAGAAAAGGGACGCTAAGGAAGCGCAGGCTGAACTCAGCCACCAAAGGCATCAGCAGCGGCAAGAGAAGAAGCATCAGATGGGAAACGTCACCGGGACGAACTATCACTCACGATCGTCGACGATCCGGAGTGTAAGCGGTAGCAGCATGAGCAGCATGCCGAGCCCACAGTCCTACCACAATGGTTACGATCACCATCAACATCATCATTACCAGCGTCACAAGTACAGCGCAAGCATACCATTCGGTGCGAATTACGACATCAATAGGAGACACGTTTCGCCGGTGCGACAAGTGATACCGGACAAGTATCACCTGAAGCTGAACGAATATCAGCCAAATCTGAACAACTCGTTGGCAAATTTGTGCAAGTGAGTAGCGTTTGTCACGTTTCGAACGGTGGTGGCCGCTCGAAGAAGAAGTCTTCAATCAATCAACCAATCAACCGACCGTCGATCAACAAACGCAATCAACCTTTCTTCCGTTCCCCACAGAAATGATCGGTATGCTGACGTATTGTTGTTTGTCTGCAACGATGAAGATACCATCGCCATTCCGGCACATAGACTTATCCTGGGAACGTTTAGCTCGGTAGGACTTTTGTTTTTGTTTCCCTTTTTCCCCGCTGCAATGTCGTACAACTTCCCGGTGAAAAAGTTTCATCATAAATGTTCCATATTGTTTTTTTTCTGCCCCCTTTTATCGGGATGACTTTCTTTCTTTCAGTACTTTGCAAATGTGTTCGAAAAGGCGAACCTGCTGTCGCTGCAAACCATACCGATCGTGTTGCCTCCGATGATAACACGCTCGGCAACGCACTGCCTACTACAGTACATGTACACCGGTGAGGCGATCGTGCCGGCCGAAATGCTGGACGAGGTGATGCAGTGCGGCGAGCTGCTGCGTATCTATGGATTCTGCAAAAAGATGGCACCGAGCATGCTGTCCCAGAAGGGCCATCCGGGACTCGTCTCGATGCCGCTGGTTTCGGTGACGAAAAATCTCAGCATGGACCCGACGCCACCGGTCAGCAATCCGCGGAAGCGCAAGAACACAATCTCCCCCCGACCGACGCCATCGCCGACACCAACACCGTCGCGTTCACCCACGCCCCCGCCGTCAGTGGATTCCGGACGCGGTGAAAAGACACCCCCGGCGACGCAGCCGACGATCGTTCCCGAAAAGCCACTGCCCGTACCTGAGAAGCAAGCCGAACCCGTTGTGCGCCCCGCAGAAAAGTCAGTCACACCTCCGCCGGAACAAAAAGAACCGAAGCAAGAAATCGGGGACGATACGGCGCATGCCAAACAGAGTCCGAGCGTGCAGCTAAATGTGACGACCGAACAAAGAAAGCAAACGGCCATCGATGGTGACGGACAGACGGACAAAGAGAAGGAAATACATGAACCCAGTAAAGAGAAAATGGTCTCGAAGACGGAGAAGCTGCCGCCGGCGGTGGTGCCTCCACCGCCTGTTGTAACAGCTCCCGAGACGCCACATCCCGATACTCCGCCATCGATGCCACCATCGCCGGCCTATTCGCGTACCTCCCGAGCCCCCACGCCACCCTGCCCAGCATCGCCCCCGACACCGATATCGATACCTCCGCCAACGCCGACGCCCGCGCCAGCACTGAGTCAACGCAAGTCACCCGAAAAAATCCGTTCCCCGCCAAGGGACATCATCGAGGAGCTGGACAACATGGTTACGCTGACGTCTGATGAGTCGATGATGGAAATCGTAACAAAATCTCCCGGCTCGAGGAATTCGCCCTTCAGCACCCACACGAATAGTCCGATCGGTACGAACGATGAGAACGGCTCGAAGCTGGAAGCGCTGATCGAGTTCGACTACGACGAGCTGAATCTACCCAACACATCCATGGACGATCAGCCATGCGTTGATCTGGACAACGAGGACGACGACCATCAGCTAGGAACGCCGCTCGATCAGCTAGTCTACTCCCGATTGAACTGTCAGCTATGCCACGAATCCTTCACCACGCCGACGGGCTGGGTACAGCACGTGTCGGGCCACTGCATCATGGACCAGGGTTTGGTAAAACGGAGACGCATCTCGGTAAGGCATTTATCGCGAACCGTGCTTGAATGAGACCGCTAATGTACCTTTTCTTTGCAGAGCAACGATGGCAACTCGCTCGACTCGGCGTTTCGGTGCGACATGTGCTCGTCCTATTTCATATCGGCGTACGACTGGCAATCGCACGTAGCGGAAGCGCACGAAGGAGCCTAAAACGGGCTGACGTTCGTTTCCACCTACACCCTCCCCCCTCAACTGATGTGCTGATTCATTTCGTCACAATTTTAATCTATAATTCACGTAACGTAAACGGTAGATGTTGATAAATAGGCTTTATATAGGAATCAAACAAACAAAAGGCTACGAAGAAAGAGAGTGAGAAGGCGCTAGATATATATATTTCAATTTGTAATGCTTCCTGTGGCAGCGTGTAGCACGGGAAATCTGTAGAGGATTGGTCTCTTTAGGAAGGAAAAAAATGGTTCGGAGCCGTGGAACTCATGGTTCGGAATTAACAGTTGCGTACGACCTCGATCGCCTCGATGTACGGCCGAGCTTTTGAACATTTATCAAAACAGCTCAACCTTAGCCCCGCACTTTTAAATTGACCAAAATTAAACTTTAACGTTAAGAATAGAATCATAAGTTTAGTTGCTTTGAATTATTTTGTGAAAACATTTGCTGAAGATTTCGTTTTTCTTCTACGTATTTAGGTGTAAACGTGCGTGTTTGATCTTTTATTTAATGAACTATTTTACTTAGTATCGATTATTGGCGACGGATAACAATTGCATCCAAAAAGTGTAGATCAAATAATTGTGAGATAATTTCTTTTGAAAACATTCAAAACCGATCCTACTAAGTTTGTCTCATTTCACTGACGGGATCTATTTATGGGAACCATTTTTGCCAGGGACGACGTAAATCATTTGAAGAGTAATTTGTCATTACCTAGCGTACTTTCATACTCTGGGTTGGTTTAAGGATTGTCCGCGAGCTAGACTTTGACGATTCCTGCTCTGAGGCCGTACGTCGAGGAATTATTGTGGTTCATGGTTAAGTCAAGGTATGGCAAGACAATGTCTTCTATGCCACTGGTATGCCCACGATCTTATTGTATGATGTGAAATAAAAGTAATAAAATTGAACCTTTCATTACAAGTGCAGTGGCATTGGTTTGCGTTTGTGCGTCACACTGAAATCCGAAAACTTCGGGGTACTTTCTGAATGTTCCTGAATATCGAAAATCAATCAAACTTCCCAATAAAAAAGTTTCAGATAGTAAAAATCACTCGTTTGTATGTAATAAATGTTAGTGAAATTGGTTCGATTATAAGTTTTGAAGATCGCACCTCTTTATCAAATTTGGAAGAGTTTTTAATACTGTTCATTTAGATAAACTCGTTTACTTACAAAAAACGTAAGCTTGTGGTGTTGAAAAGATCTTTTATGAAAACGTTTTATTGAACACGAACACTTGGATTTATCGGAAAAATGTTGATAAAATATCACCTTGCAGTATCTTTTTTCACTCACAGAACCATCCCTTGCAGTAAATCTGCGCTGTGGAAGTTTGTTTACGGAGCAAGAGAATGTTTTGCGTTATACTAAATTCAGTTCAGCCGCAAGATTCCACGCCGTTTGTAGATTCCTTCACTCCAGTCTGGGTTTCTTAGCGTCGTTTCTGCAAAAAGCCGTTTTACAAACCATTACAAACTGCCCCCTTTAATGATGAAAAATTAGAAATGTTTCTGCACAAATCTATAGATGATAAGTTATACAATGCCACACGCTTTGCTGTGCTGAAACCGGTGGTGTTTAATTTGTGCTCGAAGAATTATTTGCGTGTGGGGTGACATAAGCGCACAGATAGTCCACAAATTTTAGAACAGAATTCAATGATTAGTCACACCAGAGCACATCTTCATAGGCCGAATCGATAGAAACACTCCCCCAAACAACCACATATACAGTTTTGAATGTATCAATTTATTTCATCAAACCTAAAAAGCTTTGATATTTGCATTTGATGCCACTTTTTTAACATATATAAGGGTTAATAATACACTGTTTGCCGGTTAGGAAATGTGATGATACAGAGGGTGCATTACTGAATGTTATCCGCGGAACGCTCGTGTTATGCGTCATACATTTAAATGGATCTTGGATGGAATTATGGGCACTGAATGCTTACGCCAAAATATCGTAGTTATTTTCGCCATTCTTGCGGCTTTGCAAAAACTTGGTGTGGTCTTCGGTCGAGATGAAAGACTGTTTCACGGCATCATCCTTTTCCATCAAATCTCTCCATTGCAGCTATAGTAAAATAAAAATGAGGCACAGTAAGATTAAATGCAACATATTTCCGGCGCTACTACTGCACTTACCAATTTACCAAAACGTTCCTTATCAAGCTCGTACTTATCACCGAGCGCAAACTTCAGCAAATCGACCCGCTCGCACCACGGCCAAATCATGTAGTCGATCATGCCGGGCTTATCGCCCCCAAAGTACGCCGTGCCCCTTGATTTGAGCTCCTTCTCGAAAACGTCCAGCGCAATGCCAAACTCCGTGATCGCGCCCGGCGGGATGCCGTCGGTGGAAAACAGAATACGATAGTAGGCGGTAATGACGCCGCTGAAGCGCTCGATCAAAATACGATCCTGCGCCTTACGGAACGGATCCGTCGGGTACAGCTTGCGCTGTTGGGTCGAGTATTCCTCTTCGATGTAGTCGGCCAGTACCAGCGATTCGTAGAGCGTGATGCCCTCCTTGCCCGGCACCGCCAGGGCGGGCACCTTGCCGAGGGGATTTTTCTCAAAGTACCACTCCGGTTTTTCGCTCAGGTTTATGTAGACGGTATGGTATGGGATCTTCTTGGCGTCCAGCATCAGGTGCACACGCTGGGCGTACGGGCAGAAACGCATCGAGTACAGCACCAGCTTTCCATCGTTGGGTAGAACCGGTGCCGAGGAACCTACGTAAAAAAGAAGAATAATCCATTAAGCAATCAGAAGCATTCTAAAATCAGCCTTCTGGAACAGTCTCGGCGCCGATCGATAGCACAGCGACACCGACAGAAATAAAATCACACAAGTCATTGTCTTTCGCAATTAACTTATCGGAATCGAAGATGGGTTCCCGGAAGCATCTCCTATCTTGCTGATAGTTGTTTTATCAGCCACGGTATCACATCGTGGGTTAAGGTAGGCCCTAGTATACCTCATCGAAGATCAACTGATGACATCACCGAACTCGGTGCTAAATATACCTCACCCATGTTAAACATGGATGCTTCTTCCTCTTGGAGCTTTGGAATTCACCGAACATTGTGCTAGCAATCGCATTCGCCCGTTGAATTTAACACTGCTGTTTGCGCTTACCCTTGGCCAAATGCCTTCCGTTACTCATGATGGATGCACTTCGAGTGGTGGTTCTGTTTCTGTCGACCGGCGACACTTGAGTTTTGTTAACAAATCAACAGATTGGCGTGTCCGACCTGCACTTGCTGGAATCCAAACTCCGAATGTGTCTTTCCATTTCCTTTCGTGCGTTTTTTTAGTGTTCGGAACCGGGTTCGGTTGACAGTGCGGTTGACAGCTTCAACGGTGACGTCATGGAATGTTGACACAATACGACGTTGGACAGTGGCCTCAAAGAGTATCATAATGTGATCAAAATTAGTACGTGCAGGTAGTAAAAATACGTTTTATAAATAAATTAGAAGTTTTTAATACAACTTAATAGTCGTTTGCCTTTAGCAAATGGAATGAAAGTAATTATTCTATCGTAGTCTCGCGTTTTCCGAAATAACGTGTGAATGATCTTCCACAGCTTACTACTAGGAACAAGGTAGGCTGCCTTTTGTCTTTCAACCAAGATGGTGTGTTGCGCTAGTGACCGACTAAAACGATGACGCAGCACTGGAATTTATTATTTTCCGTCCGCCTGTGTTTATTAGAAATAAGTTGTTCAGTTTGTGATGTGAAATCGATGTGTTCTGAACATTTGAACAAGTGAAATACTATTAAGTCTTGTGAACAAGTGTTCTGCAACAATTAACATACCACAAAGTGGTTGAAGAAACTTCGCCTAGGAATGATCCAGGAGTAAGGTAAGTGATCCCAACAGCATCGATTTGAGCAAATGAAATGAAGAATGATTTTAGGATGGTTTTAGAACGTGACGTAGGAGGAAAGTATTCAGTTGTTTATCTAACCTAGTACAAAAAAGTAATCGATTTATTTATGTGACATGTTTATTCGTGCTTTTTCTTCGACGCTGATCGCTTGCGGCAAATTACGCTCCTAATGGCAAACATAATGAGCCAAACCGTGAAGATGGATATACCGGCAAAGAAGGCGTACACATCCAACAGATTGGATCTTATGGTACCCAACTCAAGAGTCGGTGATCGAAGATGCTCAGGCGCTGGATGACGGGCGACAAATTCGATCCACCATACTGCACGATCCAGCGGTTTATCTGGCTGATCGCGGAAGTAGATGGAACGGCGCAGCATGTTCTCCCGATACGAAGGAGTCTCCAGTACCTTCAAAACTGTTTCCTTTATTTTACGTGTGGAAAGAGAGCTGAAATCTAATTTCTCCGCAACTCCAGCGATCAGCGATCGCTTGAGATTCTGTGAACAGTAGAAAGAATGATAACATACAGTTCGGTCATTTCTTTGCAGCGTTCTGGGTTGTGGATGTTACTTACCCGATGTTGATCGACGAAGAAAGGCATTCCTATCAATGGCACACCGAACCAGGACGCTTCTTGTGTACTTAATCCTCCGGAATGCGTTATGAACCCTTTAATGTTTGGATGGTTCAGGATAGAATTCTGAGGTAGCCACGGCCTGATGATAACGTTCGGTGGAAGCGGAATTTTAAGATCCGATTCAAATTTCCACAGAAAATTATATTCCGGCATCTGTCGGAATGCCTCGATAAACATGCGCTGCCGTTCCTCTCCGATCATATCAGAGCGTACGTTCGATCCGAGGGAAAATAAAACGGCACCTTTTTTGGCGCTTACCATAAACTTTTCCAAATCCCCTGGCAAGGGTGCTGGTTCCCTGATGTGTGCCCCTCCAACAGGTATCACATTTGGTGGCAACGGTTCCGGGGAATCGATCGTTGGATGAGTGTTCAGCAGCATAACAACCGTTCGTTGCTCGATATCCTCCAGGGAAGGCAGATCAGTATACTTGAAATGATCTTGCACCATCCTATCCAGTTGGGGCATGGTGTCAAACTTTCTAAATCTGCAAGGATTGGGAAAATAGGATCATACCTTCTAATGGTTGTAATTTTTGTAGCTATGCATGAAATTTTACCCAGCATCCAACAGATTTAAAATTGTATTGTAAGCCCTTTCGATGAATGTCATCTGAACACCGAAGGGAAGGGCATAGTGTGGCGCATAGGCGTAGTGCTTGTGACCACCGGCGACGTCGACCGAATAAGGAGGATTGCCAAATGGCGTCACGCTGATCAACGGTGGATAACGGAACTTGTGCAAAAGTGGCAGGAGACATGGACCACATCCAAAGTCGTACAGTACCAGATCGAACTGGAAGCTATCTGGATAGTTAAGAATCACATTCAGGCCGTCCGATTTCAGCGCACCACGGCACATGCCCAGGTAAAACTGTTTGAAGGTGAACAACGATTGCAGCGGTGTTTCCTTCGCAATTTCTATTAAATCCAACCCATCCTCTTCGTACAAGGCGGGGTACACCTTCTCCAGCATAATGTAGGTAAGATTGGTGCGGGATTTATCACCATCCTGGGAGACTACGGTCAAGTTGTGTCCCCGCGAGACTAGCTCTTCCATAATGACACGGTTCCTGGAAGACGGAACCTGTTTGTATTTCAAACATAAAATACTACCATCAATTTTACTTACCAAATATGATGGC
This sequence comes from Anopheles coustani, assembly GCF_943734705.1. Lineage (NCBI taxonomy): Eukaryota > Metazoa > Arthropoda > Insecta > Diptera > Culicidae > Anopheles > Anopheles coustani. Next base: position 70,909,051 of record NC_071289.1, on the reverse strand, counting down.
TAGGACTTGGGACGGTCATTATGCACAGAATGTTAATACTATGGCTCAAATTGACACAAACCGATAGGACAGCCACGCCGGCTAGGGCGAAGCGAAGGAATCCGTTCTGCCCCATTGTTGGAATCTTATCGACTGAGGTTTAGCTCTCGGACCCATTACAGCGTACCTTAATTAGCATGAATGCAACGATTCTGTGTTGGTGAGATAGAGTCTGCCTTGCTCATGATGGTTGACAGCGTATAAAATTGTGTCTAACATGATTCCGCTGATTTGTTCAGCCTCCATTATCAGCGAGCTAGGTATGCGTGAAGGCGCAAAAAATGTGCTTGACCTTGTTTTTATGTCATTTTGCAAAGCAGGGTTCAGCAACCCCTAGACAAGACTAATTCAAGTCGTTATCTTGAGTAAATAATAGAATAGAATGGAGAACTTATGTTGTATTTTGTTCAAATGCCAATATCATTCTCATTCATGTGGTTTATTTTTGGTAGTACTCTCTCAAAAATTTGATTAATTGTAGCACAAGTATGTTTTTCTAAAATTTTAAACTTTTTAAAGATATGCTCATTTTGTCTATCTCTTTGTTTTTTCATTCTTCAATTTCCCATACTGTTTAAAACGGGAAGCAATGCCATCCATGGTGTGCCACTTTGTCTTATCCTATTTAAATTCCTTCGGCATTTTTTAATTTCACACCTTCAATCTGGCCTCCTTCAGAAAAAGGTTTTCCGCCCCTGGGCAAAAGCTTTTCATTACATAAATTACCGTACACTTTAACGACATTCGTTGCTCGTTCGTTTTGTGCTAGTTATTTTTCTTTCCCATACGTTGGGCCACCTTCGGTTGCATGACATAGCTAACGATAATGTGTTTCAGTAGATAAGCGCCGATTATGACTACCATCAGTAGTGTCAGCTTCACGTCGTACAGCTCGTACTGCCAGAATGATAATCGTTTCGTTGGCGACTGGATGGCGTTCACGTTCGGATGACGGAGTGCCCACTCGATCCACCAAACGGCCCGCTCGAGTGGATGCTCTGGCTGATCCCGTAGTAGTGCAGAACGCTGCCGCATGTTGTCACGGAAGCTAGGATTATGCAGCACCTCCATGAGGGCGCCTTTTATTGCTGCTGTCGATAAAGAATCATGCGTCAAACGTATCGCCACTCCAGCGCCGACGGATTTGTGCAGATTCTGAATGAGATGAAAGAATTAGTCAAGCATCGGAGGAGAGTGGAACGTTTACTTACCCGGTACTGATCGCAGATGAACGGTATGCCAACCATTGGGACACCGTGCCAGGTTGCCTCGTGTGTGCTTAACATACCGCCATGGGTGATGAACGCCCTCACGTTCGGGTGCGCCAGGATATCGTTTTGGGGTAAAAATTTTCGCATCAGAACATTCGGTGGCACGGGAAAATTAGGTGTGGCTTCAAATTTCCACAAAAAATTATACTGCGGTAGCTGCCGGAATGCATCGAGGAACATTTGGATGCGCTCTTCGCCCAGATCCGCACTGAGCACGTTGGTACCGAGGGAAAACAAAACCGAACCTTCTCGGCCGGACGCAAGGAATTGAGCGAGATCGTCGGGCAAGGGCTTGGGTGGTCGTATCTGAAGCCCCCCGACCGGAATGTGCGCCGGTGGAATTGACTCGGCAAAATCGACAGAATAGTGATAGTTTGCCAGCAGTAGAAAGGTACCGTGTTCGATTTCCGCCAGTGATCGCATCCCTTCGTAGCGGAAGTGGTTCCTTACCATTCGTTCTACATGAGGTACGAACACGTTTTGTCGGTATCTGAAAGGGATACATTGGATGATTAAGCAATGGTATACGACGTCATGATCGCGCGGCTTACATATGATCAACGTTGTGCAAGATCCAGTTGTGGAACCGCTGCAGGAACCCCATGTCCGAATCGTAATTCACCGTAAAGAACGGCACGTACGCGTAGTGTTTGTGCCCGCCGACGAAATCGATCGTAAACTGTGGATTGTTGAACGCCGTAACGGCGATCAACGGGGGATAACCGAACTTGTGGATCAGCGGAAACAAACACGGCCCACAGGTGATATCGGCAATGACCAGATCGAAGCGGAAATCGTTCGGATAGGAACGAATCGCCCGGAGCCCTTCCGATCGCAGCACTCCCTTGCACATGGCAATACCCCAAGCGTACAGATCCTTGATGCCGAGCAGCGCACTATTGCCTGCCATCTCGAACAGATCGAGATCGTCGTGTAGGTCCGAATAGGCATGCTCCAGATGGATGTAGGTTACGTTGGGGTGCGTGGTTTTTTCCACATCGGCCGAAACGACGGTCAGGTTATGGCCGCGTGCAGCAAGCGCCTCTATCCACACCCGGTTCCATATGTGATGGCTTGGACTCGGCACGGGCGTTAGACAGAGAATATTTGCACACTGCAGGTACCGGACACCGAAGGTTACCAAGAGATAGAACACGATTATACAACGTGCCATTGTCGGTAGTGTACGCCGCTGTTGATGAATGACTATTGAATAGGTCTGATGGAAGAGTTTTATTCACTCACTTCAATCTGTTTGCTGCGGTTTTTTTTTCATATAATAAACTCTAGAATGATTTGAAAGTAACGTATTATGAAACGCATTGTCGATGCTACAAGGCAAGTTAGCATGGCACGTGTATACTCTCATGCAGCTTCGTGCAGGAAATGATACATAATTAGAAGTTGATGGCAAAAAGCGCTACGTGAGCAAAACTAACTAAGTTCTGTTCTGAGTTCGTCTTGGGTTCCGTTGCATTTATTCACACTTGATCATAGCTAACATTCGTCTCGCTAACATTAGTCTCTTCCTTTGGCTGAGATGAGGGTGCTCAACTGTAGATAAACTTTACTACTGTGATTTCTTCTTCGTTTGTTTCGGTTTGGACGTTTTCGTGAAAAGCGTGCAGAGTATTTTCTTCAAGGTACAGGCAATAAACAGCACCACCAGCACTAGACATAGCTTCACATCGTACAGTTCGCTTCTCCACGGTCCCAGGTCGAGGGTGGGCGATCTTATGGACTTTGCGTTCGGGTGGCGCAGGGCCCACTCCACCCACCATACGCCACGTTCGAGCGGAGTGTCCGGTTGATCCCGGAACAGGTTCGACCGGGTCTCCATAGCCTTCCGGTACCTGGGCTGTTCCAGTACCTGTAGCACAGTGTTGCGGATCTTCTCGGTGCTCATATCCCAAAGGTCCACCTTTTCCGCAACACCAGCGCGGATAGATTTGGCAAGATTCTTGAGGAAAGGAGAAGATTAAAAAAGGTTAATTGGTTGGGCTTAGAAGAAGGGGAGCTTACTCCCTTACTCGGTACTGATCGGCGATGACGGGGATGCCGATCATCGGCACACCGTACCACGTTGCCTCGTGTGTGCTCAGCAAGCCCCCGTGCGTCATAAAGCCCTTGATGTGTGGATGCGCCAGGATATCGTTTTGGGGGAGAAACTTCTTGATCATCACGTTCGACGGCAGCTCGTACGGTAGGTCGGTTTCGAACTTCCACAGAAAGTTGTATGCCGGCATCTGCTGGAAGGCGCGCAGAAGCGCCTGGATACGTTCCGGGCCCAAGTCCTTGCTTAGCACATTGGTTCCGAGGGAGAACAGTACCGATCCTTTCTTGCCGGCCCGTATAAACCGGTCGATGTCGGCTGGCAGTGGTTTAGGGAGCAGTATTTGCAGGCCTCCGACCTGAATCACATTTTGCGGGACCGGTTCTGGGAAGTCCACGGAGTGGTGCGAATTGACTAGCATGAGCATCATCTTCTGGTCCAAGGTGGCAAGGTATGGAAGATCCGTTGCCCGATGGTGCTCCCGTACGAGGCGATCCGTTTCGGGAAGAAAAACGTAATTCCTGTAGCTGTGTTGGATGTTTAACGAGATCAAATGTTAGCGGTCTTATACAACATACAGTAGAAACAGACTTACAAATAATCAATCCAATGGATGACCGCATTGTAGAACCGCTGGAAAAAGTTCATGTTGGTGTCATAGTCCAGGGTGTAGTACGGAACGTATGCGTAATACTTGTGCCCGCCAATCAGATCGGTCGTGTAGGGTGGAGTGTTGAACCCGGTGACACCAACCATCGGTGGCTGCCCAAACTTGTCGTACACGGCGAGTAAGCACGGACCGCAGGTAAAGTCGTACAGCACCAGATCAAACTTATAATCACTCGGGTAGCTCATGATCGTCCGGTAGCCCTTCGAGCCGAGAATCCCGATGCACATCGAGATAGCGTAGTTGTAGAATATCTTCAAACTATCCACCACGCCCGCCTGCGCCATCTCGTAGAAGTCGATCGCCGTCGAACCCTCGTGGATCGCGTTGTATGTTTCCTCCAGATGAATGTACGTCACGTTTACGTGCGGCTTCAGCTCGATGTCCGGCGATACAACCGTCAGGTTGTGACCGTTAGCTGCCAGAGCGTTTACCAGCGCACGGTTCCAGATGTGATGGCTGGGGCTCGGAATCCCCATGAGGCAAAGGATGTTGGCACAGCAAGCGTAATTCACCCCATAGCTTACTCCCAGTATCACCGCGACGATCGTTGTGATCCTCACCCGCTGACCCATCCTTATGCTGCGACGAGCTGCGATCAAATAACGGCGTCTGCCGCCAACCGGCGTCGAAGCAAACTTCTCTCCGGGCGATCGTCATCACGTGTGTTGAGTAAATTAAACTAACTAACTGCCGGTTTAACGCTAGAGAGCCGTTTCAATTGGAGAGATGATGGAGCAGAATTGTGCAAAACGATGTGTTTGCTTTCTAGATTCGCCATGAGACGCGTTTGTCGGCGTCGAATTGCTAAGCTGTGCTTAAAATTATTTGCTATTAAAAATTAGATTTTATAACAGCTTATCGCTTATCAACATGGCTTTATGAACCCTTGGAAGTCATACCTCGTTTGTTGTGTTAAAACAACACGTTCTTCTTTACGCTTCCAATAAACATGATACTCTTGAGAGAGTTATGTTTCATGTTTAAAAGTCTTGTTGTGTAAATATTGAAAACCACGCATAAACAGTTCGTATGAAACTAAAAGACATCTGTAAACAAAAGTCTGATAAATTTCACAGGTTTTCCGAAAAAATACGGTTTGGAAATATTATACTCAAATCCCTTTCCGAATCCTGCATATTTTTTTATTTCACCCGCGCAATGGTTAATCTACCCAAAAACGCTTGGCCTTTAGCGTTCCGCGGTTTTATCACCTTGGCAACGGCTTATCGTGGTTGCTTTTTAAACATCACAGACAATTTGATTCATTAAGCATATCCCGTTTTTGAGGTGCTAAAGATACGCGCCATGATGTTTATCTTTGTTAAACATATCTGATAACTGTGTAGGAACGCGTTGTTTCCAGGCAGTTATCAGACGAAACGGAAGCAACACTGAATCGGTGCACAATATTTCAAAGTCAATTGAAGATGATAGGTTTGGTTTTCTCGTCGCACGGGGAAGCAAGGGTGTATGATGTCAAGGAAGGGAAGGTCCGTTAACTGACTGTGCCGATTGGAGACATGGTTGTTTGTGTGCATGGTTCAAATTCAAATCTGCATAATACACGGTGCGATATGGCATCGTTGGTGTCATTTATGAGGCATCGG